>NW_027040658.1:0-430832 GCF_037179485.1 Ochlerotatus camptorhynchus
CTCGCGATTCGCGAGTTTGGAGTGACGTTTGGAAAGCGAACAAAAAAACGCATTCGTACGAAAATGGGAATAGCAACATCGTTCGAACGAACGATGTTCGAAAGTTAGAATTGCTTCGAACGAAAACGGGAATGGGAAATTGCTTTCGTTTCGAACGAATCCGGTTCGTACGAAAACGGGAATAGAGGTGATAATTTAGATTAAAAAAGGATCGAAACAACTAGAAAATTTTGGACAAAAGCATTTATGTAACAGCTTATAACAAATATTTATGCATTTAATTATGACTCAAAAACATTGCCATAGCCATATACAGTCAAGATTCCTATAGTGCGGATTCGTTCTTGCCGGATTCCTATAGTACGGTCGATCCGGCATTAACGAATAAACGTAGCATATGGGATTAGAGCTAATAGGGACCAAACACTGATTGTACGGCAATTTGAAGAGATAACTTTCTGATGTCTTTTGAGAAGTTGTTAAGCAGAAAGTTGGCCACCTTTTGGGACGATTCAGTTTCCGGTAGGACACAAGTCTGATCCTGTGGAAGATCCGGAATATCCGTAAAAGTGGCCAATTCATGAAACTGATCCTAGAGCTCCGCGGATTTTACGAAACCACTTATAAACGTCTTATCAGAATGAATTTGGAGTTGTGACCAGAATATTGGCCCTGGTGACCACGGGATAGTTCACCGGAAGATCCGGAACATCCGTAAATGTGGTCAATTCACGAAACTGATCCTAGAGCTCCGCGGATTTTTTGAAACCACTCATACACGTCTTATCAGAATGAGTTCGGAGTTATGACCGAAAAATTGACCCTGGGGAGTACGGATCCATTATGATATCTGGAACATCCGTAAAAGTGGTCAATTCATGAAACTGATCCTAGAGCTCCACGGATTTTTTGAAACCACTTATAGACGTCTTATCACAATAAATTCGGAGTTGTGTTCGGAAAATGTACTCTGGGGACCATGGAATGGTTCACCGGTAGATCCGGAACATCCTGAAAAGTGGTTAATTCATAAAACTGATCCTAGAGCTCCGTGTTTTTTTTTTTTCGAAACCGCTCATAGACGTCTTATCACAATTAATTCGGAGTTTTGACTGGAATATGGACTCTGGGGACTACAAGATGGTCCACGGGAAGATCCGGAACATCCGTAAAAGTTGTAAAGTTATGAAACTGATCCTAGAACTCCGTGAACTTTCCGAAAATACTCATACACGTCTTATCAGAATGAATTCAGAGTTGTGACCTGAATATTGATTGTGGGGACCACAGGATGGTTCAAAAGAAGATCCGGAACATCCGTAAAAGTGGTCAATTCATGCAACTGATCCTAGAGCTCCATGTTTTTGTTAAACCTTTCATAAACGTCTTACTACAATTAATTCGGAGTTTTGACTAGAATTTGGACTCTGGGGACTACAGGATGGTCCACCGAAAGATCCGGAACATCCGCAAAAGTTGTCAATTCATGAGACTGATTCTAGAGCTCCATGAGTTTGCGAAACTACTCATAAAAGTTTTATCAGAATGAATTTGGAGTTGTGACCGGAATATGAACGCTTAGACGGAAAATGGACCTTTGGGACCACGAGATGGTTCATCAGGAAGATCCTGAACATCCATAAAAGCCGTATTTATGAAGACAAAAATATTAGCACCAAAACCATCACTTTTAGGTATATGGTGTCTGGGGAAAGCTTATTCGTATTTTTAGCCGAATTGAAATTAGGGTGGTGCTTAAAATTGGTGAATTAAAAATTCAACCTTTTTTATTACTTGAGATAGACTAATGCAGTTTTTTTAAAGTTGTAGAACAATCAATTTGAACCAACTTTGCTCATGGCATCAAATTTTTATCTCTTATGGTTCATGACTTATGGTTATTTTAAACAAGTAGGTTGGAGTGGCCCCTAGAAAATCTTTCTTTAAATATTTTTATTGGTGATCACCGTATAAACAATATTTAAAGAAAGCCGATTTTCTAGGGGCCACATTAACCTCTCGTAAAAACATTATTCTAAATACTTTTAGAACTGTTTTATGACGCATATTTTTGCAGAAGTCACTAATTTGAATCTCCCTATTTAAAAGTTATGGCTAGTTTTGATAAAAAAAAGATTTTTTTTTTAAATTAAATTAAATACTTTAAACAAAAAACGCTCTCACAGTTTTTCCACAAATACTGAAAAAAAAAACACGATCTTTTAAATGAAATCGAGCGTTCGAAAATCGGTTTGCTCCATTTAGAGACATTGTCATTTTAATAGAACCATTTTTTCGAAGAAAATCTCCATTAATTTTTTAATAATAAAAAATATGACAGCCTGGTTGCTTCAGCAAAAATATGCGTCATCATAAGTTCTAAATGTAACCAAAACAAGGTTTTTACGAGAAATGAACTTATGAAAAGATATTCGAAGAAATCTGTTTCTATGGGCCATTGTAACCTGCTTGTTTAAAAAATCTTAACTCATGAACCTTAAGAGACAAAAATTTGGTGTCTTGAGCAAAATTGCTTCGAATTGATTGTTCTACAACTTTTAGAAAATTGCATTAGTCTATCTCAAATAATTATGTATTTTCAAATCTCCAATTTTGTGGACCACCCTAATTTCACTAACATAAAAAGATCGGCCAAACAATATGAAGAAACTTTCCCGAAGACACTATATACCTAAAACAGTTTGGGCGCAAGCATTTTTGTCTTCCTAAATACGGCTTTGAGACCATTGTGCAGTGGATGGTCTTCCGAAAGATCCGAAACATCCGTAAAAAGGCTCAATCCATGGAACTGATCCAAAAACTCCGTTTTTTTTTTCGTAAGCTCTCATAGACGTCTTATAATTATGAATTCGGAGTTATGATCGGAAAACAGACCCTGGAGACCATGAACGCTCCTCTGGAAAATAATAGACAACTCATCAGAATGAACTCGGAGTTGTGACTGGAAAATGGACCCCAGGGTCCATTGGATGGTCCTTCGGAATATCCGGAACATCCATTAAAGTGGATAGGTCAAGAAAACTGATCTAAGCACTCTATGGTTTTTAAGAACTGCTGATAGACACATTTTTTATTTATTATCATGGATGATCTCTAGGTGGTATTTAAGTAATTAATAACTTCTAGACACTTTTAACGGAATTTTTGATGATCTTTCGGATCTTTTTATGGACCATCCCGTGGTCCCCAGTATAAACTGTCTTTCAAAACTCCGATTTTATTGTGATAAGATGTCTATGAGTGCTTTCTAAAAAATCGTGGAGCTCAAGGATCAATTTCATGAATTGAGCACTTTTAGGGATGTTCCGGATCTTCCAGTGGACCAACCTGTAGTCTCCATATACTTATTTCTGAACACAACTCCGAATACATTCCGACAAGACGTTTATGAGTGGTTCCGAAAAATCCGTAGAGCTCTAGGATCAGTTTAATGAATTGACCACTTTTACGGATGTTCCGGATCTTCCGGTGGACCATCATGTAGTCCCTCCAAATACATTCTGATAAGACGTCTATAAGTGGTTTGAAAAATCCACGGAGCTCTAGGATCAGTTTCATGAATTGACCACTTTTCTGATGTTCCGGATCTTCCGGTGAACCATCTCGTGGTCCGCAGGGTCCATATTCCAGTTACAACTCCGAATTCATTCTGATAAGACGTTTATGAGTGGTTTTGAAAAAACCGCGGAGCTCTAGGATCAGTTTCATGAATTGACCACTTTTACGGATGTTCCGGTTCTTTTAGTGGACCATCCTGTAGTCCCCAGTGTCCATATTTCGGTCACAACTCCGAATTTATTCTGATAAGTCGTTTATGAGTGGTTTCTAAAAAACGTGGAGTTCTAGGATCAGTTTCATGAATTGACCACTTTTACGGATATTCCGGATCATCCACAAGATCAGACTTGTATCCTGCCGGAAACTGAATCGTCCCAAAAGGTGGCCAACTTTCTGCTTAACAACTTCTCAGAAGACATCAGGAAGTTATCTTTTCAAATTAGTGAGATTTTCAAATTTTCAACCAAACAATTTCAACAATGTTATTGTTTTGTTGACATCGTTTGACAGTCCACTTGACCGAATAATGTCAATTTCGTGCGCGGTCTATGCTTCGAATTGTTAAGAAATGTCAAAGTGCATCTGGTACCACTAACACTGTTTATTTTCGAAAAAGCTTTCGTTCGAACGGGTTCGTACGAAAACCAGAATGCCGTTTTCGAACTCGTTCGAATCGAGTCGTTCGTACGAACGAACGATTCGAACGAAAACGGGAATAGAGGTGTATATGTCTAAAATAAAAGCAAAGTAAATACAATCCAAGGTATGACTCTTTTCTCTTTTTGCTGATGTTCAGTGTGAAAGCGTCTCTGACGTAACAGTCACCAACACTCCTCCTCGCTAAACACTGAACTTTCTGCTCTTACTCCTTCCTAACGAGCCCAAGACTCTTCGCGAACTGGCCGATCTTCATCGGACCCAAAGACTTTGTGAAAATGTCGGCAACCATACTTTCAGTGGGGCAGTGTTTCAGCTGAATGATTGCTCTGACACACAGATCCTTAGCGTGATGCAATTTGGTGTCTATGTGCTTGCTGCGCTTGTTCTGCCGCTCCAACGAGACAAAGTCAATGCAGCTTCGATTGTCCTCGTGGATAACTGTGGCTTCCTGCTGTTCCTCGCCGAGTTCGTTCAACAACCTACGCAACCAAACTGCTTCCGATGCCGCTTCGGAGAGCGCGTTATATTCGGCTTCCATCGTAGATGTCGCCACACAATTCTGTTTGCGGCTCGCCCAGCTAACCGTTGCTTGACCGACTTGAAACAGGAACCCACTGGTTGACTTTCTGTCTAGCGAATCTCCTGCCCAATCCGCGTCGCTGAAACCGCTGAGTGTCAATCCTTTTGCTTGTCCGCCATCCAGTTTCAGCTCATAATTCTCCGTTCCGATTAAGTAGCGCACCACCCTCTTCAGTTCAACCCAATCCATCTGAGTGGGACAGCTACTCTTCCGGCTTAGGATAGACACTGCCGCCGAAATGTCAGGTCTCGTATTTGTTGACACATACAAGAGCGCACCTACCAAGCTGTGATACTGCTCGTTGTCGGGTAGTGCCTCACTGTTCTGCTTCCAGTAGCCAACATCCAAGGGGTACTTCGACTGCTTCGCTTTATCGAGCCCAAAACGACAAGCAATCTCTCGAATGAACGCTCGTTGGCTGAGACAGAACACTCTGGCTTCAACCTTCCTCACCTTGATGCCGAGGAAATGACTGACCTCACCAAGAGACGTGATATCGATTTTCTTCCGCAAAGAATTCTCCAACCGTGCTATTTCTCGTTCCTCCTTGGCCGCAACTACCATATCGTCGACGTGCAGTAGCACATACATCCACTCACCGCTCTGCAGCTGTTTTGAATACAAGCAAGCATCCGATTCCGATTGGCGAAAGCCGAGCTCCAGCAAGATCTCCTTGACTGTGCTGTTCCAGACCGACTGCGCTCCAGCCTACAAACGAGCTTCTCCTTACCCGGTACCAAGTACCCGGGCGGCTGAAGCATGAATATCTCCTCGTCTAGGCTTCCATTCAAGTAGGCATTCTTCACGTCTACGTGTCGCACATGATATTTCCGGTGACCCGCGACAGTTAGAAGAACTCTCAGCGTTGCCTGCATAGCTACCGGTGCGAATACCTCTCCATAATCCACACCGAAACGCTGCGCGAATCCTTGGGCAACCAGCCTTGCTTTAAAACACACTGTCTGCCCAAACGAGTCCTTCTTCTCTTTGAACACCCATTTTGAGCCGATCGCTATTCGCCCCGCAGGCAACGGCACGAAGGACCAGGTACCTCTGGACTGAAGGGACTGGTATTCTTCGTCCATGGCTCTGACCCACTCCGTTTTGTTGACACTGTTGATCGCTTCCTTGTAGTCCTTTGGTTCACTCTCACTCAGTCGCACCACGCCAACAACGTAATCCTCCATACGCTTCGGCAGTACGCCAGCATTGGACCGCCGCGATCTTCGTGGCCCTTCGACACTTGCGTCCATTTCAATCGGATCAAGGAACTCTTCATCGGTTGAACTCGAGTCGCTAAAATCGTGAAATGATGGCTCTTACTGCAGACTCAAATCAGCACCGCTTTCAGTTGCCGTTGGCTCGACCTCCGCCTGCTGTTGCGAAGCATCCAGCTCCTCTTCCGGTGGCACTTCCTCCAAATCAAGCAGCAACTCTTCCGACGATTCCAGAATCCGCTCCTCCTGAAGCTGCGAGCCTAGTTCCAAGAACTTAGCGTCCCGGCTGATGGTAATCTTGTTCGTCTGCTTGTCTAGAAATCGGTAGGCCTTGGATCCGCAAGCGTTGCCAACGAAGATAAGTTTCTTCGCCCTACTATCCAACTTGCCTCGCTTCACGTCGGGAATATGGACAAAAGTCTGACAACCAAACACCTTCAGATGACTGATGTCTGGTTTCTGCCCGCTCCATAACTCGAATGGAGTTTTATCCACTGCACGGCTTGGCAAGCGATTCTGAATGCATGCAGCCGTTGCGATTGCCTCTCCCCAATACTGCTTCTCTAAGCCAGCATCAAGACGCAGACACATTGCCATCTCTTGCAAATAACGGTTACGGCGCTCGGCAACACCGTTTTGTTCCGGCGAGTAACCGGCTGTCAGCTGCATTTCGATCCCTTCGTCGCTGTAGAATTGCTTGAGCTCTTTGTTGACAAATTCACTGCCGCGATCGGAACGAATAATCCGCGGCTTTCGTCCAAACTTGTTTTCCACCAACCGCACGTAGCCCTTAATGCAATTCTTCGCCTGAGCCTTATCTGTCAGCAAGTACAAGACGAGATAACGGCTGTAATCGTCGATAAGGGTCATACAGTACTTACGCCCTCCGACCGTCGTGTTGCTCATAGGACCACACAGGTCCGTATGTATCAAATCCAGAGGCTGTGTGGTTTTTAGTACCGACTGCTGCGGGAATGGTAAGCGCGTCATTTTTCCTTCCAGGCAATGCTCACACACGACTCTTGCGCCGCAGTCGACCATCTTCATCCCTAGCACGAGCTCCTCATTCTTGATCCTGTCGAACACCGAATGATGCCGATGTCCGAACCGCCGATGCCACGTATGCTGGCAATTGATGGTCTGGTTCTTCTGTTTAACCACCGCTGCGCACTCGGTCTGCTTCAACTCGTACAAATCACCACTACGTCCTCCCAGCGCAATCACCTTGTTCGACTGGTCAATGACTTCGACGCTGTCACGCTTGAACAAAACATTATAGCCTTTGTCCGCTATTTTGCAGACGGACAGCAGCCCACTGTCCAACCCAGGCACATAGAGAACCTTTCCGAGCTTCGGATCCTGCTCCCGTGACACCTCTGACAGAGCCGCTGCCAAAACCGCCTGACCGTGCACTGTTTCTGTTGGCCATTGACACCTGTGCTTTCGGTGACTCGACCAATTCATCAAAAAACCGCTCGTCGCAGGTCATGTGGCACGACGCACCGCTATCAACTGTCCAAGCACTTGTTCTTTTTGCCAAACTAGTGGATTCACTTTTTTTCTATCACCGAAAACACTGCAGCAACTTCATCCTTATTGGTCGCCTGCCTGCCTGATTCTTGCCCGTTGGTTGACTTCCAGAAGATTCGCCTCCAGCCGCATTCGTCTGCGCCTGCCACTTCCTGCAATCCCGCCTGAAGTGACCGGGTTTCTTGCAGAAATAGCAGAGTTTCTCCGTGCTCGCTTTCTGTGTCTTGAGCACCTGTTCCTTCGACGACGACTTTCCGCTCCGCTCCATCCGTTTATGGTACTCATCCATGAGCTTCGAACGAACCAGCTCCATGGTGATATCGGCGTCCGGCCGAGCCTCCAAATCTGATGCCAAGAAGTGGTACGACTCCGGCATGCTTCTCAAAACCATAGCAATTTTCAGCTTTTCCTCCAGATCCAAGCCAGCATTTTCCAACTTGTCGAACAGCGTATCCATTTCCAGAAGATGCTTTTCGACGTCTCCAGATTCCGCGAGCTTTGAATCACAAAGTCGGATCAACAACGACAACTGGGACGTCATTGTCGTTTTCTCATGATACGCCTTTAACGCATCCCATACCGTTCTCGCTGATCTGCAATTTTTGATGAGAGGGTACTGGCTCTGCTCGATGCACAATCCAATAGTGGCTCTGGCTTTTTTATCCGCTTTCCGCCAAGCTTCTGTCTCCGGTTCCGGTTTTACTTCATCCACCGTGTGCCAAAGTTCCTCTCTGGTCAAAAACATTTCCATTTGGAACTTCCAAGTTCCATAGTTGCTGTTCCCGAGCTTGATGATTGAGAACTTCCCAACATCCGCCATCCTGCTCACATCCAGCAACTTTCTGGGAGTGACAACTCCACACCACACAGCCCAGCTTTTGCACCAGCCGAAGACACCAAAACAACACAAACAAAAAAATCCGTTTTTTCACCGCCGAAACCGAACTGATTCCGCAAATTCCGTAACTGGGCCCATAACCTGTTGATAAAGTAATGGCCAAAGCAGAGAAACGACCGCAGGGAACTTTCAATCACGTAGGAATATATGGAAACTCGAACACTTGTTTATTACCGAAACGTGTTTATTCAAGTAGACAAACGGTTATATGTCAAAAATAAAAGCAAGGTAAATAAAATCCAAGGTATGACTCTTTTCTCTTTTTGCTGATGTTCAGTGTGAAAGCGTCTCTGACGTAACAGTCACCAACAGTTTCATGGCCCTAGCAGCTCACAGCAAACAGCAAAACAGTTGAGTTAACTTCTATGTGACTTGGTTTAGTTACAACCAAGTTGCTGCATTTATTTTCCACTGCTTGAGGATCATCAGAAAAAATTGCGGGTACTTCAGGGAAATTTCGATATCCTTAGGACAGTTTTATTAAGTTTAGGAAAACATCGGGAACCTATAGAAGTGATAAAAATTTCAGAGAAGTTCAGTTATATACATATCTGGAATATTCCTCAAACGTCATCAAGAGAATAATGAGAAGTTCAGGTAATAATAGAGAACTTTTGGGCAGTCTTATTTTACTTTGGACTTCACGAAAATTTTTGGGAACATTGAAGAAGTTCCGAGAACTTCTGGGAAGTTTCTTGAACTTCTGGAACAGTTTTGGGAGGAAGCTTTAAGAGCTTTAAGGCAGTTACAATTAGCTTCAGTAAATCTACAGCAATTTTTAAAAAGTTCTGAGAACTTCAGGAATGTTCGGAGAACTTTTAGGAAGTCAAGAATACTTCATAGATGTCCCACAAACTTGAGGAAAATTGTAAAAACTTAGAAGAAGTTTCCAGAAGCTCTGGGAAGCTTCAAGGATGCTCAGAGATCTTGAGTGCGGTTCCAATAACTTCCGGGATATTCCGATATATTGAGGAATGTTCAGAATTTTGGGAAAAATTAGGATATGCAAGGGTACGTTCCAAAATATACAAAACAGTTCCGAGAATTTCATAAATATTTCTGGGAAGTCCCGAAAACTACAAAGGAGCATGGAAATATTTCAGGAACTTCCTTGAACTCTTGAGAGCTTCACGGATGGTTATAGATTTTCGGACATTTTTCGGACAATTCCAGAGATATTTAGAACCGCTCCTTAAATTTCTGGGTTATTATATGAACCTCATCAACTTTGGGGCAGTCCTGATAACTTCACGAAAATTTAAGGAACTTTGAAAATGTTTTTTGAACTGACTGCAGGAACATGAGGAAAGTTTTCTAATCTTCTGTAAAAGTTTTGGGCTCTCCTAGGAAACTTCAAGTGATGTAAGGCAGTTTAAAAAGTTCTAAGAATGTCAGGAATATTCGGAGAACTTTTAGCTAGGAAGTCAAGAGCACTTCAGCGATGTCCGAAGAACTTGAGGAAAATTATGAAAACATAAAAGAAGCTCCAATTAATTCAGGGATTTCAGAGAATTTGAGGAATGGCTAAACTTTTGGAGAAGTGTTATGATCTGGGTTAGTTCCAAAATGGGGAAGACAGTTTCAAGAAGCTCAGAAATATTTCATGGAAGTCCAGAAAACTACAAAGAACTTAAGAAATATTTCAAGAAATTCATAGAAGTCATGAGAGCTTCAGGAATAATTATAGTTTTTTCGGAAGTTTCCATTCATTTCAGAGCTTCAGAGAAGCTCTTCAGGAGAATTACGAGAACTTTGGGAAAATTTCAAGCACATCAGAGAAGATTAGAGAATATCAAGGCAGTTCAATTAACCTCAGTGAAATTATCGCTGTTCTGAGAAAATCAGGAAATTACCGGAAACTTTAGCAAGGGTACGAGAGTTTTAGGTAAATTATGAAACCAAGATCTGCAGTTTTGGAAAAAATGGAAAAGAAATCAGAATAGGAAAAGAAGTAAAATCGAAGTAAGAACGAAATTTTAGTGAAAAATTGAAATGGAAATGGAATGGAAATGGAATGGAAATGGAATGGAAATGGAATGGAAATGGAATGGAAATGGAATGGAAATGGAATGGAAATGGAATGGAAATGGAATGGAAACTGAATGGAAATGGAATGGAAATGGAATGGAAATGGAATGGAAATGGAATGGAAATGGAATGGAAATGGAATGGAAATGGAATGGAAATGGAATGGAAATGGAATGGAAATGGAATGGAAATGGAATGGAAATGGAATGGAAATGGAATGGAAATGGAATGGAAATGGAATGGAAATGGAATGGAAATGGAATGGAAATGGAATGGAAATGGAATGGAAATGGAATGGAAATGGAATGGAAATGGAATGGAAATGGAAATGGAATGGAAATGGAATGGAAATGTAATGGAAATGGAATGGAAATGGAATGGAAATGGAATGGAAATGGAATGGAAATGGAATGGAAATGGAATGGAAATGGAATGGAAATGGAATGGAAATGGAATGGAAATGGAATGGAAATGGAATGGAAATGGAATGGAAATGGAATGGAAATGGAATGGAAATGGAATGGAAATGGAATGGAAATGGAATGGAAATGGAATGGAAATGGAATGGAAATGGAATGGAAATGGAATGGAAATGGAATGGAAATGGAATGGAAATGGAATGGAAATGGAATGGAAATGGAATGAACATTGTTCCATGGCATTAGTCTAAATTGAGGCTCCAAATCGTTTTCTTATGAAATATATTGCCTCCGTCGTCATCATCGGAGGGTAGCAAAATGTCACAGCTGCTGCAGCTTACAGTGAGACGCGATATGAAGTGCGACGTCCAACAGCTTTTCCAGTTTCTGCCACCACCACTTCGTACCGTTGAACGCGAACGATGATTGATTATGACATCCACCGTATGGTGCTGCCTGGCACGAATGAACACGCGGGGACACATTACGGATGGTCAGTCTCTCTCTCCCACTTCCTCAACCTGTCACGGTTGAGATGTTTGTGGAATTAGGGAGAGACGGTGAGAATGGTCAGTAATTTGAGCTGGTGGATGTTGGAATCCCAAAGGAAGATTTATGGTCTTTGGGGATGCCTCGTTGATCCCGATGGAATTCAGTGCGGAATGGCAGCAGTGCGAACTATTTTCAGCAGCTGCCGGAGATGTTCGGTTCGAATGCAAGTGTAAGGGTTACCGAACGAAATCAATTATGAGATGTGATTTATTGTGAAACCGTCGGCAGAGTTGGAAATTTGAACTTTCATGAGTTGTTGAAATTCTAAAATACTTACTTTTGTATCGCAATAGATAGCCGCCTTTAATCTGTTTGCCCACGGATGCTGCAATGAAAGAATCAGAAAACAAACAGTGAATTTAAAATTCATTTAAAAAATCGGAAAACCAAAAAATTAATTCAAAAATCTTTCAAGAAACCAATAAATTTTCTGTATTTCTGTCATCATTATTCAGATGTTATATCATAAGCCATCCGATCGCAGCGTCTCGCACAGATGGATATTCATCACAAATATTTACGTTCCATTTCCCAATCCTGAAATGAAGGATTAACAATTCATTCCACGGATCATTGCCGGCCTCCTGTTTTGCCCCACCAACCCAACTTGTTTCATTGTAGCCATTATTACATCGTTTGTCTTTCCACGAACCATCTGCCACTCTTCAATTCGCTGAAATTTCAGACTGCCAGCATTTACCTCTCCGCTAAATGGCGAACGCACCTCCGCCGAGACTCATAATAAAAGTTTTTAATTGCATTTACATTTAAAATTTTATCATCTCATATATCACCGACACAGGACCGTGTGCCAACCGACCTACGTAGGTAGAACTCTCACACATAACCTGGATTGGAAAGCAGTGCAAAAAGGTGGCGTCACGACGGCGACCGACTACGCTTTTGGGGGGAAGCAACAGTGTGTGCCACCAACAGGCACCTTGTTGGAATTTTCTGCTGCCATTCGTCAGACCACCCACCCACCCACATAGCTCCCCATCCTTTCCATTTGGGCTGGGACCAGAAGTTTCACACGCTCAGGGTGTGGAGATTACACGCGTATAAATTCGTAATAGCGTTGCTCGACACCAAGTCATGCGGGAAAAGTCCTTCCATGGTTTGGGAAGGGAAACAGCCGGAACGGAAATGGAAATTTGCAACCGAACTTCTCCGGTTCTCGGTCGGCACGGTATTCAAAGCACATAGGCGCAGTACATTTTCCCGTCTTACTCGTAGGGCCGCTTGTTGGTTGTTGGAACAGTCCCAAAAGTGCTCATACAAAAAGCACACGTTCTCGGAAGGACATTTTTGGGTGGACGGTCGTTTTGGTGGCTTCTCTTGCGACAGACAGTCAGCGGATTGCAATGTCTTGACCATTTATCACTTTAGCCTAGCAGGGGGATGGACGTGGATGGGGATCCAGAGGAGGGGAAAACAAGGCTCTTTGATCACTTGACAGTGTGCATGTGTTTAGTTGTTTGGGATACTTCAAGGACTGGGATGTAAATCCTGCATGTATCATTTTCTTCCCGAGGTAATTTTGTTCAACTCAACTGCCGAGAAAATTGTATACAATGTTTCAAAACTAAATTATTCGCTATCTTGTGAACCTTGTTCATGTGAACACCTTTTCAGAAAACAGAAAATTTGCATCTTACCTAGGTAACAAAATATAGAATACAGTCCATTGGGATCTTTGTTTTTGAAAAATATATCGGTTACTACACAAGTTAAAACCACATGGTTTTATGAAAAGGATCTACCTAGATATTATCTATTCCAAGTCCAAAACAATAATGAATTGCATTTTAATTGCCATAAGTTACAGAGGCCGCACTAAAGAAACGTGCCTTAGATATGTGGGGGAGTAGAATCGCCGTCCGAATGCATTGCTGATGAAGCGCGTTGCAGATTGTTTGATTTGTTGCTGATGAAAGGTTTTGATTTGATTGATCCTTGTGTATGAAATTCAAATGATTTTTGGAACACTGCGTTCGTAGCTTACATCATCTGAAAGAGCTTCGTTTTAATAATCACTTCGCTTTGTGACACAAAACTAACAAATTGACAGATCGCTCCTATACACAGTACCATCTTCCGAACACAATTAATAGCAACAAGCAATACAAGAAAGAAGTTCTCATTTATTCGATTCCCCGAAATTATCATGAAATTAGTTTTACTTATTTTCAATCTCAATTGATCAGTGGTGTTATGGTAATCGTGACTGCCTCTCACTCCAAAGGGCCTGTGCTCAATCGCAATCGGCGTTGTCGGGATTTTCTGAGACAAATCTCTGATCACGCCAGGGAAGTAGGATCCAGGTGTTGGAGCTGGGAAGAACGCTGGGGCGCAATTAACGGCAGTCAAGTTGAAGGAGGTTAAATACGAATCCGAAAAGTGGACTGACCAGCAAAGTTCCACCGACCAGCGAGTGCTCACTCGACTGCGGATTGGCCATACAAGGCTTACACACGAGTTTTGCTGAAAAAATCATCACCACCAGTTTGCGAATGCTGTGGGACTGTTGTCCGCCACTGCAGGAAGTTCGAAACAGCCAGAGTGAAATACGATATTGAATCAACCAGCCGGACGGAACGGATGAAACGTGGTGAAGAGGACGGAAGAAGATGAAAAGGATAACAGGAAGAAAGCTGACGAAGAAGAGGGCAAACGAAAATGTAGAAACTGAGAAGATGATGGAGAGTAAACAGAAGAAGCCCGAGCAGAAGAAGATTAATGGAAATGTAACTGAGCGAAAATAAATGAAAAAAGGCGAAGATGCGGATGAAGAATGCAAACCAGAAGAATGTCCGGAGAAGGCAAGAAGAAGACACGGATTCAAGACGAAGCAAGAAAATTGCGAAGGAGATGTAAAGAAGAGAGAAGTAATTGAAGAAAAACAAGCAACCGAAGACGAGAAGAGCATTATAAGGACGCAGACGAAGTGAAGCGGCAATTGGAGCAAATCGAAAACATGGCGGATAGTAAGAAACGCACGAAGGCTACAGAGAAAAAAGGTGGTGAAAAAAGAAGATAATAAAAAATAAAAAAAGGGAAGTTAATAAAGAAGAAGACGTGAAAACAAGAGAATATAAAATAAAATGAAATATAAATAAAAAACTGTAAATATATAAATAAATAGATAAGGGGCTGTCCATAAACTACGTTGACAGTCTTTTGGGACCCTTCCCCTGCGTAGACAATTGTCCATACATTTTTTTTTAAATTTGTATGGGCCGTGGATAAGTGTCAACCTCCCTCCCCCCTAAACTGTCTACATAGTTTATGAACAGCCCCTAAAGAGATAAATTAATGAATCCAACAAAAGAAAAACAACTAAATACCTAAATGTTTTAATAGAAAAAAAAAATCAAAAATAAATGAATAAACCAGATACAGAACATTGCTAAATAAAAAAATAAATGAAAGACTTAGGGGAAAAGTTGGCTTTGGCAATACCTTAACCTATTATCGTCAGGGGGGTAAACAAAGTCCTAGAACACTCAAATTTGGCCAATAGTTGCTCTGAAACACAATGTATCCACATGCCAGAATTGAGCTCTCAAGGACGTTGTTTACTCCCTGGCGGTAATAGGTTAAGGTATTTCCGAAGCCAACTTTTCCCCTAACCAATATAATAAAAAATAACATAAATATTAAAGAGGTAGATAGTTTAGTAAATAAAAAATAATATTATTTAAAAAAATAATCAGCGGCGCAAGTGGTGTGGTGGTAAGCGTGATTATCTATCACCCCAGCAGGCCTGCGGAAAACAAGATCGACGGAAATGAATCAAGGAAAAAAAAAATTATTTATAATAATTTATATAGGGGAAATGTCTCTAATGTTGGCCTATGGATCTAAGATTGGGCCCATCGCTAAAAATCTGCTTTTTATCAATTGTATCTAAATGAACGCGTTATTGGGACGTTTCTAATGGATAATTTTGGTTGCTATTGAAAATTTAGTCGATTGCTGAATTTATGTATGGGCCCAAATTAGGGACACTTAGGCCGACATTACCTGCATTTCCCCTATTTATTAACTGATGTAGACCATTGGAAATTGTTAAATAAATAAAATAAAATAGAAAATAAATAAGTAACCGGCACTCTTACAGTATTTCCCAAGTTTTCTCACACACACGTCTCTTGGCGATGTTATGTGTTAACCTCTGAGTATGTTTCAACTTTTTTTTTATAAATAAGTAAATAAATATTTAAATAAATCGGAAGTTAATCAATCTATGAATAAATAAAATATTAAACTAAAAGAAAAAATATATATTATACTAAAACAAACAAATGAATGAATTAGGAGACAATCCACCAATAAATAATTATGAAATCAATACATTAATTAAAATAATGCATTCCTTAATACAAAAATAAATAAATTAATAAATCAATAGATAATCATTTTACAAATAAATCCATATATAAATAATTAAATAAATTAAAGAAACATATTTAAAATAAATTTAACTAACATTGCATGGTATAAAAAATTAATAAATAGCTTGATAAATAATTCGGTGAATCAATAAATGAATAAATAAAACTTTATAAGAAACAAATAAAAAAATAAATAAATAAAGTTTTAAATATATTTATTAATTAATTATTTTTAAATTAAACAAATGAATAAATAAAAACATTTTTGAACTTGTTCAAAAACAAAAATCATTAATTTTTTTTATTTTCATTTAAATTTAAAAATGTATTTAATTATTCATTTGTTTAATTTAAAAATAATTAAATAATTAACATATTTGAAAATTTAATGATATAAACAGATCAATAAAGAAAAAATAAATGTTTCAATGGTTTAATAAATAAATAAATGCCTTTATTTAAGAATTAATAATTACAGGGTGCGTGACGAATTTTTGCAGTAAATTTCAAATAGTAATTTCTCATGCTTGCGGATCATGATTTAGATATATTTGGCAGCACTGAATTGCTCATACTGTTAGGTGTAAGGTGTTGCGCGCCGGAGTAAGCGTAATAGAAATAATTCGGTGGATAAATGTGTCTGAAAGAACAGTGTATAATATAAAAAAGGCCTGGGAAAGTGATAAAACGGAGCACCTGCTCATACTGCTAATAAAACACATAAATGGCTTGCGGAAAATATTTCGGAATTTTGGGAGAAAGAAATTTGGCCCTTAAGCAATCCCGATATCAATCCGTTGGATTATTTTGTACGGGGCATCGTCGAACGGAATACTAATAGAACCCCTAACACCACACACTAAGTCCCTGAAAGCTAAAATCAAGGTAGTGATGACATCTATGGATTAAAACATTGTCAAACGTGCATATGGCAGTTTCCGGAAGCGTCTAGCTACAGTCGTCGAAAGGGAAGGCGATTTTTTTTGAATAAAATTAGTTACAACTTCCATATTTTGCGAAAGAAAATAAATCACATAACATTCATTGCTAGAATAGCTAACTGGTGTAATTTTTCTCAAAAATGTCATTTACTGCAAAAATTCGTCACGTACCCTGTAGATTAAGTAACAAATAAGTAAGTATAAAAAAATAAATCTTTATTAAATAAATTGCTCATTTTTGGTTTTTATTAGTTAGGTAGGTTCCGATTCAACACATTGTAGTTTCATTTTTATACCTATGATCTTGACTTTTTATTACCTAGGGGATGAGTACTTAAGGGGGTTAGATTTTGATAAGTTGTTTTGTGGGAATGACACTGATGAAGACTGCACATTGTAGTCGAAATACGTATCTGTCGTGAATACCGAAATTAATTAAGTGGAATTAAATGGAAGATAACCTTTTTTGCTGTTTTATTTAGATTAATAAAATAAAAATAAACTCAAAAAAATAATTTATAAAAAAATAATAAATTACTTAATAATAAAATAAATAAATGAACAAATAAGAAAATAAATATATAAGGAAAGGAAAAAGCTTCTTAGATAATTACTGATTTATTTATTACTAATGTTATCTATTAAGCAATTCGTTTTTTCTTGAAGTTCATTTGTTTAGTTATTGATTTATTTATTTAAATATTTTTGCTATTTAATATTTTTTATTTTTTTTATTTTTTGATTTATTTATTTATCTGGTTATTTTTTTGTATTAAGTTAGTTATTTAATTATGAATTGTTTTATTTTTGTTATGAATTTATAAATATTTGATCATTCAAAAATTTATATATAAATATTTTATTCTTATGCCTTTTTTAATTTGTTATTTAAATAATTTCGTTATTGAATATTTATCTCTAAGATAATATTTTTATTTTTCTACCTATTCATATTTTGATTGAATTATTATTTGTTTATTTCTTTATTTAGTAGTGTATTAATAATCTTGTTTATTAATAAATTAGTTTATTTAATGATTGATAATTTATTAAATAAATAAAATAAAAAAGTAAATAAATAAGTTACCAAAATAAGGTATCAACCCGAGCAAAGTCCAGCATCAAAATAACAGCAAATTGAAATCAAGTTTTGATATCAACATCAAACTGAAATCATAATTTGATTTCAGTTTACGCAATTGACATATTTGATACCAAATTTTGTTTTAATTTTGCTGTACATTTGCTCTTCAAAAATATGTTGTTGCGGGTTTGTTTTCATTGCCTTAGCATAACATCGAATTGAATACTTGTTTTGTTATCAACAGGAAAAATTGATATCAAATTGAGTTTTCAGTTTGCTCTCACTGATAGCAGAAATAGCTTTCAATGTGATGTAACAGAAAGATTTTTTTTGCTCTCAGTCAACGAGCAAAACGACAGCAACCTGAGTGCGAAACCGAACTTTTTGTCAGTGCAAATCTCAACCTGATCTAGGTTTTAAAAACAAACGAGCAAACTGACGTTTGTCAGAAAACAAGCAAACCCAATCTTGATACCCGATCCAGGTTGGAACTGAATAATAAACGAATTCGCTATGAGTCAATGGTTGAGCAAGATTTTACTGGTTATTATGTACGGATACGGAGACACGACAAAGAGAGAGAAAGAAAGTTTTTTTTTTCCGCGTTCTGTTTCATTGGTGAAGCTGATTGTTTTTATTCTTACTGATGCAGATTTTGCCGTCTTCACTTCACCCACTAAGCAATGCTCACCTAAATTTTGCTGCGGGGAGGCGAAATAGGTTGCAACAAATGGACGGTTTTGCGCTAACGAGGCATCTTGAGGGCAGTGAGGGAAAGATGGACACTTTCTGTTTTAATTCAAAAAATATTGTCGCATAAAATTAAATGTACTTAGTTTAGTGCTTTAGCTCACGAAGTGTCCTGTTTTTAATTGTGTCACGATGCAAATTAGGGCTAGAGATTGTTTTTGGATTTATAAACAATAATAATTAAATAGGGGCTCTTCATTAACTACATGGACTGTTTTGGGGGTTCTACACAGTTAAATATTTTTATTGGAAATTGTATGAACTGTGGACATTTGCCATATCTCTTCTCCTATAGATGACTACAGTAGCCTGGGGGCAAATAGATCCCCGGGGTAAAATTGATCACTATGAGATGTATTTTTGGTTAGCTTATAGCATATTTTTGGTGGTAGATATCAATACAATTCTGATAGCATTTCATCGTGAGACTCCAATAACTGCGTTGACGAGTTTTTCGAAACATACATGTTTTTCTGCATAAATTTCAGATTTATTGAAAAGATGTTAAAAATCATCAAATTTCATCACTCAAACAAGTACAATAGAAATTGATGCCATTGACTTGAATGCGGTACTTCTTGAAATTCAAAATTACATAGGGAAAGAATGCCACTCTTACATTAATAAACAAGTTTAAAAAAAATCGAGCATCCGGCATAATTTTGGAATTTCAATCTCCGAAAGTTTATATAAAAATAGTTTTCATTTCGGTGGCACTCTTGTTCCATCTGGCCCTGTATTCCCCGCCCCCTATGTAATAATAATTAGCGAAAAATCACCCTTTCCCCACATACGTTACATAATTTGTAATGCAAATCACAATAGATTATTTTATATTTCTTTTTCAGTTTTAAAAATAATTGTTTCTGTACTTACCCAAATGAATAATTTCAACATTCTCATTGTCATCCATGCATTGTGCGTTTATTGCAAAAATGTGGCGACCCCGACATGACACTGAATCTATTTTCAGGTTCAACAGTCGCCCCTTTGCACGCTTACTATAAAGTTGTTTTATTTCCCTTGCCCCTTTATCAACGTACCCAGGCAAGACGGTTTTATGACAGGTGGGCAGGAACTCACGGTCTCCCAGTGTTGGTGAGTTCTTTGCCGTTAATGTTCACGAAAAGTTCACTATTTTGCTATACAGAAATTCAAAACAAAAATTTTTATCTGCGGATTTGAACAGTTTTTGACCTGTTTCATACTACCGGAAGGTGTATGCTGGTCACAAATGCCGTCCCAAACTGATTTCCTACTCAATTAATCAATATTTGATGTGAAATTCGCTAATAAACACGAGGCGCATTTCTTATAGCAAACATGCCATAACAAAATGGGTATGGTATGGTTTACTTAAATGAACCATACCCATTTTGTTATGGCATGTTTGCTATAAGAAATGCGCCTCGTGTTTATTAGCGAATTTCACATCAAATATTGATTAATTGAGTAGGAAATCAGTTTGGGACGGCATTTGTGACCAGCATACACCTTCCGGTAGTATGAAACAGGTCAAAAACTGTTCAAATCCGCAGATAAAAATTTTTGTTTTGAATTTCTGTATAGCAAAATAGTGAACTTTTCGTGAACATTAACGGCAAAGAACTCACCAACACTGGGAGACCGTGAGTTCCTGCCCACCTGTCATAAAACCGTCTTGGACTCACTCTGACTCAATTTGTCTCTATCAACACACTCTGACTCAGACCTCGAGTTAGAAGCATGGTTAACCAGAACGACTAAGCTCAATGACTGAGAGAGAGTAAGTCTGGTTAGATGAACACATTCTCAGCATTTGTCCCGCTGAGTTGAGTCGGAATATTTTTGTTATTGCCTCTGTCCTATTCGTAGTGAGAGCCTGGTTGGAAAGTGAACATTGTGAGTTGTACCTCTCAAATACTGGTACTGAGTTTTCATTGATGCGAAAATTTGCAACATTGGTTCTAGATGCACTTCCACAGTTGTTAATTGAGAGCTCTCGATGCCTGTACCATTTTTGCATTGATATGATTGTGTGGCAAGTCCAATCATACTTCTATGTCCAGGGAAGTTGAGAAATTTTCCAACCCGAAAAATTCCTAGACCGAACCGGAAATCGAACCCAGCCACCTCCAGCATGGTCTTGCTTTGTAGCTGCGCCTTTACCGACTGAGCTAAGGGAGGCCCCGTTTCACTTATACATTTTTGCCAAAACATCAGCCTTATACATTCCATAAGACAAACCACGTAGGTCCTATAAGAATGCATAAAAGGTATGTGTGACCGCATATACATTTCATTTGACACATGATATTTATTAACTTTTTGCAAGGCGTCTGCTTATTAGTTGACTTATACATTTTATGAATAATTAGCAATAGAAATTTGCCAAAAGGTATAAGGCAATTTCTATCCGTGTACACGGTAAGAAAAAAGTACTTACTATTGGGTATAAAGCGAGTGGAAAATTCCATACGAATTGCACACAAGTAAATTAAAACTAATTTGGCCCGCTTAACCTACTTTTGGGTTCCTGCACTATAGTGCCGAGATGAGTGAAAAGAACTTACTTTTGGGGTACTTTTTTTTACCGTTTAGTGGACGCCCGAAAATTTCGTGTGTGTTTGAAAATGCTGTGCATGGCTGAAAGATTATTTTAGATTGCCGCGAGTGAACAAACGTGTGCTATTTATGAGGTGGAATTTGGTGAGATCTATCTGATTATTAATAAATTATAAATGCCTATTTCCAATTACAACTAAATACCTACATGCCGGATTCTGAAACTTCTCCTATCAAAACCTGGACGTTTTTTTAGAGTACCATTATCCATATGATTACGGTAGTGTTTAAATGCGAGGCTTATTGTTTGTGAAAGTGACCGCGGAATGGACGGGAATTACCAGGCATTCTGAAATGAGGAGCTGGATCTGCAGATCACATTCAAACACCCGGACTAAAGCTGCATTCAAGTATCACTTCAAGGATTATTGCAAGTAGATTTCTTACATAATACTACTGCTGGCAGTGGAGGTTAGATTGAATACACACATACACATATTCAAAATGTGTCGAATTGAATTCAACAAAAACTCTAATCTGCATCCATCACCATTTATTTCACGTTAATAAATCCCCTTCGTCATACCACACACACACACTCACAGCCGTTGCACAAACACATGCAAACCAACCTATGAAGTGTAACTTCCGGCTAAACCAACCCTCTGCTGGTATCCAATAAAATGTAATAAAGTTAAATTGTATTTCAAATTGACGAGATTATGGGGGTCTTCTTAGGAGTAGCTCAGCATCACTACGGTGTGGAAATGCCCAAGGAAAAACTAAATCACCAACTATCATGAGGGCGAGAGAAAGAGAGTTTCCCCGCTTACGAACCGGTTTCTTCTGGCGTTAAGTACCAATAAGGGATGAAAAAAAAAAGACGGAAGCAGCCATCTGATATTGAAAAGTTCCGAACCGAGTTATGTTACTACCCCAGCAGCAGCAGCGCGTCCCAATTCAATATCAACTCAAGTGAAATAAGGGGAAAACTTTTGCAACTCGAACCCCGTTTTTGGCGATCGCCCGCGGTAGGTGCCTTTTGGGGTTCGGCGAGTTTCGGGTTCAATGCAGGTACTCGAAACATGAAAGCGCGAGTGGGACCCCACTTGAAATAAATTACCACGCGAGGGTGAAATAATAGCGAGTGAGCTCCGGAAGAAGAATGGTGAGCAAATTTGAAAAGTTTTATGAACTTGGCTGCTTGAGATGAACGTTCCGGAGGAATGACTAGGGGTTGTAGTGGAAAGCGGTGCGAGGTTGAACCGCAGGTCCCACAGGTTAGGGATCGGAATTTGTCGATGATGATGAAGATTCGGATCGTCAGGCGAAGGATGTGGTATTGATCCGTGGGGAAATAATGGAGAAATTTGCTGCCGGCAATTGTGCGAGTTTTGAATGAGTTCGAGAAGAGTCTTTGGTGGAGGGGAAAGCCGATTGTTGGTAGGTACATGATTGATTATCTGCGGTTGGAGAGGTATATATATTCGGATTTGTGCAATTTGTGCTTTCTAATTTTCAATTTTGATCCGTTCAATTCATGACTGTTTCAAATTTTTAAGTGTTCTATTCTCAAATAATCAATGAACTAATCTATATTAACTATACGTTCATTTTCAATTGCATGTATCTTGAATTAAGATATTAAAAATGTATACTTACACAGCTTACAGCTGCATCCTTTGCATGTGCCTGAAATGAGATAGAGAAATAGACGTTAGAGTGGTTAGTAATACTGAAAACGGATCATTTTTTTCAAATTATCATATTCACTCCACCAAACACAACCAAATCAGACCCAAATATAATCCCAGCAATCTTTTGGCCACGCTTCAAATTGGAAAAATAGACCAACCAAACAAATGGTGGACACGTTCCTCGCCCAGCAAATACCCCATAATCCGATCAAGCTATAATTTGGTCCCACTTTCAAAACAGTTCCACCAGCAGTGCTCAGCGTACCATTCTAAAAATACGATTCCAATTCCTTGAGCCATTTTTTTCGGCCACGCTATCTCCTACCATTGCACTGCCGTCGGGATGGTTTTTCCTTGCCACACGTAGGTCGTCGAAAGGAAATGAGCTCGCTCCGTCTCGTCGGAATTCATTGCCGCGCCGCAGCTGTGGCCTTATCGGATGGTGAACAAGCAGTTCATTTCATTTTCATCCCGATCTCGATGGAGAATGATGAAAGGACAAGAACGAACGTCGAATAATGCGCACTGTCTTGGGGCCCTACCCGAGTAGAAAGAAGTAACAGACCAATAGCAAATGTTGATATTAAACTCCTTTTGCTTTTGCTTTGACCGATATAAGAGGTGAAGTATTATTTAAAAATAAAACAGAGTAATTATTTTTGAGTAATATTTGAGTAAACATTTAAAAAAGTGCTTACACTCCAATATTTAATCGTAGAACAAGAACTTTCAGCCAATTTTTTTTGTTTGAACTTTTTGTAAGATAATTTGTTAATGTATTTTTTTCCGCTGGAAACAATATTTGCACTATTTTTAACCGTGTCACGCGAAACAATTACTTCAGAAGTGTACTAACAAAAAAAAAACTCAAAATTCGACCAAAAGTTCTTGTTCTAATATTTTTTGTCAATTTTAAAGTATGCATAGTTTAGAATATTCCAAAAGTTTTCCGTTTGTCTGATCTTTTCTCGAAAACAAAAAAATTACATGGACATTTTTAAAATATTTGAGTGCTAACATTTTTTAGAATGTCGTCAATTTGGTCAAAGTGGCCATACATAGTTTGGAACATTTAAAAAGTTTTAATTTTTCATGAGCTGTATGCAAAATAAATTAAACAAGTACCTACTTTTTAAGATATTTGAGTGTGACATTTTTTTTAATTTTTTGCAAACAATAAAAATAAATAAATAACCACGCAAATTTTTTCTTAAAAATACATTACTTTCCTCGCCAACTTTGTCTCAGACGACATTTTGAAGTGACGCTTACGTGCTAAAAAATATTAAAAAATGCCACCTTAAAAAAAATCTAGACCCAAAAAGTCTGAATTTTATCAAAATTGTGGATGATTTCCCATATCAAACAAATTAGGCAAAGTTTCATGCAAATCGGTGGCCGAGTCGAAAAAAAAAATGTTTTTGCTATTTGGCCTGGAACTGCTCTACTGTCAAATCGACCAATCAGCAACTGACTCGGATATGACCACACCGGAAACATAATGACTGCTCCAGTGTAATGAACCTCGAAAATTTTGGTTCTCTGGTTCTGTTAAATCGAATTAGTTAAGGTGTAAATTTTCAATTTGGGCTTATTTTAATTAGCTCTTCTTTCGATTGAGCTGATTTTTATTGAATACTGCTACGCACACTTTAAATTTTCTATTGTTCTAATTGGAGGCAGATTGTGCAAGAGTTTCTTTGAAGGTCCGATGGAATGTTGTGAAATGTTGAGCTAGAATTAGGAGATGCAACAGTCTTTCAAATTTTTTGACGTAGAACTACGTCTGTGATTTTTCTTTGTAAAAATCAAAAATAGAACATGTAACGAAATTATGAAAGATTTTGAACGTTAATAATTCAGCTGTCCCTGGACCAATTTCAATAATTTCATCACCAATAGATCAGAAATATATCTATGTATCGATAGCGACTATTGATTTTCAACAAGAAACTATTGAAAAAGTGGACAATGTCAAGCATTGTCCAAAAGCGTCGAAATAACTAACAAATCCACTAATTACGTACATGCATACCGAAGTAACAATTCAGTAACTATTTGGCATCCACTCTGATTTATGATGGTTTTATAACGGCAATGAACAATCCATTTAGTATAAATACAGCATTTCAAAGTGTAAAACATTCCTGCTAGTAATTCAGCTTTTTGCTGTTTTAAAAACCTTTTATAGGCTGACAAGAAAGTCAAAAACTGTCTTGTTTAAAAAAAAATTCAAAACAGTTCTCAATCCCTCCTTAAAACTGCTCTGTAATTCAAGCATAAACGTCATGAGCAATTGTTTATTAATGTCTTGATAAAATACTTTATAAACATGTTCCATCATTATAAAAGCAACCATACAATCATAAGGTTTTGCATTAGAGCATAAAGCATTTATTGTTGCTTTTCATGCTTTTTAAAGTGCATCATAAACTCCCCAATTACTCTGTTTACAAATTGAGCCTAAAAAATGGTTCCTCATAGTTAATAAAAGCCAAATTTATGACAAGGAGATCTCGAAGGATAGACGAAGTAGGATAAAAAATTCAAGTCGATTTGAGCAAAATTTTACTTCTTTAGAAGAACCAGCACACCATCAACGACTGACCATCTGGCGGAGAAGAGTAAAGTGAGCGGGGCCCTCGAATTCATAAAACATTGTCGAAAGTTGAAAAACATACCAGCCGAACGGGAACGATTGCGCTTCCAGCTGTTCGAAATGCGAAATGTTGCAAAACAGTATTGCAAACTATCTGAGTAACTGCGCCCAATCCAACGGAAGAAAACCGCCTGGAAGAACCCTGGATCCCATAGCGCAACTAAATATCGAAAAATAAACAAACTTTGACGTTTAACTTTTTGCAGGCAACTTTGCCTCCATAATCGTCGTCATAAATCTGAACGGGTTAGGATCAAGCAAAATGGCTTTAGATAAATACAATTCAGCCTGCAAGTTTTATTCATAAAAGCCATTTTAAAACCAAATGAATTTGTTAAGGATTTCTTGAAAGCAAAACAACTTTTTCACATATCACCCATGAAAATCAAATTTTATGTCACCGCCATGTTACAATTAGTTGGCTTGTTTTTTACAATCTTCGATTTTCAATCTATATTTCCTTAGATATAACTATATTTTGGTAAATTTAGCAATGAGCAAACATTTAAATGCGAAAATTATAAAAAAAATCTCGGCCAAGCTCGATCTGAAGAATAATTTATTTTTTTCAATGTTTAATAGTTAGTCAAATCGACGTTTTACGAGAGCGGACTTATTTTTTCGACGTTTTCACGTACATTTCACATAAAATTTAATAAGACACTTAAAACTAGGCCACTTAATGTGAACTATTGTAATACATTTGGATATTCAACAAGATTTTTACCATCAGTTTCTATTTTAATTATTTGATACGATCGGATTCATAAATCCTTTTCTATCTTGATTGATGCTTTCCTAGAGGATTTAGCAAGTAGCTTGGGGGAAATGGCTCGCAAAGGAGTTTTATTGTTGCTAAATAGCTTTTGTTGTAGTTTTCAAATGGTTCTCAATGCGTTCGTCATACAACCTTTTGCAGTAAATCAATCTTGAAGAGCTTCGAAAATATACCCTTCAGAACCTTCTCCAGGGTGGGCCAACTAGACATATTCTAGTCTTAATGAGGTTTTGGTGGATGCATTAATGACAAAATAGCCTTGACCAGAGTTTTATGAATGTTGTTTTATAGTTGCTTTGTAGTATTTCATAAAACTTAAAATGATACTTGGGTATGCTGCTTCCCGAACACAGGCATAAGAGAATCGTTTCTAAACGAAACATGTCGATGTAGCATTGCTGCTTCCCCAACAATGTCATCAGAGGGTCGTTAGTAGACGAAAAAAGTCGAAGTTGCATTCGCCTCCGATCTTCCGGCATGTGTGAATAGGGAGGATGCAATTGCGTAACATTTTGCACACTCATCACCCTATTCAGAACGCCGACAAAACGACACAAAATGCTCTCCAGAGTTGTAATCTTGTAATCAAACTTGGAAGCAAGGTTGCAAGTGATTTTGATCGTATCTCTTCATCGGCTTTCTGTTTTCTTAATAACTCGACGGCAAACACATTCATTGATACGTTTGTTGTTCTGGATGATAGAAGAGCATAGCAGAAATAGTGCGAAATAGGTTAGTGAAGCTATGGTCATTAAAAAGAGGAAATCTATGAAGAGAATTGGCTTTCACATCTCTGCTTCTAAGCCCCTTAATTCAGTCGTCGCCATAGCAATAAGAACTAACATCGCACCGCTTTTGGTTCTTGGGTTACAGCAAGTTGCAATTCTGCTGTTCGATATTTTTGAAGGACCACCAAAAACCATGAAATTACACTATTTTCTAGGAATGTTTAAAGGGCCAATTATTCGATTAACGATTAATCTAAAGATTTTTCCAGCTATTCGATTAAATATTTATCGAATTTTCAATTAATCATTTTGTTCGACAATTTTCCACAGAGATGGCGCTGTTCCACTGGTAGGTAGTGATAAAAATCCCCATATAGAAATTGAGAGAAGTGGGAATAATTCGCTTTCGGTGCATATTCAGGTCGAAAAAAGTGAACGACAACCTAAAAAAATTAATCAGGTACTTTGTAGTTCAGTTTTTTCCGGGAAATTATTGTTGATCAAGTTACAATTAAATAAAAATGAATTTTCCTCATACAGTTTTACCTGATTTACTACCAGCTCCCAGAGAGCCGAAAAATTCAAATTTGAGAGAAAGAATTTTCTCTCACGACCTCAATCTCTCAACATGCCATGTATTTTGATTACATTGCATTTGCTTTAACATTTGAAGTCCCTCCTTTTTAACATATTCTGCGCAAAAGATACTTTATGCCCCGCCCCATACATACAATTTGGCGGGAAATTATGTGAGGGGTGAGCTATTTTGTGTGCAGGATGTGTAAAAAAGGAGGGACTTCAAATAATAATCTAAATGCATATATAGAGGTACCAGACATGTTTTGCACTGCAGTGTCCTCTGTGAAAAATTATAGGAAAACAGATTGTGTGTAGTAATCTTTAGAATCGTCATCAATCTTCTTTCTATCTACTCAGCGTGCGCGCAGCTAGCCACAGCAAAATACAATCTTTTTTGCATCGTAGATTGAGTCGTCCCCTTCGCTGACCGAAACTCCTCCCATTTGGTGGTGTCGTTGGCATGTTGTGTTTCGTTCGATGTCCAGTGCCGTTTTTTTAATTGAATCGCATCACAGGCTTTCCCTGTAGTATCTTTGCATCTCTCAGGTTAATCACATTTCATCGTCATTATTATCTTCAATATTTTGAATACGACAACTATGACTCGCCGTTCGAGAGGAAGCCGTGCATCTTGCCGCTAGCAGCAAATTGCTGCTCTAATAAAGGTATTTGTGTACGACCAGAAGCAGAAGACCAGACGAACTTGCCAGAGAAAGCGGAGAAACAGCAAACTATTCATGAACCGGAAAATTCGGGTACTTGGTAGCAAACTGTTTTTTAACTTCAGCGTGTCGCTCATTTCTGCTCACCTGCCACATCTAAACCGGTTGAATCGCTGATTGAATTTACATAAACGGCTGAAAAGGGCCACCAATTTATCTTCAAGAGAGAGGTTGATAGGACAGAACTACTCAAAGTTGGTTCAATGGATCGAGTAACTCGATTTACCTCAAAATATGATCGATGGTTCAGAAATTCTAAGCTAGAAACCACCTGTTTATATTTAATGCCAATACTTACTGACATTGTCTGCACAAGTGACCGCAAAATTACAAATATTTTCTAGGGTAACCGCAAGAATTGTAAGAGGATGCTGATCGCCATGGACTGTTCAGACGTAGGAAGGTTATTCCTACATATTTTTGTACATTTAGATAGATGAAGAAGCTGCTGAAGCAATCGAAGAATGAGAATCGTAAAAGATCAGTTCCTATAAACCACTGCACGAGACCAAACCTACATTTCCCCGCATCCACTCTTCACCCTAAAGTTTGACATTTCTGCTGGGTTTGTTTTGTTTTTGTTCGTTACTGCACATCTCTTTCACTCACGCGAAGAACGACTAATAAAAGTACAAGCAAAAGTGAGGTTAGCTTTCGCGTGCAGTGGTCTAGGTTCCAATTGAAAGTGACCATGCACGCTTAGAAAAAATCATGTAAATTTAGGTGCTCTGAGACTGACATATACGAGCGTCAATTTTGACATAAAATTGAGTCATAACCAGAGTTGCGACCTATCACAATCACGATCGCCAAACAGCTGATGGTAGTAACGCTTTGTACATTCCTATCAATGTGCTCGTCGAAGCTCTCTCCATGACCAACCATCAAGTTGACGAAAGAAGTAAAAAGCAACTGGTGAATGTCGTCTTCTGTTGTGATCCATCACCGATCTGGTCATTCCCGACCATCACGACACTCATCTGTGCTCGTTTTGAAGCAGTTGCTGCTTTGCTTGCTTATGTGAGTGTGTTGGTGAGTGAGCCCAACAGCTTCCGTTTCATGTTGCCTGCTTTGTTTGTAACTCACACAGTCGCGCCTGCCGTGACGAACTTGGAATGCGTAGGAATTGTTTTCATATTCTTCTGTCGTTTCCGGGTCGTACTGCAGAAGTCTTCTCGATGAACATTTCAAATGGTCCTATCTGCTTTGATCAATTCTCTTCATCGACTTTCTCTTTTCATAACCACTGCTATGCAAACAGATTTCGCGCTAATTCTACCACATAGTTTGATAGAGGAGGTTCTTATCTAGCGTCCAAAACGTCAAATACAACAGGGAAAGGTTTTGCAGCTGAGTTATTAACGAAAGAGAAAGTCGATGAAGAGAATCGATCAAAGCAGATAGGACCATTTGAAATGTTCATCGAGTCTTCACTGTTTTCGTTGTGCTTTTCATCATCAGCAGCGAGAGTAACGTTTTGCTTGTGAGCAGCGACCATTACTAGTGATTGTTGTTTGCCATGGCTCTAACTCTCACTGCGTGACAAAACGATCTGTCAGCGATAGTCGGTTGATGCGAAGACGAGTGCCACGTGAGTGTCATGATATTTTGCATCACTGGTCATAACAGACACAAAATTCAACTCAATAAAACGTACTCTCCGTCGAGTAACGAACTTTTCAGTCTCGGAGCACTTAATTTTACATGACGTATTTGTTTACGTCTGATCCTTTTGTCAAAGATGGATTCTGTCACGTGTAAAATTAGTTTTTTGTAAGTGTGTGGCTCGCCGATGTGGAACGGCGAGTTGACGTTAACCATTTTCATTTCTGTGGTAAATTTATACAAATGAGTATTCTGAAGACATCTGAAGACAACGTGCATATTAATTAAAGCATTATTACCCTTGTTTATTGCATTTAATACTTAATAATTATGGACCCACAACCGCAAAAGCTCCTGCTACAGTTAACAAATAACATTTATTATATAAGACCACGTAGTCCTACGTCACCATTGCGTAAAACCTCATAGGGCTGTCCATTGTAGTTTTTGCTTCACGGGCAAAGCATCGTTCATTTGGTGAGTTCGACCTGTTTATTTATCAACCTGTTTCGGTACCTTTTGACCCGTTCTAGGCCAAATAGGATAAACACATAAAAATGTAAACTCTACCTCCTCCGATTTGCATGAAACTTGGCATAATTGTGTGTAATTATATTTTTGCAACAGTTCGGCAATTTTGGATCTTGAATGGTTAGAAATTTTCATGATATTTAAAGTTACTGGCAACATTGTACTACATCTGCGCCTGCTCAAAATGTTAATCATTGTTGTTGACACAATCTAATTTTTGCCAAGTACCACTGTAATCTGGGGGTGATACTGAAATTCTTCCGAATGGTGCTGGAGTCGCTACCGGAATACTTCGAGATCGGAGAACCTCCACTCAAGACGAGCGAACTGTTCAAAGATCTGGTCCGGAAGGCTTTGGTGTTTCAGAACAGTTTGATCGAAGTTGGCAAGGGGGTGGCATCGTTCCGGAAGCTGATTGAAAAGATGACCATGAAGGGATTGCTACTGGTCCTAATTCCGACTCGGAATGTGATTAGTGAGTTGGTTAGTGGAGAAGGAGGAAGTGAAGGGAACGTTGAAGACGTTGGTAGATCGATTTGGGGCGGGGAGATTCGTGACGGAGCTGAAATCACAGTCGAAGAAGGTAGAGTGGAATTGTGAGATGTTGATTATTTGTAAGTTGTTGGGCTGGAAGGTTCCTGAAAGTCGACATCGGTGAGTTGGTTGAAGGATAGGCTTGGCTCTCGGACACGACCCTGGAATCCCAGCACTTGAAATTGAACAGTTATAGGCTTGGCGGAGAATAAGTCCCGGCGAATCCTCGTAGAACTGATCCGAACGCAGCTTTTTGAACTCTATGAGGTACGAATTGATTACGAAATCCGAGTCGCACAGAAAGTCGTAAGGGGATCGGTGTTCATACAAAGTTTACCATGTTTGATTCCGTAACGCTTCACCACTTCGCGGATCTTTCAACCGACATTCAGTTCCATGATTCGTTTCTCATCGTAACACTCGCACCAGGTTCGGAGGTAGAATCTTCACCGGTGTTTGCTTTCCTACCATCGACACCCGAGCAGGAACGAATATCTCGATACCCTACATTGGTATGGATGAGCCTGACATAAGAGGTAAAATACCAAAAAATAATACCAAAAAAATGTTCCCACAATACCATTCCAATACTAAATTCTGATAATGCAATACCAAAACAATACCACCCAGGTATTCTTTTGGTATCCAAATATCAATTTTTGGTATTTAAAAAGTATTTTCCATGTATTTTTTTTGGTATTATGCTTCGGTATTTTACCTCTTATGTCATGCTGGTCAATACCAAATTTTGGAATCAGATCAGAATTAGGTATTCATTAGTTATTTTCTCCTGCTCGGGCAGCGCTCCAGCTTTTACAACTGTTCTCTAGCTGGCACTGCTTTTCGCCAGAGACATCATACTTCTCTCCATTTGTCCGATCGTTGGACTGTCTGACCATGTGTACATATTAAACCTCACCAGGGAAGTCTGATTCCGGTTGAAAACCCCACTCGCTGGCGACGCATCTAGGACTGAGTCAAAATGTCATTTGACGTAGAACTGCTTTTTTATCAGTTTTATTTAACTTTGTTATAATGCTAAACTATAGGGGAAATGGCTCTAATGTTGGCCTTTGGATCTAAGATTGGGCCCATCGCTAAAAATCTGCTATTTATAAATTTTATCAAGATGAACGCGTCATTGTCCGTCCCAATGGATGGATAATGGATATTTTTGGTCACTATGGAAAATTAGTAGATTGCTGAATTTATGCGAGGGGGGCGACACATCTAAATCTCAAGTTTAGATGGTCAACAAATCTCACACTAGCGAATCAATCTTCGAACAATCTTCTTTCATTTGTCGCATCTACTTGCATCGCTCATCAATTTTTTGCAGGAAATCTTCAGAATCGTCATCAATCTTCTTTCTATCTATCAGCGTGCGCGCAGCTAGCCACAGCAAAACACAATCTTTTTTGCATCGTAGATAGAGTCGTCCCCCTCGAATTTATGTATGGGCCCAAATTAGGGGCATTTAGGCCGACATCCATATTCCAAAACATCGTAAAAATACAGTCAAAAGGTACAACACAATAAACACTTTATCTTCCGCTATCCAACAAGCCTCCTCCGTCAGAACGGGAGCCGCTTCCAGTGGTTTCATTGTACGGCAGTATCGCCAACGGGATGCAGACTGCTTCCATTGCAGCAATGGTCATCACTCACACACACATCACGAACGACGCATCGACCGAAAGAACTGCTGATGAAAACACAATGAGGTGGACTACACAATGGTTGCTGCCGAGTAAACACACGATCACGTGACACACATCGAGAGTGGCCTGCTTCTGTCGACAACCGAGTGAACACTGTTCTTCAAATTTGTCTTTAGCTAACCCCACACGTATCAATATATTGACGTGAATGAGAATTACTGAAAATAATATTGTTGATGTGAATTCACAAATATTGTCAATACCGATGGATTGACGTCAAAAAAGAATGTATTGACAATACAATAATATTCAATATAAGCAATCGTGTAGGGTCCACTTTAGACATCATTTCGAAGAGCCGCTTTCGCACTGTAATTTGTCGAACGCGCTATTTTCAAAGGTTGGACATCTAAATGCGTGCCGAGAGATTAAGTTATGCCGAAAGCTGTGCCAACCGCTGTGCCGAACGTATCGAAGTGTCCTATTTATTATGTCATGTGATATGAGTTTGGCAACCCTGAAAGACTTTCGAGATTGTGTTTACATTTCCAATTTTTCTGATCGTTCTTGACAAGCATTCAGCTTCATTTTCTCAAGAAAAGGAGAGGAATTGGAAGTCAGCAAACCTGTACCTGCAAATTTACCCTGTCCATAAGATTTTGGCACGATGTCCCTTTGAATTGCTAATTCCTCGCGGATATGCAGAAACAAAGGCGTAACTTGATCGATGGTAGACGAAATTGCCACCTCTTCGACTAAAGCAAACCCAGAATAAAAACAGGTAGTTTTTCAATTCCACATTCCACCCTAAGAACAACATCCTCGATCCAATTTTTCTGATCGAGTCGGAGGTATGTGTTGGAGAGTATGATGCCTAATACCTGAACCGCCAACCGTTCCAGCCTACCAAGCTACCAAGTTCATGCAGTGGTACCTTACGCAATGAAACACCAATAAAAATCAATGGCCAAAGTGTCACCGATGAAAATCACCAAATATTCCCCCAGTCCAGTTCTGAAATAGGGGAAATGCAGGTAATGTCGGCCTAAGTGTCCCTAATTTGGGCCCATACATAAATTCAGCAATCGACTAAATTTTCAATAGCAACCAAAAATATCCATTAATAACGTCCCAATAACGCGTACATCTAGATAAAATTGATAAATAGCAGCTTTTTAGCGATGGGCCCAATCTTAGATCCATAGGCCAACATTAGAGACATTTCCCCTACTTCGGAAATGGGACTCTCAGTCACCTTCAACAGAAACGCTTTATTCAGTGCATATAGGACTGCATAGAACTCGAGAAGTCTCCGCCCAGGTCACACAGATCACAAACTTAACCAGTGAGGACGATTCGTGATTCAAGAGCTACAAGAAACGGCCTAGTAAACAGTAGTTGATAAACTTGCTCCGTCGGTATACCTTCGGTTGTTTTATATTTTATACGGAGAGATAAACGAAGATCATGAAATCAACGCTTCGACTAGTCAGAGTTATCCCAGCAAGGAAATGAATAAAAATCCATTCCGGAAGATCCTGCGCAAGAATGGGATCTGCATCTGGTGCCCGATTCTATGTTAACCTTTATTTAATTTATTGTTTATTATACAACAACAAAACTCTTGAACATCCTGCTTTGATTTGTCGTTGAACGCTTTGAGATCGGATACCCACGACAGGATATAATTCGGACGGATAACAGCAAAATATAAGTGTTCTGGCATCCCCGGTACACAGTTCCATTCCGGTATAAAGGATCCATTTCCTTCCTTGATGTTGTTTGCGTTTCCTAGCGGATTAATCATCAGAGGCAACGGGCGGACGTGCACAGGCGAAACCAGCGGTTTGACCAGCTTCTAATTTTTAATTTCTAATTTAATAAGGGATTTGTATTGCGAACGAGCATAAACTAACGTTGCATGTTTACCAAATTGATTATGATTTCCATGGACACGAGACCCAACTCGCCTGCACCATAAGTAAACTCAACGATTTCACCGGTCGCATTTCGAACCGTACCAGCGTCCAATACGATCAGATCTACCAGGAATTTTAACAACCATCGCTGGAGATAACCCCATTTGGCCGTATTGTCTGCCGTATCGATTAATACCCTCTCGTCCTGCCATGGTGTGGAAGAAGGACTCGGTAGGTGTGAAGTCCGAATTGACGCTATTCTGAATGAGGGCCACTAGGATTTTCGCTGTGAATCGGATGAGTTGATTTGAGTTTTGCTAGTTGTGAAGTGATCAAAGTTCAGAGTATACTTACAGTATTTTTCTAACTGTTGCAAGTAACGATCCTTGAACCCGTTGGGCATCCGTTTTCCATTTTTAAATCATTGGTTAAATCGCTGTTTCACCAGTTTCAAGTTTCAAGTATGAAATATAATTTTCTAAAACTAGGTTCACTTCGAGGCAAACAAAGTAGTTAACCTTTGGCGAAACGTCAACACTAACCAGTGTTGCCGTTTTGTATTATATTGTTTGTGTCCTACTTGTCAGCGTGTGTCTTAAAGTGCCGAACTGTGCCGATCAGTGTGGCATACTGTGTTTTGGCACAGTGTGCAGAGTTGATTATCCCTTGTGGAATGGCCAAGTTCTAGCACAGATTTACCCATTGGTTCATTCGGCAAGAGAGTCGTCCTAGTACTTTTGTTTCAGTGAGTTTTTGTACTTGAAAGGTCCCATTTTAGCGATCATGATGGTTTTACAGAGTTTGTGAACTAGTTTGGAAATAAACCGGAAAAGTCTTTGGTTCGACTGTAGTACAGCAGGACATCGCTTTTCCACAGTTTGCATACAAGGCAGGATCTAACTAGGGGTCCTTCCAGCAGTCAGCAGTCTCTTCTCCCATCGATTTGGTCTAGCGTTAAGAGGAAGAGGAGACAACTGGCATCTTATTCTTTTATCTCTTTCTCTATCTCTATCTATATCTATTTCTACCTCTTTCTTACGCACTTCAAATCGGCCATTCACGAGCTGGTTTGCGTTTGACAGAAAAGCAGGGGGACCCTATCCCTGTCAACCACATATAGATGCACCATAGCTCACATGATCTTGACATTTTTGGAAAATCTGACACTTTTGGACATACTGACAGCGGTAAAACTGACGGAGGCACGACAGAACAAGATAGCTTACTTTTTCACACTTGCATTGCAGTGCTGAATGCTAGAAAGGGTAGTCTGTTGCAGTCATCCTCCTTACCCACTATATTTATCACATTGATGTGAGCTCCGCCGAAATTCGTGATTGTTGCCCCCGTGCAGAAAAGTGATTCGTTTTCGCCCCCGTATTGTCTCCTCTTCCCCTTAGGTCTAGCGGCAACCAAGGAGGCAATGCAATGTCGAAAATAACATCGAAAAATACCGGGAAGGAGCAAGCGCTGTCGGATGTAGGTATTAGTAGAAAAATGGCTCACATAAATGTTGGTACTACCTCATGGGAACTATAGATACTATAGATTCCATAGATAAGCGGTGGAAAAGTATAATGTAGCCAAACGAACTGTCAGTTAGTGTAGCCAAACGAGCATGACGTCATCATGGTGTTGTTTGAGGGAGAAGTATTGTAATATTATGAGCACAAAACACTTTCCACACTCCACATTCCGATTTATTTCGCGGACAACGGAAGACGGAAAGATAAAGCAAACCATTCCTCGATACATTGTTGCAAAGATTTGCTTTGCACTTCATTTTGAACTTTTACGCACGAAACAAAACAAAACAGCACAACTAAGGCTGTGAACCATTTGCCGAGTAAAATTTAACTCGTGGTTAAAAGTGACATTTTGAAGTTATTTCTTATGTTCGAAAATCCCCGTGCTGTCGATGACCGGTTTTCGAGCTACGGTCGTCAAAATTTAACTTCTTGTCTGTCAGAAATAACCATGCTCGGATAGCAGGGTTAATCGATAACTTTCCATCTGTCAAATTTTAACCAAAAGTTGAAAAAAAAAATCGCCAAATAGTTCAGAGCCTAAGAGCTTTATGATGGCATGAACTTTTTTCACGGATGCCAGTAAGTTTTTTTTTTTTTCTTTATTTTTGTGATTTTTAGCCGTAGGCTAGTTCATCACATAATGCCAGTAAGATCATTTATTTGTCATAGTTGCCAAAACAACTTTTTGTGCCTTCGCTTATCTATGGAATCTAAAGTATCTATAATGGAAACTAATCGAACCTGATTTTGCTTATATGTTGTTGTAGATGATGCGCCAATTCGTAATATTCGTTCGTCAGTCCATTGGAGTGTTGGGGAAGTGTTAATAAGATATTTTCTCCTGTTCGGGTTTTACGAGATGCACTAGTCAAACCCGATAATGTAAAAAAAAAAATAATGTTTGGTATTTACAAAGTCCCCGATAATGTAAAAAAAAATAATGTTTGGTATTTACAAAGTCTTTGGCATGCATTTTTTTCGCATTATTCTTTGGTAGTTTACCTCTTATGTCATGCTGATCAACACCAAATTTTGGTACGAGGAAAGGAATGAAGAAGATTTAGTGTACATGGATGACATCATCGTGTTTTTCACCAGTTTGAAGGAGCACCTAGATAATTTAAGATTTTTTTTGATACATTGAAAAAGTTCAATATGAAGATCCAGTTGGACAAAAGCGAGTTCCTCCATAAGGAAGTAGCTTTTCTGGGTCATATTGTAACCCGCGATGGGGTAAAGTCTAACCCAGATAAACTGTCAGTTATTAGAAAATGGTTTTTACCCAAAACCGAAAAGGAATCCTCGGATATTACCGTAAATTTATTAGGAATTTTGCAAAAATAGCGAAACCTCTAACCCAGGTGTTGAGAAAAGGCGAAACAATCACCCATACTAAGGATTTCGTAGACGCTTTTGAACGTTGTCGAAATATGATATCCTCAATTCACTTCAAGAACGATCAATAAGTCGACAGAAAATTATTCCGCTATTGAGAAGGAATTGTTGGCAAAGTTGCGAACTGTCACAACAACGATCGTCAAACAGTTGATGGTAGTAACGCTCAGTACATTCCTATCAATGTGCTTGTCGAAGCACTCTCCATGACCATCCATCAAGTTGACGAAAGAAGCAAAAGGCAACTGGTGAATGTCGTCTTCGGTGGTGATCCAGCATTGTCATTCCTGACAATCACGACACTCATTTGTGCTAGTTTTGAAGCAGCTGCTGCTTTGTGTGTTGGTGAGAGAACCCAACAGCTTCCGTTCAATTTTGCCAGCTTTGTTTGTAACTCACACAGTCACGCGTGCCGAGACGAACTTGGAATGCGTAGGCATTGTTTTCATTTTCTTCTGTCGTTTCCCTTTTTCTCATCATCCTACTGCGGAAGTCTTCTCCTTTTTTCGTTATGCTGAATATCATCAGCAGCGAGTGTTACATTTTGCCTGATCAACACCAAATTTTGGTATTTCATTAGTTATTTTCTCCTGCTCGGATAGAGAGTATGTTCTTTTAAAGCAAGAATAACCTAATTTGCTATTTAAATGGTCTGTTAATACCAATCCAATAACTGTTTCAGGTGATATTGTCTAAAATCTTAAGGATCACTTTTTGTTATATGAGTTTTTTTTATATTCTACAAAATATTTCCATAACTGACTAATAGACTTCTGTGACGTTTTTTTTTTTTATTTCGTTAGCGTTTAAAAGGAGCTGACCCCATTCTTGCATATTTATTGTACTCATCACGCCAACATACGTCATGGTGCCCAAGGAACTCACCTTGCACTCACACTTAAACATTTCGGAAACGTCAGAGAAGTCTACCCGAGCAGGAGAAAATAAAAAAAGGAGGAGAAATGAATACCTAATTCTGACCTTATACCAAAATTTGGTATTGACTAGCATGACATAAGAGGTAAAATCCCAAAGAATAATACCAAAAAATTACATGGAAAATGCTTTGTGAATAACAAAAATTGATGTTTGGATACCAAAATAAATACCTGTGTGATATTGTTTTGGTATTGCATTACCATTATTTAGAATTGGAATGGAATTGTGCGAACATTTTTTTGGTTTTATTTTTTGGTATTTTACCTCTTGTGTCAGGCTCATCCATACCAATTTTAGGTATCAAGATATTCGTTCCTGCTCGGGTGTAGAAAAACAAGGTTTTTATACCAAAATAAGGTATCATACCCAATTAAGATATTCATACGTTACCGGCTAGCTATCGGTTCTTGCTCGGGTGTCCATCAGGTATTGAAATAACTGATTTATTAATTTGTTAGTTATTCGTAGACCATATTGGAGGTATTATTTTTGGTATTTTACCTCATATGTCAGGCTCGTCAGTACCATAGTATCATTCCTGATTTTGGTATTCTTTTTTTATTTCCTCCTGCTCGGGTCTCCGGGTAGTCAGTCGGAAAACGAATAAAAGGCCGAGCAGTGTTTCCTCGCTGAAGCTACCACCTCCAGTTTTTTTTTTTTCATACAGATGGTATCAGGTTTTTCGAGGTTCATAATGATGTAATCGGGATCTGTGTGGCGATGGGCCAGGGGTGGTTTTTTTCCGGGGTAGGGAGCGTTCATGGTGGGAAATTTATTTGGGTTTGGGATCGGCCCAACCCTTGGGCTGCCAATCTTTTCTAGCCGGTGGTTGTTCAACGATGGGTGCCGGATTCCGATAATTGGATTGTTTTTTTTTTGGAGGTAGTTCAATAATCAACTTTCACTTTCAATTGTTCAATTTTACCTGTCCAATTGTTAATTTTATAGATTTAAATAGGTTCATTCTCGATTTATCATTTCTGTAGAGTATTTTGATCGCAAAAAAAAATGAAAATAGGGTCGTCTACTTTTTTTTAAAAGTGAAAAGAGTCGTTACACGTTTTTTCTTAAATGTGTGTTTATGGGTTTTGCAAGTGGCTTAAGCTCTTTAGTTAAGATTAATGGGCACACATGTTCATAATTAGCCAGAATACAGTCATGATTCCTACATATGGATCCTGGACTCAACGGAACGGTCCTCGGGAAGATTAAGAACATTCTTAAAAGTGGTCAATCCATGAAACTGATTCTAGAGCTCCGCGGTTTTTTTTTCGAAAACATTTGAATCTGTAATATAAGAAAGAATTTGGGGTCGTGAAATAAATATGGTCCCGGATGGCCATGTTGCCGTCCACCGTAAAATCCGAAATATCCGTAAAAGTGGTCCATCCATGAAACTGATCCTAGACATCCGACGTTTTTTTTTTAAACATTTGTAACTGTAATATAAAATTGAATTTGAGGTCGTGACATAAACGTGGACCAGGATGGCCATGGGATCGTCCTCCGGAAGATCAGGAACATCCGTAAAAGGGGTCAATCCATGAAACTGATCCTAGAGCTTCGTGGTTTTTCCGAAAACATTTGGATCTGTGAAATAAGTAAGAATTTGAGATCGTCACATAAACATGGTCCCGGATGGCCATGAGGCCGTCGTTCGAAAAATCCAAAACATCCGTAAAAGTGGTCCATCCATGAAACTGATCCTAGAGCTCCGACGTTTAAGGTCGTGACATAAACATGTACCTGGATGGCCATGGGACCATCCTCCGGAAGATCCGAAACATCCTTAAAAGTGGTCAATGTATGAAACTGATCCTAGAGCTCCGGAGTTTTTTTTTAAACTGTTGGAACTGTGATATTAGAATAAATTTGAGGTCATGAGATAAACATGGCCATGGGACTGTCCTCCGGAAGATCCGGAACATCCGTAAAATTTATCAATGTATGAAACTGATCCTAGAGCTCCGTGGTTTTTTCGAAACATTTAGATCTGTGATACAAGAAAGAACTAGGCGTCGTCACATAAACATGGTACCGAATGGCCATAAGGCCGTCGTCTGAAAAATCCAGAACATCCGTTAAAGTGGTCCATCCATGAAACTGATCCTAGAGCTCCGACGTTTTTTTTTTTTTGAAAACATTTGTAACTGTAATATAAAATAGAATTTGAGGTCGTGATATAAACATGGACCTGTATGGCCATGGGACTATCCTCCGAAAGATCCGGAACATCCGTAAAAGTGGTCTATGTATGAAACTGATCCTAGAGCTCCGGAGTTTTTTTTTAACAGTTGGAACTGTGATATTAGAATAAATTTGAGGTCATGAGATAAACATGGCCATGGGATCGTCCTCCGGAAGATCAGGAACATCCGTAAAAATGGTCAATCCATGAAACTGATCCTAGAGCTCCACGGCTTTTGCGAAAACATTTGGATCTGTGAAATAAGAAAGAATTTGGGGTTGTGACATTAACATGGTCCCGGATGGCCATAAGGCCGTCGTCCGAAAAATCCGGAACATCCGTTAAATTGGTCCATCCATGAAACTGATCCTAGAGCTCCGCGGTTTTTTTGAAATCATTTGTAACTGTAATATAAAATTGAATTTGAGGTCGTGACATAAACGTGGACCAGGATGGCCATGGGATCGTCCTCCGGAAGATCAGGAACATCCGTAAAAGGGGTCAATCCATGAAACTGATCCTAGAGCTCCGTGGTTTTTTTTCGAAAACCTTTAGATCTGTGATATAAGAAAGAATTTGGGGTCGTCACATGAACATAGTCCCGTATGGCCATGAGGCCGTCGTCAAAAAATCCGAAACATCAGTAAAAGTGGTCTATCGATGAAAATGATTCTAGAGCTCCGGAGTTTTTTTTAAACACTTGGAACTGTGATATTAAAATAAATTTGAGGTCATGACATAAACATGGCCATGGGATCGTCCTCCGGAAGATCCGAAACATCCGTAAAAGTGGTCGATCCATGGCAGTTTTCGATCAAATTCCACTACTCAAATTCCACCAAACAGTGGTACAGCGAAAATGCCGTCACTGTAGTTACCACCGAGATGAATCCGGCCAATACTCCGGAACTAAGGCCAATTGAGGAATACTGGTCAATTGTGAAGCACATGCTGAAGGGTGACCTGGAAGATTTCAAGCGGAAATGGGATTTGGCAGCCAAACAAGCTAGAATAGGGCTCTTGCAAAAGTTGCCGTGTACGAAGAAAAGTTCGAGCAATGGTCTATGGTAAGGAAGGAGGCAGACTGAAACAATGGTCATACAATAAGCATAATACCTACTACTGTGTGTAGCTGTTGCGTTGAACTATGAAAAATAATACGCAGTTTTAAGCCCCAACAAGATTTTCGTGTCCGGATTTTTTTTCGTGTTCAACCTTTATTCTAATGTTCTAAGAAAATAACTCCATAACTTCAATGAAATTATAAGACTTCTGGAAGTTCGCAGAAAAATTACTTAAGCTTTAGCAAAGTTCCGAGAGTTCCAGGTAAGTTGCAGAATCTTCAGGGAGCATCTACGGACATCGGAAAAATTTGAGGACATTTTAAGAGGATTTTCGAAAATTTGCGGGAGCTTCATTGATGATGGCAAAGATCATAAAACTTGACGGCAGTTGATCGAGAGCTTTTGAGAAGTTCCAAGATCTGGAGCTCTGAGAACTTAAGAAACATTTCGAATACTTATGGAATCTTTCTTGATATTTTTCAGAATTGTTCTTTGGTCCCTTATGTTTAATATGCCTGCGATCCATCTTATTTCTAAATTTTCATGTAATTTGGTGTGTCGATTCTGATAGGGGGCGCATGGATTTTTAAGAAAAATCCTTGAGTAACCAACGCCCCGTAACGTGGGTAGATCACCTTTTCGTGGTACGTTCATCGTTCACGTAAGATCTACCACCGATTCCTAGTCCTGACTACTTCAAACTAGGGGAACAGGGTTTTTCAGTAATCAAAGGAACACCTTAGTCCTTTTTACTTTTGATGCTTTGTTGATAGTGACAAGACTCGGTTTTGTCCAGCGAGGATGATATTGAAACAAGAAAAAATGAGTTTGTTAGCCTTCATCTATGTGATTCCTAATCTTCTATTCGTTGTTCCCTAGTTTGAGGTGGTTAAGAGTCTTAACTTAAGACTAGGATTCTGATGAATGGTCACTATCGGTGTCATTCCTTAATTTTGTTGCTAAGGAATCCAATTTTGACTGACAAAGGGGCGCGCCTTTGGAGGGTGTTTCAACACTCCGAAGGGTATAAATAGCGGGACCTTTCAATTAGAGTCGGATCCTTGCGATAAATGCGAGAATGTCAACTGTAAAAACATCGAATACTTCATTATTTCTCGATAGTGATGGAGTAATACGACATGCACTGAACTAAGGACACGGGATATACTACAATAGATCAATTTACTGGTCGAAGTGGTGTTAGGTCCTGAACAGAAAAAAACCAACGCATACCATAACAGCATTGGTCGGGTGTAGAATTATTGAGGAATGCAGGTGGCCACAACGGATGGCCAAGAAAATGTGCTCCGGCAATTCTCTTTACCTATTTTCATGCGTCAAATTTAGCCAATCGATGCTCTGAAACATGATGCATTTTCATGCAAAAAAATGGGCACTCAAGGATGTCATTCCTATTATACCAGTTATACCAGAAGCACAAGTAGGAGAGAAGTTATAAAATAGTTCAAATGGAACGTTAACTTCGGTTAAGATGCCAAAAGTGCCTCCCAAGTAAAATTGCAGGTTTTATAGAGGTTTTATAGCATTCTACAAGTCCAAATCATGATCTACAGAACCCTCATAAAACCAAACAAACATCACATTTTCATGTGATTAATTTCCAAATTTTCAGTAACTAGCTGATCATCTTTAACCTTCTTAATTTTCAATGTCTCCATCCGAGCAGCTGTCAACTGTCTAATTTTCAATGTTCAAGCGATTCATTTTAAAATTTTCAACCAACCAATTTATATTTTACAAATTCAGAATCTGAGCCACCTTAACCACCTCAGTTGATAAGGAACTGCATCCCCCCGGGGGACTGGTACTCATCAAACGCGGCAATGGGAACGGAAATGCTTCGTTAATCCCCGTGCTGATCTTGGGAATGCCGAGCCGTACATTGGTGTTCAGAAAGGATGCCAACGGCGGCCGTGCGCTGATGAAAGGGATGCCTCACGAGGGTTCTCATCTACATTCGCACCACCTCCCGACCAACCGACCGACCGTTTTCCAGTTTCAGTTAACGGTTAAGGTATACACACGTATAATCTTGGCCCCCAGCTGACGCGGAAAATCGGTACTTCTTGGAACTGTCGGTGAATGGAACGGCAATTTTGAAAGGGTTTTGTACAGCTGAAGGGATCCGAATGGGAAACCGTCAAAAGTCGAAAAGCCGTCTTGATCCTAGCCGTCGTCGTCGTCGTCGTCGTCGTGGTGGGCGGAGGGATTATGGCATTAAAATTCTACCCAATAAAATTGCACTGATATGGGTCGAGAGCGAGGGTGAACATCGGTGGCGCAGCTGGATTTGCTTGCGGTGGACAAATTTAACCGGGTCGGAGGTTTCGCGATTGGTGGGGTTGAATGTTGATTAAAAATGGATTTTGCTCACAAAGTTGAATTGGAAGGGTGCGGAGGGAAATCGATTAAACAGATAAAATCCAAATGTTTAAATTCCAACGCATGAAAATTAAAGTACTGAAAATTGTTCTATTGAAAATTGGACATTGAACCGGTGAAATTTGCAAATTAAATTTACGAAATCCAAGCACAGTTTGCAAAAAGTCTCAACGTCCCCAGCGTCACTTTTTCCCTCTCATTAAAATCGCTTCAGATGATTGATTTTGCATAATCAACTTGATCGCAGTCCTTGACTCGGGGGACTCCATTACCGAGGGCCACCCAGGATGACGACGACGACGACGACGACGATTCGAGAGAGTCAGCACAGTCCTGCCTGATGTTTGAAGTTGTATGCTTTTCCTCATTCCCATTGTACCACAAGTACTGTCCTCCACCACCCTCCGGTTTCGATTTCAAGTTCATGGAATTTCCCAACTTCTTCACTTTGGTCTGCTTTTCGACATGGTCGGTTGCTTGAAAGAAAGAAAGAATGGAAAAATGCTGATTCGTGGAGAATTTTCCCTCCACGACATCGGTTTGTCAACGCAGACACTGGCGAAAGCGATCCTGTTGTTACCGTAGTAAGGTTTAGAAAAAAAAAAACAACTTTCCATTCTAACGGGAATACAAGTGGAATTGCATAAAGACTTTTCAAAAGCATGCACGGACGATTCAACCGACTCAAAAGTGAGGTGAATTGGACTCCATTTTGCCAAAAAAATGTAAATTTTACTCTGTCTAGGAATATACTAGGCTAATACTCATATTCGAGAAGTTTTGCTCTGGAAAATCCCGGAAAATTCAACAAACTTTTGAGCAAATCCACTTTTGGCAAAATTGAGTCGAATCCAACTCTCTATTGAGTCGGTTTTATCGTCCGTGTGCTGTTCCATTCCGGTGGGTTGTGATGCTTTTGCATCGTCATCCAAAGGACTTACACGCTGTGTGCTTTACCGTCATTACACATCCGTACCCGTAAGTCAGTTGGGCTATACAGCCATTGCCATCAGCGTCGTCATCGTGGTCACAGAGCTACTCCATTGCTCTTCATGTGGAGAGGTTTTTCTTGTGAAAGTGGAAACAAAACTGAGTGTGAGATACATCCCATCATGAGTATGGGAAGATGAGTGCATTAAAGATGGAGCTTTCCTCGTTGAAAGAATCTGCTGCGAACGGCAACCGGTCAGCGATCGAGCTACCGGAGTAAACGGATTAATTAAACTAACTGTGAATCGCCCCTCGGACCAAAACCGAGCAGTAGCGTCTTTTAGGGGCAAAATTTTAGCATCTCATAGTTCTGAGATTTTTTTTATTATAGTCACTTTAACACTTTTGGGTCATTCGTGACTTTGGCGTGAGAGGTATGCCGGGGTCACCCCCTAGCTCTGAGGATTTGGAATCAAACTAATTCCATGCATATATCGATGAACATTTCAAAAGGTCCTATAGGTTGATCGATTCTCTTCATCGACCTTCACTTTTGATAACCTTTGCTATTAAAACACGTGGTCGTTCTTTACCGCCGTCCGTATTCGTCTCCCTACGTTGTGTGTTGTTTTTTTATTTCCAGGTGCCTGGATAGGTGCAAAGCAGCAGACAATCGGCAAGGTAAGTATCCTGATCCAGCAGAAGAACGGAGAACACACAGGTAATATTTTCACTTTCACTTTTATTTGCTTCCTTGCAGTAGCACTGTCAAAACTAATCTAAAGGTCGGTCGGTTGCGAGAAAATTACGAACAGCTGATCGACACTGCAGCGCTGCCAGATCAACCAGATGAATGTATACGGTTGAACCGGTGGTGCGAGAGCTGCTGTGTGATTGCATGCAAGTTGGTTGATGATAAGTCCGAGCGGATCAAATAACCGGGAAATGCACGAGAGGAAGGACCGCTTCGTATGAGGTACATCGCTCGGATCGATGCTGGAATCAAAACGCAACGAGTCAGGTTCCGGCTCCCAGCATACTTCAAGTGCTTTTATAGTTTCGTTAGGACTGAACTGTAGCGATGACTGTGTGCCGATCTGATCATCTTTCAGGCCCTTGAGTACGTCTAGGTGATTTGACGTCCACTTGCGCAATTCGAATCCTCCTTTAGCCAGAAGTTCGCTTAATTCCGTCCGCAAACGAATTGCCTCTTCCACTGATTGTGCCCCTCCAATGAAGTCATCGACGTAGAAGTTTTTACGCAAAGCTGTGTCACCAAGAGGATATGCATGGCCTTCGTCGTCCGCCAGTTGGATAAGCTTGCGTGTTGCGAGGTAGGAGCAAGGCGCCAGACCGTAAGTAACAGTAAGAAGTTCGTAGATTTCTATTGGTGGATCCGGGGAAAAACGAAAGAAGATGAGTCAAAATTCCTGAAGTGGACCACTGATTTTTCACAAATCATTGGATTCCGTTCAAAATACGTCTATATATTGCTCTTACCACGACAAACAATAACCCAAAATATTTCGGCAAAATGCGCATTTAAACAAAAGTTATAAACAATTAAGTTTTTTGGACCCTTTTTCGAAAAAAGATCTTATCTCTAGATCGGGCCAATGAATTTATCTCCAGTTTTGATATAATCACAAGAAGACATGTTTCTTCCAAAATCACTAAAATTTATTCATCAAAAATGTAATTTGTTTATAATAATTACAATTTTTTATAAACAAATGCAATTTTTTTGGTGTTCCCCGCGCGATACAAGATTGCTTTTTTTTTAGAATTGTTCCCTGACTTTTTTCCCATACAGAACCGTTTCAACATTTTTGTCACCAGTATTGGGAGCCGAGTTATAGCAATTTTTGTAACGCGCTGCACCAAGCGCACGGCGCCGCGTCGCGCCGCTCGCGCGTTCACGCATCGGGAAAGACACGGGAAAGACGAAACGAGGAAACGAGTTCGGACCAAGAGCGCGTAGCGACTCGCTTCGCGCGCGAGCGGCGCGTCGCGGCGCCGCGCGCTTGGTGCGGCGCGTTACAAAAATTGCTATAACTCGGCTCCCAATACTGGTGACAAAAATGTTGAAACGGTTCTGTATGGGAAAAAAGTCAGGGAACAATTCTAAAAAAAAAGCAATCTTATATCACGCGGGGAACACCAAAAAAATTGCATTTGTTTATAAAAAATTGTAATTATTATAAACAAATTACATTTTTGATGAATAAATTTTAGTGATTTTGGAAGAAACATGTCTTCTTGTGATTATATCAAAACTGGAGAAAAATTCATTGGCCCGATCTAGAGATAAGATTTTTTTTCGAAAAAGGGTCCAAAAAACTTAATTGTTTATAACTTTTGTTTAAATGCGAATTTTGCCGAAATATTTTGGGTTATTGTTTGTCGTGGTAAGAGCAATATATAGACGTATTTTGAATGGAATCCAATGATTTGTGAAAAATCAGTGGTCCACTTCAGGAATTTTGACTCAGATGCGAACTAGCGGCCAGTCGTCCGGATGATGTAGAACCTGCCTATACATTTTTGCAACGTCACCTACTACAGCCACCTTGAACGTTCGGAACCTGACCAAAATGTCGAGGAGATCATCCTGCACCACCGGGCCCACGCAAAGTGCATCGTTGTGGGAATAACCCGTCGAAGTTTTCGCCGAACCGTCGAATACCACCCGCACTTTAGTTGTCGTACTGGAGTCCTTGAATACCGGGTGGTGTGGCAGATAGTAGGCTACTGATGGTTCTTCTTCGTGCGTTCCGACCAAACGCATATGGCCAAGGTCAAGGTATTCCTGCATGAACATTTAGTAATCTCGCTTGAGCTCCACGTTGCGTTCAAATCGTCTTTCCAGAAGTTCGAATCGACGAAGAGCATTGGCTTTTGACATGCCCAGCTTGACGTCGAAGTCAGGTTGACGAGGTAGACGTACAATGTAGCGGCCTTCCTCGTTGCGTGAAACAGTGGACTGGTAAAGAGTTTCACAATGCCTTTCTTCCACGGAGTATCCATCGTTGAGGACCAGTTCTTCGGATTTTCAGAAGCGTTCGATGCTTTCTTCCAGGGACACCATCGAAATGGTCAAGGAGTTAGACCCAGAAAGGCTCGACGATTTTACTGGGCGAACAAGTGATGATGAACCAGCGACGACCCAGCCGAATACGCTATCGACAAGGACGGGCAGATTTTCAGCCACTGGGGAAGAAGGAGTAAAAGTGCTTTGCTCCGAGTACAAGATCGATCGGCTGCGATTTGTTGAACGAAGGGTCGGCCAGGACGAGATCATCGGGAATATTCCACCCTGTTGTGGAAATATTCTGTGACGGAAGATCGGCTGTCACTTTATCCATAACCAAAAAGTTGGCGCCACACGAGAACTGCTGGTTTCTTGCCCTGACTTCTGTGAATACCAACTGTCGAACTGGTTTGGATAGTTTACCAGCTCCCTGAGCAGTGATGTTGACGTTGCTACGCCTTAAGCGAAGAATGCTTGCCAAACGCTCGGTGATCAGATTCGGCTGTGAAGCGGTATCCAGTAGAGCACGCGCTGGATGCTGCTGCCCAAATGCGTCAACGATGTGCACGACTACGGTCAACAGGAACACATTTTCCCTTGGCTGCTGAACAGGAACGCTAGTTTCTACCTCTGGAACAACTTCTGATGAAGTCACCATTGACTGCTCAGATGTTTCTGTCTGGGAAGGCGAGCGAGACTGGATCAGTGGTGCAGAAGATGACGTCAAAGCTACCGATGAGCCCTCGCTAGACGGCCTTCGGCCAGTGTCGGGTGCAGCAGAGTGCAGAAGAGTATGGTGCCGACGATTACAATGCCTGCAATTCATTTCCGATGGACAGTTGCGCACGATAGATCGACTTTGAAACAGTTTAGACACAGACGCTTCGCATTGACTATCTTCTGACGTTCAGATAGCGGAAGACGTTGGAATTTGAAACATCTGCCCAACGGATGTGGTTGATTACAGACAGGACATCGTTTCAATGTGCTAGCAGTAGACGAGCACGAAGGAAAATTAATCGACGGCCTCCTTGATGACTACGTGAGTGGAACGGTACTCGATGGTGCATTAGACTGATGCAAAATTTGACTTTTTCGCTCCACAGTGCTTAAATGGTTTCAAATCGGGTCCTGATTAGCCTCCCAAAGATACAACTTATTTGGTTAGAAAGAGACTTCGCACAAGCCATTTGAAGTTTACATGTAAATTACTATGGGAAATCTCAACTTTTTGTTCATTGCCTTCTAGTGTTTTCCCATATTAAGCTGCGAAACAGCTCAACAGCCATTCGTTCGCTATGCCAACAGCCACCTAGATCGTTTCTATGTAAAACGAGACAAGAAAAAGTTATTAATTATTTAAGAGATTGGTAAACTTATGACATGATCAAGCAGCTGCTCTGTAGGCAACACTGTATTTTGCCGTGTGACATAGTAGCCATGATTTTTGTGTCCTATTCAACGCACAGAAACACCAATGTTGCCTGCTGAGCAGTTGATTGAGCATGATCATAAGACATCAGCGCACTGAACCATTGATAACTTTCGATCCTTGCATTTAATTAAAAAGTGCTCTTGAACAAAGTTGTAGCTGGGAAAATTTCCTACAAGTACAGTTGAAGGTTTTTGAAGCAGACCGATGTGGTGAATTATTAGATAGACATGAACAAAAATCTTTGTTTTACCATAGTAATTCCCATACAAACTTCAAATGGTTTGTGCCATCTAAGCTTCTCACCAAATGGGTTCAAATTTTGAGAGGGTAGTCAGGATCCGATTTGGAATAGTTTAAGTATTGTGGAGCGAAAATTTCAAATTTTGCATCACTCTAATGGCGCATGGTGATTCACGGAAATGGACTCCAAAACCCGAATTCTCCGTTGCAGGAACTCGATGAGGCAAGAGTAGTTTGGGTCCTTCACCGTAGACGCATGGTCCTCCCAGGCCTTCAGCGTATCGTCGTGGATGCCCGAGCATAGCAAGTGTTCGAGGATGGTACTCCACGTGTCGGTAGGTTCTCCCAGCTGACGCAGAATCTTGATGTGCCGTTCAAATGCGTCCACCAACACGTGAAGTGTTGCAGCAGTCTCCTTCTTCATCCGTGGAACATCGAAGAGTGCCTGTAGATGTCGCTTCTTCATCAAATACTCATTGGAGTACCGACCCTTTAATGCTTCCCATGCCAAGTTGTAGTTACCGGAACTGATCGATATCGATTCGATCACCTGCGCAGCGATGTAGCCAGACATGAATGCCTCTGCCCGACTTAGTGATGTGAGTATCGTGTCCCTCCGGAACCTAAGCTGCTGTTCGGTTGACATGCTCGAATGGCTGTCAGCGACGAAAGGCAGTATTGTAAATCGTGACGCAGTAGCCGTAGGGAACGCCGATGGTTGAACACAGCAGCCAGTGGATCTGAGAAAAATACAGACCACGGTAGACCCGAGGGTGGAAACAGTAGCAACTTGGAAAGGTACTCACCTGTTCCAAGGCAAGTTTTGCCTTGAATTATCAATAAACTGCCAGCAGGAACAAATCAAGCACCGTCCGTGCTAATTGAGCCAAAATCCGTATGATGTGACGGGCGTCGACGAAAGGAGCAGGAACAGCGTCGCAAAATGTTCGAAATGCTGTACGATGGGTTGTCGGACGATCACTGCGTCAACAAGAATGAATCAAATCCAGAAAAATGCCGTAGAAGGCCTTACGGATGATCACAGTCACGTGTGATAACTGCACTACAAGAATAATGGCCACACAGAAACCAAATGCACAGGGGCGATGTTCGGCGTAAAACAATCGGCAAAGCAAGTGCACAGGTCAATACACTACACAACATCACGATGGCGACAATCAGGCCAATTCAATGCGGCTAATCTGGACACTATGGCTGACACTATGAGCTTCGATTTAATCGGAAGCAATTTTCTCAGAACAGAAAAGGTGAAGTGCGTACATGCAAGGAAATAGTGAAATCTAAAGGGTACCTGCGAGACCCACAAAGCTTAATTGGACAGGTAATTACCTTCCTTCTGATAGACTGAGGCCTTGTTCAATTAATTAATCCTCCGGAACAATGGCGATGGCTGCAGTGAACCAAATTTCAGCGTCAAAACAACGGCACCCAGGTTGAATCTGGACGATCTCTGGTGATATCCTGGTCACGGCACCAATTATGGTCGTTCTTTAACGCCGTCCGTATTCGTCTCCCTACGTTGTGTGGTTTTTTTTTTTTCCAGATGCCTGGATACGTGTAAAGCAGCAGACAACCGGCAAGGTAAGTATCCTGATTCAGCAGAAGAACGGAGAACACACAGGTAATATTTTCACTTTCACTTTTATTTGCTTCCTTGCAGTAGCACTGTCAAAACTAATCTAAAGGTCGGTCGGTTGGGAGAAAATTACGAACAGCTGATCGACACTGCAGCGCTGCCAGATCAACCAGGTGAATGTATACGGTTGAACCGGTGGTGCGAGAGCTGCTGTGTGATTGCATGCAAGTTGGTTGTGTTATTTCGGCCAACACGTTTCGCACTATTTTTACCGCATAGTTTGATAAAGGAGGTTCTTATCTAGCGTCCAGAATGTCAAATACATCAGGCAAAGGTTTTGCAGCTGAGTTATTAACGAAAGAGAAAGTCGATTTAGACAATGGATTAATGCCTATAGGACCTTTTGAAATGTTTAGCTAGATATTATCCCCAATTCAAGGTTTACTACTGTCGTAAACTCGTCACTGGAATGACGCCAGCCAAACCATCCTGCGTTGATTAGCTACGTCCGTCCACTTTGAAATTAGACACCAGATTGCGAGACGAACGACTAACCAGCATGAACCAAGTATTTTCATCGCAAAAAATCTTTTCTGTATTTTGGCAACAAGCTCGAACATTTCGTGTTGTCAACATCGAACGGTCTTATTTTGAAATTTAATGTATGCTTTCGATTATTTTGGACCACCGTGAGTCATCTTTATTACATAGTCGTTAATAATATTTTTTTTTATTAAAATTGTAATCACATGGAAAATTGAACCTCAGCCAAAGGCGAACGGTTTTGTGGTTTTGTTGCCAAAATCGAACAGGTACTGTAATTTATTTATTATGGTCCCAGTGTGGATTAACCTAATTCTGCATTGAGTTCATTCATAGTTCAGAAGGAGTTTGTTCAATGTTAAGAATCTTGATAAATGACTAAAGTTTGCTCTTTAAAGAAGTTGCCTTTTTTTAATCACGAAATCCTGCAATCTTGATTTTCTAAAGTGATTGGTATCTTTTCTACAATCAGAAAATACAAAACATTAAGTTTCAGTAGTAGTGAGAGACAAATCTGCTTCCGACTGTAAATTTTCTGGGTTTACTAAAATGGCCGATTTGACATACAAATATAGTTAATTAAATATTGTACCTCTCATCATGTGTGTTAATTAGGAAAAAAGAAAGGGAAACTTATATCCCTTCCAACGAGAAATCAGAACATCTGAACAGCAGAAATCCATTCAAAAGATTCCGTCCATTCGAAGATAATGCAATCATATTTTATTTAGTGAAAATACGTTTTAGGTTTGATGATCATAGATTGAATTCAAGCTGCTCAAAGGTAAGAGACGACTATTTAGCAGAATTTTTAAATATAAAAAAATAATATAAAATATAGTCTCCTTATTTAATAAATCTGTATTTTTTTTAAAGAATCTGTAATCTGTATATACAGATATCTGTATCAGAATATTTTAAAAATATATATGGTTACAGATAAATCTGTATCTGTGGCATCACTTGCCTGAACTAGCACGAGGCATTCATGATTTTGCACTCTTCTATCCCAAAGCATCATTACAATCATTCATTCTATCTCCCTCACCTGATGCTTTGGTCGTCGTTTTTCATGAAACGAATCACATTCGTGTATTCGGAGCTTTCCGAAGCTCATGCTCAACTGCTTTCGACGCGTGTCAATTGTCTACCTATGTTATGTGCTGAGTGGTGCGAAGTGAAATTTTCTTCATGTTGGTAGTGTTGAAATAAACGTTTCATCACCGTCGATTGGTAGAGAGAAGTGTCAAACGGCTTTTTGTGCAGAGCCGATTCGTGACTTTGTGATTGTTTGTTGACATTGTTCATAGCTGGAGTTTTTACGGAGTGGAATCAAATTCAGAATGAAGTATTTTGCTCACTTTTGCAATTATAAAGATGGACACGACGAAAAGCGAAGCCTATTCAGGTTTCCCAAGGATTCAGCAGTACGTATAATGTTTGATTTTTAAGATGTTTAAATAAATATCCACAGAAAAGTCTGTATAATGCATCCTCATTTAATCTCATCCCTGTTTTGCTTCTGTCTGCAAAATAAACTTTTCATTTCAGGGAAGTCAAGAAAGAATAAAACCCTGACACATCCTCTACCTGACCTGGCAATCAAGCATAGTAATTTTTATTTGTATAAATTGTTGCAAATCAGATGCAAATTTAATGTGGCCGACGATATCTATGGAAGTGCTGTCGAAATTCCCTGGGACCTCCAATGGCAACGATTTGACTTCCCTCCAAATCGTGTGAAACTCGAACATGAAAACTCTATAGAACCCCCGTAGAACCTCGCTGGCAGCAACTAAAATATCCACTGAAACCTCTTCCGTCGCGGGAAAAATCTGTTGAAATTTCCTGGAACTTTTGTATTATCATCACAAATCTCCTTAGAACGTTCTCCGAAGTCACAGTCGTTCCTGAGCAAAAAAAAATCGGAGGGGTGTTTTTCAGCGCAGGAGTCTACTTTGGTCCAAAATACGCATTAATACTGTTATTTTTAATTGTTTGAGTCGTTTCGAATCACGTTTTTAAAGAGATCCAAAACATTACTGAAAAATATTTATTTTTTATTTTGGACGATAACAATACTTCTATCTATTTCAACGAACCACAATGATAAAAAAGTGGTTCGATTTGACAGCTCGAAAGTGGTTCGATTTTGAGGTCCGTCTTCGCACCACTCAGGTTATGTGCATGTCGACTCCCAGTGTTGCCAAATACACTTTGTCGACTTCACACGAAATGAAATGAAACTAATTTTTATTTTATAACAACCATATCACATTCACTACAACCAACAATCAATACGAAACTAACCATTTTATATTGGCTCACTACTTGACTAGCCTATTGGTCTCAAGCAAATCGATTAACGTAACCCATTCCAGTCGAAATTCTAGTACTACACTATGTTTGTTTTGATTCGCTATGAAAGTTTGACAGATAAAATGAGGGATTCGTGGAAACATTTATGTTTCGAGGGGTGCATCGATTAGCTTGGGACCGAAGATAGTACCAGAGCTGAGCCAAAAAGTTGAGCTCGTTTCTTCGGGAGACTTTAACGAAAAATTTGAAGGATGCAGAGAAAACAAGAAAGAGCAGGCGAAGCCTGGTGTAGCGGCAAGAAGGTTAAGCTGATAACGGAACAAGGAAGGAAGGAAGAATGGGAAGGAGATGGAGCAGCCGAAGGCCGATGTAGCGGCAAGAAGATGAATTAGTTAACGCAGCAAGGAAGGAAGGAAGAATGTAACATGTAACAGGATGAAGGTGAACTAAGCTGAAGAAAATTGATACGGTAATGTAAAGAAGAATACAAAGCGGATAGCGGATGGAAGATTAAGGAGCAACAACGTGAATTGTGTATTGAAGTAGAAGAAGAAGAAGAAGCAGAAGATGAAGAGAAGATTTTGGATGAAGCAAAGTATCAGATGAAGGTGGAACAAAAAACAACGGTGAAGAAGAGGAAGAAGATCAAGAAGATAAAGCGAAAAATAGCGGAATGAAGTAGAATGGGTAAGAACATTTATTATAATGTGCGACAATTACTAAAGAAAGTGTAAAGAGGCGAAGATGCAGGTGAAGAAGACGAACCAGAAGAATATTCAGAGAAATGAGAAGATTTGGATTCAACAACAACAACAACAACAACAACAACAACAACAACAACAACAACAACAACAACAACAACAACAACAACAACAACAACAACAACAACAACAACAACAACAACAACAACAACAACAACAACAACAACAACAACAACAACAACAACAACAACAACAACAACAACAACAACAACAACAACAACAACAACAACAACAACAACAACAACAACAACAACAACAACAACAACAACAACAACAACAACAACAACAACAACAACAACAACAACAACAACAACAACAACAACAACAACAACAACAACAACAACAACAACAACAACAACAACAACAACAACAACAACAACAACAACAACAACAACAACAACAACAACAACAACAACAACAACAACAACAACAACAACAACAACAACAACAACAACAACAACAACAACAACAACAACAACAACAACAACAACAACAACAACAACAACAACAACAACAACAACAACAACAACAACAACAACAACAACAACAACAACAACAACAACAACAACAACAACAACAACAACAACAACAACAACAACAACAACAACAACAACAACAACAACAACAACAACAACAACAACAACAACAACAACAACAACAACAACAACAACAACAACAACAACAACAACAACAACAACAACAACAACAACAACAACAACAACAACAACAACAACAACAACAACAACAACAACAACAACAACAACAACAACAACAACAACAACAACAACAACAACAACAACAACAACAACAACAACAACAACAACAACAACAACAACAACAACAACAACAACAACAACAACAACAACAACAACAACAACAACAACAACAACAACAACAACAACAACAACAACAACAACAACAACAACAACAACAACAACAACAACAACAACAACAACAACAACAACAACAACAACAACAACAACAACAACAACAACAACAACAACAACAACAACAACAACAACAACAACAACAACAACAACAACAACAACAACAACAACAACAACAACAACAACAACAACAACAACAACAACAACAACAACAACAACAACAACAACAACAACAACAACAACAACAACAACAACAACAACAACAACAACAACAACAACAACAACAACAACAACAACAACAACAACAACAACAACAACAACAACAACAACAACAACAACAACAACAACAACAACAACAACAACAACAACAACAACAACAACAACAACAACAACAACAACAACAACAACAACAACAACAACAACAACAACAACAACAACAACAACAACAACAACAACAACAACAACAACAACAACAACAACAACAACAACAACAACAACAACAACAACAACAACAACAACAACAACAACAACAACAACAACAACAACAACAACAACAACAACAACAACAACAACAACAACAACAACAACAACAACAACAACAACAACAACAACAACAACAACAACAACAACAACAACAACAACAACAACAACAACAACAACAACAACAACAACAACAACAACAACAACAACAACAACAACAACAACAACAACAACAACAACAACAACAACAACAACAACAACAACAACAACAACAACAACAACAACAACAACAACAACAACAACAACAACAACAACAACAACAACAACAACAACAACAACAACAACAACAACAACAACAACAACAACAACAACAACAACAACAACAACAACAACAACAACAACAACAACAACAACAACAACAACAACAACAACAACAACAACAACAACAACAACAACAACAACAACAACAACAACAACAACAACAACAACAACAACAACAACAACAACAACAACAACAACAACAACAACAACAACAACAACAACAACAACAACAACAACAACAACAACAACAACAAGTTGTTGAAGTTTATTCAATTCTAACGATCCTCAGTCCATTCGATCTTTTGTTCCCTTAAATTCAACTTGTTATCCATTCGGACTTGTTTCCCTTCGACCATTTGTCCATCGACCATTTGTCCTTTGATTTTTTGTCATAGATTGCTGGAATCGAAAAATGAAAAGCCGAAGCGCAAAAGTTCGAAGGGACACAAGGTCCGCGGGCCACAAATTCGAAGGGACAAAATGTCGAGCAAAATTTAATGAAACAAAAGCTCAAAAGGACAAAAGTCCGAAAATGAGATTGAATGACAAAGTGTCAAATGACAAAAGGTCGAAAGGACAAAAGGTCGAAAGGACAAAAGGTCGAAGGTATAAAAGGTCGAATGGACAAAAGGATGGTTACTCAAAAATGATCAAAGTAGTCGTAGGACTTACATTCATCAACAATTGCATACTTTGAAATGTGAATAAATATTATGAGTCAAACCGATCGTATTATTTTATTATATTATTATGCTACAAATCGTCGTCAAACCAAATTAATTCATTACAGCATTAATTACCCTGTTAAGTGGAATCTTAGAACATTGCTATGAACTGAAAACAGGTAGAAAATACAATATCCGGAGATGGTCTAGTAAAACGTATCCGTTACACCCAGCAGGACGTGATTTATGAGATTTGGCTGTTCGGCAAATCAAATTTTTAAATATGGCTAAACGACGGCAAAGTATTGCTTTTCTATTTAATACCACGCCAAGGGGTGGTCACTCTACACACTTGTTTTGCGCCAACTTTTTTCTCAGTGTACCTCAGTGTGCCGCAGCTGACCGGCAGTGCCAAGAAGTCATTGAACTGACTTTTAATTGCTTGTGAATAATGCTTTGTTTGGCAACCCGGTATTTTAACAGCTCTTGTTTTTGTTTTGTTTTTCAATGTTTTCAAAAACTACATGGACTCCAGTTGGGACTACACACTGAATGCAGCCGTCTCCAAGGATGCCTGCAACGGACGAGCTCCGTTGCTACACGATCCTTCAATCTTCGGCAGAAGGCCGACCCCGCACAACGAAAGTCAATCATAAGTCAACCAACTCTTCTGGGAGCCGGCGGAGGAAACGAATTTGCACCGAATTTTTCACCGCCCGAGCATCATCTGCCGGACAATTCGGTCAGCTTCAAGGTCTACAGCGCTTCCAAAACAATCGCTTCCCAGGCCAGCAAAAACCGTATTCTCCACTTCTTCAATACCCCAACCGTATGCCGTCCGAGGATCTGCTGCTGCTGGCAGTGAACGCTATCATGAAGTGCAACCGCAGCGCGATCGATCACAAATGCACAACACTCCCGTTCATTATGAAGCTGTTAGTTGGAAGTGCTAAAAGGCAGGAGTAAAAATAATTTGTTGAACTATTTGAGATTTTGCCTAGACGATCCTCCACCATTATATTATGTTGGACGATGGAATGATTGGTGTAGCAGCCACCGCCATGGATGTATTCGAGCAGTTCGAATGGTCGGATGGTATAGTTTTTGTTTGGTTGTTGACTGTCCGATTAAAATTCAAGCACCGCTTGTCGTGACCGGCCCAAGATTTCCAGCGTCGGCCACGGCTACACGAATCAGCGATGCAACTCCCACGACTGCGGTTGCTTCCAATGCTGCTGCTGTTCCTTCTGCTGGTCCGTTTCCTCTAAAATTCCTAAAACAAAAAGACGGACCAGCAGCAGCATTGGAAGCAGCCGCAGCCGTGGGAGCTGTATCGTTAGTTCGTGTAGCCAATGCCCGGAAACCTCGGTCAGGTCAAGATACCGCTGTTAGTCGTTCTTCGTTTGGGAGGAAATGTGGATGCGACTGCCGTCACGGGTGTAACGATATTGAGAATCCATGGCGAGACTTGGTGGAAATAATTTAACTAGGAGTGGCAACATCAATAACATTTTGACACATGCACACTGCGCAGGCGCAGAAAAATTTCAGTGTTGCCAGTAACTTTAAAAATCATAAAAATTGTAACCATGGGTGCCAAACAACGCCAATGACTGCACCCGGGTGTGCCCAAGTTTGATTTTGGCACACTGTATAGAGTGACCAACCCCTTGTACCACGCCAAACTTAGTTGTAAATAGGATTGCTTATAGTAAATTTTCCTGAAAATCCAGCACCCTTAATCAATACATGCGATATTTTTCTAGTACCACAAAGCCTTAATCGTGACTCTTAGGTCAATATAACCAAATGTAACTCAGAAAATACCACAGAAGACGGTTAGAATGACGCATATCTCGATTTTCAAAAGGTCGACTTTCTCTTTTGGTAACCACTGCTATGCAAACAGATTTCGTGCTATTTTTACCACATAGTTTGATAAAGGAGGTTCTTATCTAGCGTCTAAAATATCAAATACAACAGGGTAAAGTTTTGAAGCTGAGTTCTTAACGAAAAAGAATGGAGATAGGACCGTTTGAAATGTTTTTCTAGATCAGTGTTGGAATAATATCAAAAAAATAATTCTCACCAATGAACAAGATCACGCTTTCGTAGACAAAAATCAACAAGCAAACAACTCAGGCATAACATTTGATAACGGCACAAAAGCATTTGTAAACAAACTTTCTAAGGCCCTTTACACGCGAACCAAAGTACGCCTACGCAAACCAACACCATCATCGGATAGGGGCAAATATCACCTTTCCGAAAGTGGTATTGGTTCGCGTGTGCGTACTGTGGCTCGCGTGTAAAGGGCCTTAGAAAGTTTGTTTACAAATGCTTTTGTGCCGGTATCAAATGTTATGCCTGAACTGTGGTTGATTTTGCAAGCTGTGATATCGCTGCTCGGAATATCAAGTTAACAAAACTCACCAGCTGCAAATCACACCAAACTGTGGTGAGATTGAGTTTCATGATTTTTGCATCACACCCGAACCGAAGACAACAAATCAAAAAGACTGGCAACTTTGCCAAAATTCAAGTGACATATACAGTAGCGCTGTGCTTGAGTGAAGGTGGAAGCAACGCATAGAAAAATGAGCAAATACACAAACCCTTCGTCTGAGGATGTAATCTTTGCTATCAAATTCGTTCGAAGCATTTACATTTGAGCGACTGATGACGCAATTGTACCTGTCCCATAGCGTTCGTATGAGAAAATGGAAGAGTTGCCAGTCTTCTTGATTTGTTGTCTTCGCCCGAACGTAAGCAGTCGTTTCGTGTCTCCCATCGGTGAAGAGAAAAGAAGATAGCATTATTATACCTTCTCTTACTAATAGCGAATTTGTTTTTGATTCAGTTCCAACCTAGATCGGGTATCAAGATTGGGTCTGCTTGCTGCTTTTCAAACGTTTGTTTTTGTAACCTGGCTCGGGGTGAGGTTCACACTGACAACATGCTCGGGTTCACACGGATTGAAACTGGTTCCAACCTGGATAAGGGTTGATGCATATATTATGTCTCGCTCTAGCCCTCCCCCCCTATACCTAATGCATTGCTTGTCACAAAATCATAGACCCCCCCCCCGGTCTATTATTATGTGACAAGCAATGCATTATGTATAGGAAAAACGTCACGATAGGGGGGGGGGGGTAAATTTCTCCTCGATTTAGCGTGACATAATTAATGCATAAGCCCTAATAAACAAATTCGATATATGAAAACGAGGTGCAACGGAATCATTTTTGCGTCGATTCAGCCGACAGCTTCAACTTTATTCGTTGTGAATAGTCTCGCAATATCAAAGGAGCTTGTAAAATCAATATCAAACATGATATTTAGCTTCAATATCACGCTTGGTATTGAGACATTGAGAGCGTATGATAGCGGAAAAACATCAATTTACTAATGATTATGCAATCACTGATCTAGATATTGAATCTGCAAATGCTATGGTCAACGTTCACCGATAACAGGTTGCACTAGATTCGGATGAAAAAGGCCTACAAAGGATTGGTACGACGAAATAGAATAATGGGAACCAGTCATTGAAGTTATTCTATTCTTGGTGTGGCAGAACGTGGTATTCTGCCATTTTCCCAACGAAATTTTTATCTTTGGTGTTGCATTGAAGGCGGTCCACAGGAAGCTGAAGGCGGCTAGTAATGCAATGCTACGATGGACCAGCTCTGCGAAATGCCACACAGTCAGTGCAAAACTGCACCATGTATGTTCAATAAACCATCGAGTTCTCCGTTCTCCAATGTGAATTTCCGGGAAGACCATGCCGTACAAGAAATCCATTCGGTTCGCATCCAGGGCGAACGCCTGGACCTTGACCTCACCTTTGGCGACCACTCTGAGATGAAGAAGAGCTTCTAAACAAGAATTGGACCCTATCCAGAAGACATCTTACAAATAACCAAGATACAGTTTTGGATTTATCATGGTCTTGAAGAATGCTTTAAAACTTTAATAAAACATGCAATTTTGGCCAGGCTCTGTTTTAACTGATCTGGGTGTATCCTTCTCAAATTTGGATGTTTTTGGAAAATCGTGAAGAGCTATCAGTTTCGCGGAGAAGGCAACAGAAGCATATGACGAAGTATCCGATGAACATAAATAGAACAGATCAAAGTTGAACGTAGGATGGAAGGAATTCGGACAGATGAAAATTGGGAACATTCTTATTGGAAACAAGAAAATTGGATCGGTTAGTGTTGTATAGATGATAATATTATAGCTGAAAATTGAATAGTCGAAAAATCGTACAGTTGAACCTTCCCCTTCAAGACGAACCGTCCAATTACTATCCCATCCGTGAAACGGATTTTTGCCACTATCGTTCAACCCCAGTAATCCTATTGACTCGGGTGAATGAAATTGCTCCGCATAATGTACTGTGCAACCATCATCGGAGGGCTTCAATGAGCTCTCGTTCCACCCGATCAGATTCAACAGAAGGGAGTGGCAGCGGAGGACTTTCCGAGTGGAGATTTGTTCTGCTCCAAATGAAATGAACTGAATAATAGCCGGATTGATGAGTGGAGCACAAACAGAGAGTTGATGAACAGGTTGCACATGAATGCATTTCACTCTGGGTTGGTCGACTGACAGCTGTGCAAGCAAGAGGTGCTTTTTTCCCATCTGTGCTACAATAGAGAATCTCGTTAAGGAGCAAATGTAATATTGACTGAATCCGACGAGAGCTAGCCATTTCATCATGGTAATCGAGTTTCACGTCAGCAGCATCACCGTTACAGATTCGGTACGACAGGTGAATTTTTCTTAAATTCAATCCGTTTGTTTGGTAGGGGTCAACTGTCTTAATTAAACTCTACAGAGCCGAAAGTCTACAATCAATACAAAACAAATCACGATTAGGAATTGGTGTGTCTTGAGTCCTTCTACGGAAGGTTTGGATTAAAATGAAGATTTTCGCGACTGTACCTGAACACCAGAAAAACCTGAACCAGGAAGCCTAATCTCATTGGGAGAAAACTTTCCCGACGGTAATCAATTGCTCTGTTGGGCTGTCGCAAGCAAGCAGAAATGGGAGAACTGCTCTCTATTGTGTTCGACTTGAAAGGGTACCATTTTGGGAAACTTTTTCTCGGGTGAATCAAAGTGTACTTGAAACTCATCAAACTGGAAATGACGCAGCTTCCATTTTGATGATTATTTTGGTGCCGTTTTTCTTTTCCCTCTTCTTTCATTTGCCTAGGATTGAAGATTCCGATCTGCTTTGTTCAGTTGAAAATGATAGCATCGTTTGAGAATGTTATTTTGCTAGTTGTAATCACGAAGATGAAAGGCTAGGTGGTAGATGTCAATGGTCAAAGGAAGATATTTTCAATTATAATTTGATGTTCGCATTGATTGTAGTTTTGACATTGCTAATAGCCCGTTCTCATTACACTTTCGAATGCTACACAAAACTGGGAGCTGTAAGATTTGCTTACATCGAAGGATGTTAGACCGCATGAACGGAGGATGAGATATACCGAGCTGTGGTCCAATGCAAGAAAATAGAGATTGAAAAATTCGGAGTGAAATGAATTATATCGAAACAAATAGCAGTTATCAAAGATGTGCTTTCTCCACTTTTAGAGTTTCAGCTCTAAAAAGATCAATTTGTTCCGTCTTTTCCGTTCTTACCGAACAGATCAGACAAAACACAACAGTGTCACGGCTCTCGTTTTATTGAAACAAATTGATTTCAAATTTCTTTGACTTCTAGAACTATGGGAGAGAATCCTCAATAATAACGACAAAATAATCGAATCATTGCAAGCTAAAAAGTTCGAAATAAGAAAACTAGAGCAAAACAACTGTTTTTTAAGAGCCACCCTAACTCAATTCAAGAAAATAGCTCTAAATCGGCCAATTTAAGAGATACAAAAAAGTTATTTGCAACAAAGTTGCTTGAAATTAGCTCAACTATAACTTTGCCCAAGAATGTATACCTTAATTTATTCAAACAAAAAAGTAAGATTTTTGATTTTAATGATAATAGGAACCACGCTAGAATTCATTGTCATAAAAATGAGGGCCTAACTATAAGGAACAACTTTGTAGAAGAGACTTTTAGTCTAAAGTTTCAATTTCAGGCTCAAAACATATCATTCCATCTAAATCTGCATTCTGAACCACTGTGCATTGAGACAGTGGAGCTTGCATCTGAGGTGGAAGTTTTTAAAATACAGATTAAAGAGCTATTGCCTGACCTGAGTTCTTCGACTTTTATAGACATCTTGAACTATATCCTTGGATATAATCTCGAAGCATTTTATCCTAACATCGAAACGGTTCTAATTTTTTTTGTTAACGCTTCCAATTACAGTGAAATCGTGTGAACGTTGCTTCAGTTAGCTGAAAATAATAATTTTTAAAATAAATAATCTACGTTTCAAAATGAGCCAAGACGGACTTCCTTGCTTGGCTGTTCTTTCGATAGAAAAGAAATCGCTTCGAGAACTTGATTTGGATGCTATTGTGTATCAGTTTTCTTCAGCTATCCCTGTAGTGGTTTGATCTGGATGAATAATAACAGTACGATGCTGTAATTTAACTTTGACTGTACGCTATTGTTTTAGTTTTTCGTCTCCTGTTTCCAACTCGCGTCCTCGCGCTATCAGCTCCATCCTCCCCGCCCCTTGTTTCTCTCAGTCTCCCACTCTCTTCCTTTCTCTCTTCTGTACAAGGTTTTTTGACGTAGGACTACGTCTGTGATTTCTATATGGGGGTACACTTTGTGAAAACAGAAAATGGAACATGTAACAAAATTATGTAAGATTTTGAACGTTAATAACTCAGCTGTCCCTGGATCTGTTTCAATAATTGTACCACCAATCGATCAGATATCGCATCTGTTAAATTTAAGACATTGTCATTTTCCAAAATTTTACTATTGAAAAATGCACGAATTGTACGAAAAGTGATTTCCCTAACACAGATTTCAAAATTGAATTCCATCCGGTCTCACCAAATGGTGTTTATTTAATCACCATGTGGTAAGTGGTGTTGTTCTCCAGTACACAACGAAAGGCTGCCTGCAAGCAGCGAGCTGCAGCCCACATGAGCATCCATAAAAGAAGGAAGAAGCCGCACCACTGTTGATTTGAATCAGTAGCTCTTCGTAAGTTACTGTGGGCCGTCTATGTCAAGCGCGTCATACTAAAGAGTATAAACAGAGAGAACCCCACTCAAATTCCTATTCCTACACAAAACACAAGCTGCAGTTTTTTTTTCTTTGGTTTGTTTTTTCCGTCGATCTTGTTTTCCGTGCTGAGCACCAATGCTACCGACGTGCCAGGAAGGCAGCTCCCACACCTGGACCCTACCTATCGACCCATCAACTCATGAACCGGGGATCAACGGCTTTACTTCCCATCCGAAGGAAGGCGTGATCAGAGATGTTATGCCTCAGAACATCCCGGCGGCGCCGACTGGGATTGAACCCAGGCCTGCTGGGGTGAGAGGTAATCAAGCTTACCACTACACCACCGGCGCCGTTGTACAAGCTGCAGTTAACAAATAAGATTTATTATATAAGACCACAGTCCTACGCCACCATTGCGTACAACCACATAGGGCTGTCGCTTGTAATTTTCTCTTTCAATTTAACGCTTTCTTCTGAGGACCCTTATTTCTAATTTTAATATGGCACATAGTCTTCTAACTTGTTTGGTTCCAGACACCTTCGCTTAGCTTTAAGATATGGATTTAATTCTGGTGCCTCGTAACTTCCCGTTCCTATCTCCTGTCCATCTACCGATAAATTGTCGAATTTAGCTTCAAGGTTCTACTAACAGTTCCGTGCACAATTTAACAACTTCATCACCTTTTGAACCCGTGCCTTAATCTATTGCTTTCAACTGAATTCACTGCCTTCTTCAAATGTGTCGTTGATATTCATTTCCGGTTTCCAATGACTTGACTGTCGCTTCTGATTCCGAACGCTTGATCTCTCTTTTATCACCCAGGCAACACACATCCATCAAAATAGGCTGCTGCAGCTTGATTGTGACTGACATAAGGTGCATACAAGTAACACCAACTGTTAAGTGGCAAGTGTGCTGCTAGGGCAGGTTGTCGTGTGCTTTTCGTTGATTATCTGCATATTCCTTTCCCTTTTTCTTAATAAATTTGTCGTGGTTCCGTACTTGTTCATCCTTTGTGCAGTATGGCATTGAAGGTAATTTGTTTCTTATCCTGCGACCGAACATCAATTCCGATGGTGACCTCCCAGTGACCGAATGATTTGTGGAGTGGTATACAAATAAAAACTTTCTCAGCTTCAAACGCCAATCTCATTGCCTAACTCCTGCGCTATTCGTAAACGTTTTAAAATACTCCTATTTTACCGCTCCACTTCCCTGTTTGCCTGTGGCCAATAGTTCAAATTCCTGACTAAATAGTTTCAAATCCTTACATTCATTGCTTAGCTGTGGCCCATTATCAGCCCTCATAGAGCATGGGATCGCAAATCTGTCAAAAATCGTTGACAGCTCTCGTATTGTATCACTTGCAGTGATTTTAGTCATCTCAACGACTTCAACAAAACGGCTGTAATAGTCCAGCACTACGAAGAGCCATTGACCATCTGGTAGAGGCCCTAGAAAATCTACCGCTATTTCCTGCCACGGCCCCGCTGGCATTTACCTTCTTCCCATCGGTTCTGAAGCATCCGGTGCCGACACAAGTATACAAACTCGACATTTCCTTACGAAGCCTTCCACATCTCTGTCCATTTTGGGCCACCATACTGATGAACGAAGTGTTGATTTCATCATAGAACTTCCCAAGTGCCCTTCGTGAGCAATATTAAGAATCCGTAATCTTTTAAATTTGTCGAACCTCTTAACGGGATCCCTTTATGAAGAGCTACTACTTGTAGACTTCATCAGTGCCAAGTACTCAACACCATTGTACTCAACAGTGGTGTTGAGTACTTGGCACTGATGAAGTCTGCAAGTAGTAGATGAAATACGCGTATCTGTCAAAAGATAAGCAATTTTAACGGAATTTAAAGGAAATAAACCAACCCACTCAAAGCTTTTCATAAAATAATCCGTAATTTATTTATGTATTTATGTTATGGTCAACAGGTAAAATATTCACCCCAATGACAGTATACTTATTCTAGACAAATTAACATAAAATACTCTTGAAATTGCACTTATCTCTAAAACGGGAAACATTGAAGTCAAATATATTGTAGCATCTGTTAAAGATGCGACACATCCTCCGCATGGGCTCATTCCATCCGTAGTTGGTTCATGAGAGGCGGTTGTTCAGGAAAGCATGCGATCGTAGATTACGGCGGCGGGTATTGATGTCGATACTACGATCAGCAGTGTAGAACAGTCAATTTTTACCCGAAGAAGATCACCGACGAAGCTACGTTACGTCTCGCATCCAAAAGCTCTAAGTTTATAAGCATACAACGGCTTTGATAGTCTTGGTCGGCTTTGGTCATTCCAGCGAAAATGCCTTAAAGCATACCGCATGAACTTCCGTTGAATAGCTTCAATACGCATGGTTTTATTTTGGTAGTATGGAAACCACACGACCGTCGAATACTCCAACGCTTTTAGGCAGTATACACCTTTAAATTTTTTGGCGAAACGGAATATGAACCCGAGTTGTGAGGAAGCTTTGGATACTACGTATGCAACATGATCCTTGAAGCTGAGCTTGGAGTCGATCAGTATTCCCAGATCCTTGATAGTCTATTCAAGTTTCAAAGTTATGCCCGTCAGGGTGTAGTCATGGTGAAGAAGCGAACGCCTGCGGCCAAAGGAAATTATAGAGCATTTCGAGACATTCAGTGACATCCGATTAATACGACACCACTCAGCGAAGACTTCCAATTGTTGCTGCAACAAAATTGTATCACTAGGTTCTTTTATCACGAAGTAGAGTTTCAAGTCGTCCACGTACGATAGTTTAAGGCATTTCAGGATGGTACTGACGTCATTCATGTACAGCAGAAACAGAAATGGCCCAAGATGGCTACCTTGGGGAACGCCGGATGTCACAGGGAACGATGAAGAAACATAGCCACCAATCTTGACAGACATGTTTCGACCAGTCAGATAGGAGTAGAGCCAAGTAAGCAGGCCATCGTGAACACCTATCCTGTCGTATTTAGCCGACGCAATGTCATGGTTCATTTTGTCGAATGCTGCGGAGAGGTCTGTGTAGATGGTATCTACTTGATGGCCACGTTCTTCTTCACGAATGATGAACGAAGTGAACGTAACTAAATTGGTCGTCGTAGAACGCTTAGGCATGAAACCATGCTGATCCGTCGAGATACAGTGTGCAAAACTTTGAACCAATTTTTCGAGTATAATCAACTCAAGTTTGGAGGTAGCACTTAACGAAGCTATTCCACGGTAGTTTGAAACAGTCCTTCTGTAGCCTTTCTTGTGCATTGGGAACACGAAAGACTCTTTTCAGGAAGCTGGGAAAACCCCTGACATCGGTACGGTACGCCATCTGGACCGGAACCCGTTGAAGTTTTTAGCTGCTTCCCGGATGAAATAACCATTTCGCTGGTGATAGAAAATGGATGGCTGGAGAAAGTTGAGGGAGAGACGTTACTACACGCAACAAATACATCCTGAGTGCTGAGCCGTTCGTCGTTGAAAACACTGCTGAATTGTGTGCGAAACAAGTCGGCAATACCCACGATAGAGACCACTTCCACTACGCCGTTCGTCATACTTGAGGGTAGTCCGCTTTCCTTTCTTTGGGCATTCACATGGCGCCAAAAGTTCTTAGGATTTGATTTCAGACGACGCTGAAGCTGGTACAGTTGGTTGTTGAGTCGCTTGTAATCCGTGTTCGCTTTAGAATAACATGCTTTCATGGAATTTCATGGTATTTACTGTGCTTACAAAAAGCAGCCCTTTTCAATTTTTTCAATCGCTTAAGCTCTAAATTCGACCAGGCAGGTTTAAAAGGTTCAGGACTGATTCGCTTAGGTACGAATTGATCGATTGCGTACAAAAGAATGTTGGATGTCGTCGATGCCGCGAGGTTAGAATCACAGTCACGTAGTGCCTCTTCCCAGTCGACATTTGAGGGAAAATCATTCATTTCGCTGAAGTTGGCTTCGCCAAAGCTATAGACTCTACAGCGTCTTTGAAATTACGATGAACGTTGAGCTTTATGCTCACCAGCAGAAGAGGATGATGTCTTTAACAAGCGCGGAGGGGGCTGATATGATGGAACAATCAGTGCACATCTCCTCACTTACGAAACAAAGATCGAGCATGCGGTTGTTATGGTTTGTAATTCCATTCATCTGTCCGTGCCTTGCAGCAAATTACATGATGCCTGACCAATCGACGAACGGGATGCACAAGGAAAGTGAAATCCACGAGCATTGCGCGACGTAGGCTGAAGTATCCCAGGATGATTAAGTTGTCATTGGCGCCCATGTGCGAAAAAATCCAATCTAGTGACAGCAGGTGCTTTTCGAGTACCATCTTTTACACGATCCGGAGGAATGTACACAACGCAAATTTAGAGGGTAGAGTCACGAGAAGTAATTGACACCCACAATTGCTCAACGGGCGAATTTTCAGGAGGTGATAGTAACCGTGAGTTGTAGCAGGAACGAATGGCTAGAAGAACACCACCACCAGTGTTTTTACTGCTGTTGGATGGCGACCGGTCTTGGCAGGAAACGGTGCATGTACGGTCGAACAACTGACATGTTAATGCATTGCCATTGAGCCAAGTTTCGGTAAAAGCGTAGATATCGTAGCAGGCGTCACTGCATGTAAGCTGGTACTCTGCCAGGGAGCTGTTGATTCCACCCAGGTTTTGATAATACAGCAAGCCATCAGATGACACTTGCTTATCGTTTCTACGGACTGCCGCTTGAACTTGGCGAGACGATTGCTGTATCGTACAGGTGGTGGGGGGTACAGGAGCTTGCGTCTCATTATCCGATGGCTTCCATTTGCGTGACGGGTAGCGATAGGAGAGATAGACAACTGGACATGCAGCGATGATCGATTATGAAACGACGAACTAGAACCAAGCGATGGATCAACGGATGAATTGTCAAGATCGGGTCATACTTGCCAGAAACGACGGGTTGGAAGACCCCGTCACCAGGCCCACACACAGGACCGGGACGGCTGTTGGTCTATGTTGCGTCTCGGGGTTGAAGAGTAGGTGTAGTTATTGCTTCGTCGTAGTGTACCAGAATTTACTCCATCATGTCGGTTTCCTCCAGATCTGGTCCGCTGCGGGAATCGACGTCCGATGAAGGAGTGGCTTTTGGCGTACGTTGAGGTTTCAAAAAATTTACTTTAGTGTTGTCCTTAAATTCGCGGAATAGGACACCCTTGGACGTTGAGAGGGTGTAGCCAGAGGGGGAACACAAAGGCTTTCGGGGGAATGGCGTTAGGTGAAATGGGATTCTGCCTTATTTTCCATAGTAATTTTTTTTCGCCCCTCCCTAGCTCGAAACCTTTCTACGCCCTTGCCTGAAAATCATTTTCGGTACAAAAACCGCGCTTCTTCGGCGGCAAAAACGCTGCAGACAGCGAATCGAATGCAAACGCAAAAGAAACGCTGCCAAAACGCGCAAACAGCGTCAACTTGCCACGTTGATTTGAGCGCTTCCGTACACTGTACACAAACATCATCCTCTGATCGAATGAAACCTCAGACCATTCAAAACAAAAGACCGACATCGCTTTTTCGAATGATAGCTGCAACCGGATGACGGTTGTTTTGAAATCAGATGATTTTCCTCTCGAATACTGGAGGAAACTTGTTATGAGAAGGGATAGGGCCTTCAATTGGAATGCGTAATGCTCTCTGCAGAATGACTGTCATACTAAATGGAAATGCATATGGTATTGGTTCAGCCCCATAACGCAAATCATTCAAAACGATGATGTAAATAATTCTATCGAACGTCATTTGCTGATCTGAGCTGACAAACGAGGTGGAAGCATATGCATCGCTATCAGAGCTGTTACGAACAAAGGTAAAGGATGAAAACCAATTGTTTAATGTTCTTCGAATCGACGGCAGTAAGAAGTCAACCTACCCTACTTCGACCGTACACAGCAATCTGATCGTTTGGATGAGTGACGAAACCGCAGTCATCGAGCACCAGCGTTTCCAGAATGTTTTAAAGCTTATCGGTATCAAAGGTTTAAAAAAAAATCGGTATTTATCGGTATTTACTGTTTAAATCAATTTTAAAATTTTGCCATTTTTGAAAGCGAAAATTTTTTATCATTTGGACTATGATCGCAAAATTTTGAACAAAACTCCGGGGAATGTTTGAATTAGCTTCTGGAGGAAGCTGAAAACAACATCTAGAGAAAGAAGAAAGAAGCTCTCCTGGAGAAAATTTGAAGAAAGTTCTGAGAGAACTCGGAAAATCATCCGCGAAACTTCCAAGACATAAACTTCTGGCGAAAATTTAAAGAAACATTCAGAAAAAATTCGGATTTCATATTCAAAGGAAGGCAGAAAAGTTTCGGTAATCAGAAATAAATTCCAGAAATAGCCATTTACAGCGGAGGCCAGAAGAAGCTCGGAAAAACCTTCCAATAGAAGTAAAAAAACCAACCGGACAAAATTCCAGAACTAGACGAAAGACATTTCTGGGAGAAGTTTAATTGAACTTTCTGGAGAAGACGGAAGAAGCTTCCTAAGGCAGATTGAAAAAAAAAAATCTGGAGGAAGTTGGGAGCCAGAGTACTAACGGAACAGTCGAAAGAAACAAGGACATAATTCCGGAAGAAAAAGCTCTTGAGGGATGTTCTAATGATCCAGAAAATTTTCCAAATGGTCATAAAACATCCCTGAAGACTCCGCAACGCCCCTGAAGTTTTTGGAACATTCCTGAAATGTACTTAGGACTGTTCCATATTTCCTCGGGCAGTTTTGAAGTACTCTGATCATCTTTGAAATACTTGGAGCTTCCCGGATTATCTCTGATCAGCTTTGAAGGTCTCTAGACTTTCTTTAAGATTACGAAATTTCTTAAGCGCTCTCACATTTTTTTAGAATTTATTGTAACTTCAGCATTAAAGTTATCTGATCTTCCCGATTTTTCTATTTTTTAAAGGTTATCAACACTGCCACGGAACTTCCCATAAAATGTTCTCACAATGTTCTAATGTTAATGTAACTTCCCTTACGTTTCTTAAATTTGCATGAGCCCCTTGGACCATTGCTGAAGTTTTCGGAAATTGTCTGAGTTTCTCGGAACTCCTTTGAAATTTCAGCGATTTCTTTGAAATTTATTGATATGTTCTCGGAGCTTTCTAAAGTTCTCTCAATTATCCTGAAACTGAAGGAACTGTCCTGAAAACCATTAAATTTTCCAGAAGTTCTTTGGACTTTCGAAGTATCTAAAATATTTATGATGTTTCCTTAAGTTCACTGGAGTTCGCTGGACCGGGTTTTAGAATTTTAACAGAAGCTATTGAAACATTCTTCAATTTATCGAAACTTACTCAAAAGTCTTTTCAGAACTTCTTAAAAGTTCCTGCAGCTAGTTTGGATCCGCAATCAAAATCTGGAAGCATCCCTGAAGTTCCGGGAAAGTTGAAAAAACTGGCAGGAAAAGATGGAAGAATCATTCGAGCGAAGGTTGAAGAAACTTCCAAGGGAAGTCGAAATAAGTTTCCAAGAGGAATCGTAAAATAATTTGCTATGTAAGGTGGAAGATATTTCAGGAAGTTAAATAATGTTTAAAAAGTATTTCCCGATTCCCCCGGAATTACCAGAAAGAGCCATCGACTGCTTATCGATTCATAGGTAGCCAAAAATGGCGAGAAAATTGAAATATTAATCGAAAGAGTATCCATAAGACATTTTTATATATGATTTTTTTTTTAATTTGAAAGGCTCAAAAAATTTGAGATATTCAATACAGATACAAGTCTCTCACAATAATTTTCTCCTAAATTCAAGCGTGGGCAGGCAATAATCATTTTGATTATTTAATAAAATCGGTATAAATCGGTTTAAAACTTCAAAAATCGGTATTCTGAGGAACCTTATCGGTATATCGGTATCTAGTTCGGAAATCGGTATAAATACCGATAAATCGATATATCTGGCAACGCTGTCGAGCACCCACCGTCATTGGGCACCCACCATCATCGAGCACCCACCGTCATAGTTTTTGTTCGTCATGTATACGAAGCCGGCTAACAGTAACGAAACTGTGGAGAGTCTCTCTCGGGTTTATTAGTTGTAAGATAGTATGTATAAATTTGTGCACACATTAAAAAATACATATCAGTTTCCATAAATACGTCCATGAGTTCAGTCCTGTTTGATTGTCCGCTTAGCCAGAGAAAGCTGGTAACACGAGGCTCCACTAGCTCGAGGAGCCGGACGGTGTTGACGTCTCGTACACCAATGTTTGGCTAATTCGTCGTGGAGGAGGTTTTCTCCACCACGAAATTTTTTTGTATCCATGATGGAATGGCTTATTATGGCTATTCAGTATGGAATTGTATATAATCAAATTATAAAAGCACTTGCATGTCACACTATTCTTAAATTTTGTCCTCTGAGTGCCGTATGTTTTATAGCTAATTTTCAAACGAAAATCATCCTGTATTTGGATGACAGTCATATGTTCATCATCTGACGACGAATTCAACCATAAGAAAATCATTCGAAATTCGGGGCTCGAGCAATGCAAATAAAGGGCTCGAGCAATGCAATAACACTAGTTTACAGCATTTTTGAACTCAGTAAGGTGATGATCATTTCCAATGCAAAATCCTACGCTGAATTCAATGCCGTGGTCAGAAAAAAATAAAGTAGAGACATACAAAAATTTTGATTTTTTGAATTTTGGACAAAAGTACGATTACTAAAATGTCAATATTTTTGGAACTAGTGCACCAATTTTAAATCTTTTTTTATGAAAATGAAGCTAAATAAATTTGCTATCGTTCACCAGAATATTATGTCTAAATTAAAAATTTAATTTTGAAGTCATTTAAAAATTTACAGCATTTTTTTTTTATTTTTCCTGCGAATTTTCCATAAAAATCTTGTTTTAATCAACATTTTTAATGGGATAAAAAGATTCAAAAAATCATTCCATAATTTATTCTTAAAGTCCATTCAAAACCGAAAAAAATGAGCCTTTAATGGATGAAATCGGTAGGAAATTGTCGAAGTTATGAGCATTTTTGTAAAACACTTAAAAATGTTGCTGAAATACAACAGCTGTAGAGTTCCTTTTCTAGGTGTCGTTGTAAGCATCCAAATCGCATGTAAAGTTTTCATGGGAGATTCTTTTCTCTACATATCAATTTGATTAAGGCATATCAGGATTTAAAACCGAGTTGATACAAAAGAAATTTATTTAGGTTTTATTAAAAATGATTGAGAATCGAATGACTTTGTCTTCGATGTTTTGAACTTGTTTCTCGAATCAGAAACCAACAATAGTCACCCATCATTGCTTCATCCCAAAACCCTTGGTAACGACGTTCCATCATCTTCATTTGTTGGTGAAAACGTTCGCCGTGCTCATCACTCTCGTCACCAAGATTTTCCGGGAAAAAATCCATGTGAGAATGTAGGAAATGTATCTTCAAAGACATATTCACACCTGTGCTCAGTGAAATAAAAGGATTTGAAATTAATTATATGTAACAAACACAATATTTTTGATTTATACCTATTTTCTCATAATTTTTGAGCAATTCATCGACGGCTTCCTCATAATCTGGGCTTCTGAAATTTCCTAAAAAGGTTGTGACAACACGCTGGAATGATTTCCACGCTTTTTCCTCATCTGGTGTCAAAACTGTATTGAATGCGGAATCATTGAGCAGTTTTTTGATCTGTGGGCCAACAAATACACCTTCTTTTATCTTTGCGTCAGATAAATTTGGAAATACTGATTTCAAGTACTGGAATGCCGGCCCTTCTTTTTGCAACGCTTTGACGAAATTTTTGAATAGCCCAAGTTTTATATGTAGTGGTGGAAGTATTATGCGTTCTTTTATTATTATTATTACTTAGCTTTATTTAGGAGGCTTTCAGCCTTGGGCTGGTTCGCCTCCAAATGCGTTCTTTTACCACAAGAGGATCATTTTTAACGTTATCTTTACCAATTGTGAAATTATCCCGTTTTGGCCAATCTTTTCGGACGTAGTGTTCCTTACGAGCTCGACTGTCCCATTTACACAAAAAACACATATATTTTGTGTATCCCTGTTGCAATCCAGTCAACATGGCAACCACTTTAAGATCGGAACAAATTTTCCAATTGTGTTGATTGTAATTTATCAAATTGAGCAATAGAGCCATTGATTCATACGTTTCCTTCATATTAACGGCATGAGCTAATGGAATAGAAGGTTTCTCATTCCCTTGATGTAGTAAAACGGCTTTCAAGCTCAACTTGCTGCTATCGATGAATAAACGCCATTCAGCTGGATCATATGGCTCACCAAACTCTTCAAACAAGTCGTTTACGTCATGGCGAAAACATGCCTTGTCCTTTGTAGAATAATATTTGTCAAATTTCTTGTGACGATTCCTGTGACAAGAAATTTTGACCTCCTTGCTCAGCATGTTGTGTTCTTTCAAGCGTGATGCCAGCAATTCGGATTTCTCCTTCGATAAGTCGAGATCTCGCACCAAATCATTAAATTCGGATTGTGTAAACAGTTTTGGGTTTCTTTCCAATTCCACCTCGAAGTCTTCCTCGCATTCCTCCTTGAATTCCTCCTCACTTTTTGTAACGGTCTATTCAACAGAGGGTGCTCGTTTCCGCTTTGGATAAACAGGATACGGGACCGAACTTGAATGTGGAACAGGTTTTGTCATAGAAGCCACTTGTGGATACTCAACTGTTTTGTGACGTCCTTGTTGCTTAACTTTTGTCAAGCAGAAATAACAATCCGTTGCATGACAAAACGGTCGACGCCATATGGTGGGCATGTCAAAGGACAAATAGCGACTCACAGATAACAAATAAGTGAGTTAGTAAGTAAGACATTAACACTTATCAAAAATAGATGAAGTAAGATAATGTCGATCAGGAAAGAACAAAGCACTACCATGCTGTACATAAATTGTTTATATGAAAGTTATTCAAAAAATCAATTTACCTTGCGCCTGACATCCACCTAGCCAAACACGTTTTGCACGAACTACATAATACTTTTGGAATCCACGGTTTGTCAAAGTCTCCAGGATCAATTTTAAAATAAAGCCTGTATGCAGTTTGCAACGAAGCAGTGAAATTGACCGATTTTGTAAATATATAGTTGCCACACGCGTAACAAAACTTTTGAGGATCATTTTTACACTTGAATTCACGTTTTGTCGTATACATCGTTAAGCAATGCTAAAGAAAGAAAGCTGTCAAATTGAATTGGTTGCGTTAGGTTCTCGCCGAGCGGTCTCACAAACACTAGCGTAAATTATATTGTTGAAAATATCCCATTTAATTTTGCGTGACAGCTGGTAGTGTTAGTGAAATGCACCGTATGCGTACACGTCCGCAGAAAGGCTTACTGGAAGTGGTGCATGAACCTAGGAGCGGGACAACGGCCAATCTTGGAACATTCAATTTCCATGATTTTACAAAAAATTTCATAACTTCGACAATTTCCAACCGATTTCATCCATTAAAGGCTCATTTTCTCCAGTTTTTAATGGACTTTAAGAATAAATTATGGAATGATTGTTTGAATATTTTTATCCCATTAAAAATGTTGATTAAAGCAAGATTTTTATGGAAAATTCGCAGGAAAAATAAAAAAAAAATGCTGTAAATTTTTAAATGACTTCAAAATTAAATTTTTAATTAAGACATAATATTCTAGTGAACGATAGCAAATTTATTTAGCTTCACTTTCATAAAAAAAAGATTTAAAATTGGTGCACTAGTTCCAAAGATATTGACATTTTAGTAATCGCACTTTTGTCCAAAATTCAAAAAATCAAAATTTTTGTATATCTCAAAAATGGCCCTATTTTATTTTTTTCTGACCACGGCATTGAATTCAGCGTAGGATTTTGCATTAGAAACGTTGGTCAACCACTAAAGTTCACACTTTTTATGTTGTTTTGTAAACTAGTGTAATCATTCGAAGTATTGCGGATGTTTTGGTTCAGTGTAAGCCGCCATGCATTTAAAACGCGGCGAATTATTCGCTGCCGCCGCGTTAAAAACGCGCCAGTTTGGAAAGACCTTGATACGGATTCTAGAGCTCCACGATTTTTGTCGAAAACATTTCAAGCTGAGATATGTGAATGAATTTGGGGTCATGCCATAAACATGGACTTGTATGGACATTGGACCATCCTCCGGAAGATCCGGAAGATCCGAAAAAGTAGTTCATCCATGAAGCTGTGGAAAAACGCATTTTTTTTTCGAAAGCTCTTGGATCTGTGACGGTCCTCCGAAATATCCGGAGCAACCTCCTAATTGGTAAATCTGTGAAACTGATCCTAGAGCTCTGTAGTTCATTTTTAAACACTTTGAACTGTGATATAAGAAAGAATTTTGGGTCATGACTTAAAAATGGGTTCAGATGGCCATGGGACCGTCCTCTGAAAGTTCACGAGAAAACTGCCTTACAAGGTTTGTTTACAAAATGGAGTTGTGGCCTTTTCAACTGTTGGTCTTGAATTGATCGATTTAGATGGTAAGGTTTTGAACCCACCACAGCATGCTTTTGGTGCTACTGTATATGGACGATCAAATGTAAAATACTGTGGTAGCAATAGCATAGTTTTGTGAAAACCTTAGCATTTTCATTATTCCATTGCTAATAGAAGTGCAGACGCTGCTTATATTGACGAGAATACGTAAAATCCCCTAGTTGTTTCTTCATGACAGGTTTGGCTTAAGTTAGAAAATGACTATCAAACATTGCTTTGATTGATTGACGCTCTTGAAACTACAATTCTCTCATGAATACTGCGCTATTCCCAAAAAATCGTTTCAAGCACTGCACAAGGACAGGAGTGACAACCATTTGGGTAGATCCGGGAACAAACGACCCCATAACTCTCCATCAACCGCAGAGAGTCTGAATCTGCACACCCGGCGCCAGTTCCAATCGATTTATTTATTTACACAGCATAGTCACAGTTTGCACTTCCAGCAGAGCCATCCGCTTTAGCTGAACAATCCTGCCGGTTCCAGTGAATTGACTATGGGGGCATGCCAAAATGGAATTACGACAGGACAGCTTTCAGCTGCCGGGGAAGCGTTCGTTCTGTTGTCTCCATCGGTAACTACACAGACAACGGATTTCTCTGTTTACTGTCACGGGCAGGCCTTCTTCGGCATTGGTGGCGATGTTCCAGAACGAGATGGTTTCATAAGAAACTGGCAATTGTTACAAGTGGAAATTTTCCTACAATGACTTTAGCAGCAGACGATTGGAGCTGTTCTTTCCAAATTTGACGTTTTTTCCGACTAAATTCCTCCATTCGCCAACCATTTCGGTCGATTTTCCGCCTCCGAAATCCGAGCAGTGTAGCGCACGAGCTCCACAGTGTAATCATAATTTCCAGTTGAATGATCTTAGCAAATTTGCCGACAAGCTTTCCTCCATGCAGTTCGTCTGTTTCCCCCTGGGAAGCACCCATGGGGAGCTAGAGAAAGGAACCCATTAGAATACACGGTTCAGCTATTCCCAGCAGGTGCAGTGTAAGCAATTGGAAAACAGAGCTCCCAGAACCCATGGGTTTCACTTTGTCTTCTGTGTGTTTGTGTCTGTATCTCGTTTGTATCTACCGGTAAATTTATCATTTAGGTTCGGAATATGCAACCCAGTTGATATCGATGGAGCCATCTACTTCCAATAAAAGCCGGATTTATTCTGCTAATATTCTCAATCGATATCGGATTGGAGAACGCTCGATTGCGAATTGGTTATTTTCGATGTTAAATTAAGTGAATCAAAGTGAGTTTGGATGGGAGTTCGTGCCAACGGTATTGGATTGAAATAGTCCTTCGTGCGAACAACTGACTTAACCACTGTAAGCGTTTGTTTTGAAACGCTTGAGAAATACTTGATAAAGTTGTGTAAAGTTGTTTATTATTTTCCTCTGACTAACCTAAAAAATACATGAAATTACAAACGATTCACCAACACGCTCTATTCAGCTTTCGCTTTCCTCGAAATGCTGATGAGTTTCGTAAAAATTGTTTCGTTAAAAATCACTAACCTTTCCATCAAAAACGCTTGAGCACTTCCGTGAATGTTTTCCAACTAAAAACTCATCCACTGTTCTGAATGCGAAACTGCTTCTTAAGTTCATGGAACTACTCATACCGCCCCAAATTTGACCACGAGCCAAAACAAATCCCCCAACCAGAGGAAAAAATATAAACAAACGCTTGAATTTGGTCCACACAAAAAAAAGTTGGAAAAGTATCCACTCGCATATGGAAAGCGGCCTTGATGGTGTCGAGTCGAGCATGTTTCATGTTTTGAATTTAATTCAAACATCGTCCTCCTTTTGCGCCATGACCATTCCACGCCAGTGAGCTGCGAGAGCAAACTGATGATAAAATATTCCAAACAGGAAATGAGCTTTTTCACCAATTCCCGTGTCGGCACGCGGCCGCTTGGCTCCTATATATGAGTGTTCGTTTGTCGGGATGCCGGGGAAAAGCTTTTTAAAAAAAGAGAACACTTTCCCACCCCGGTTCGGATGGTTCCCAGTGCCGTCTAAATGCTGATTTGATTAAATACGCCAGCCCGTTCCAGTCGAGGGATTTCGCGGGGGGAAAAAGTTTCACGGTTGGTCCCGCAGGAGGCGAAGAAGGATGATGGCTGCAAAGAATGCTTTCAAAATGCGTGCCAAATTAGGAGGTGGAATTTTAATTTTGAGCCACATTTTCCACGAAGCTCAACACGGCCACGGCACACGTGTTTCGATTTCGGATCCGTTCGGGGAAGTTCAACACAGACGAATGGGCTAAGACAGTTGAGCGCTTCAGCCGGGGCTTTGATGCGAGTAAATATGAAACATTCCGAGTGAAATATTCTAGGATTTATCATTCGAATAAATTTGAATGTGTTCTGAGATTCACAAAGGGTACCGTTTTCATCATTTAAGTTTGTGCAGCATACCATATTTTAAGCGGAACCGTATGCGATAACAATTGGACTGAACTGAAGCAATTTCTTGGAAGTTCTCGAAACTTCTGGAAATTTTTCAGAATTTATATGAAGTTCTTAAAATTTCTTGGAAGTTTTGAAAAGATACGAGAACTTTCCAAAAGTTCTCAGAACTTTTCAGGAATTCCAAGATCTAAGAATTTCGCAGAATTTCCGAGGACTCAGAAAACATTAGAGAAGACCCGAAGAGTAGCCAGACATTTCCTAAAAATCCTACTGAGTTATTATTATTTACTGCACAGTAGAAAGACCCGTAGGAGTGAAGCTTCAAAACAGCCTCAACCAAATAAACACAAAACCTTTACTTTTTTCAATAAACAATTCAAATTAGTTGCACTCCCAGTGAGTTGAGCTATTTTAAGGGAATGCGTTTGCTGGCTTAGATTTACAGCTCCAAGCTAAACTGACAACATTGGCTGAAGATTGACGTGTGGCAGGGTGCGTTGAAACTTGGAGCTGGTGTGCCACCAGTCTGTTGATGAGGTATGCATTCCAGAAGGATCGGAGTGGTTAGATGCCATAGGTGCAGGCTGCAAGATCTGAAGAAGAGCTGGTGTTTCGCCAAACCAAATAACAGATGAAGATCCCAGAAGCATCGAACTTGCAGGATGCCGAAACTACAGGTGCATCTTTGGTCGGACATCGAAAACTGCGAAGGTTCATGTTGGAACTGGAACTGTTGGAGATCTGGTGTTCCACTAGACCGAGGAAAATATGAGGATCCCGGAAGCATCGGAATAGATGGTTGCTGAAGCTATAGGTTCAAAAATGGCCGGACTTTGGAGATTGCGAGGGTTTAAGTCAGAACTGGAACAACTTGTGGCACATCTATTAGGAGCGCAGTATCACTGGTGGCTTCGGCCAGACGGCCACCATATCAAAGAACAGATGTGGATCCTTATAGGACTTATAACGAATATACGTTCTGTGGGACATGCATATTCTCTGACATTTAGTGACTCCAACACGGTAAGCATATTCCCTGGGATTTAGTGACTCCAAGCATATGTTACGCAACAGATCAGTGCACGGTCCCTAACCTCACTTTTTGCTCCCTATCATTTTGCTTCTGAGTAAAAGAGATAGCAACGAATGGGAGCCAAAACAAACCACCCAAAACTGTCAAAACTTACGGGTGAGAGAAGAGTGCGGCAAATCTTCGTGAACTGATCAACAGCGTTACGCAATCACTATACTCGTAGTGTTGGCAACACGGCATTCGTTCGCCGCCTATCGAGTCCGAGCCGACTGCAATGCAGCAGCAGCTCACTCTTCATTCTTTCGTATCCAGGACGTCAACGGAGTAAGTCGTGTTCATCGGTCGGGGGCTATTCTTCCCAACGGAAAGTTGAATCCACAAAATGGCGATCCTGCCAGACCTTTTTCGTTGCCGAGAGACGAAAAAAAGGGTTAATTTCCTGGCACTTCTTATCCACTGTGGAAGAATCGCCCCCATTGTTTTTTCGAAAGTGAAGTAAAGTGAAATAATTGAAATCGCAAATTGTGTTATTTCTTTTTTCCTACGTTTTCTACGCGAGTGTTTTAGCCAGAATTTTGTGCAGTATGTGTGTGTGTGCAACAGATTTGGCTACCGTCGAGCTTGGTTTTCCAAGAATGGCGTGTTATAGTGCAGAATGTTTTGCTGTTGGATGGCTCAGGCAATCCAATGCAAATGGCGCACTGATGAACTTGCCAGATTTCACGCGATGTCGTTGTTTTGCTGTCGTGCGGCTCTCAGGGGCCGCTGCGCAAATGTCACATCGCAGCGGAGCGAAATCCGAGACACAGTGCAGGGTGTTTTGCTGTCGAATGGTTTTTGCCATCTATCGCAAATGGCGCACTGACGGTGCCGATGAATTTGGCGGCGATGTTGTTGTTTTGTTGTCGTGCGGCTCTTAGGAGTCGCTGCACAAATGTCACATCGCATTTGGTGGTTGTGTTGCACAGTGTTTGATGTCAAATTTCATACTGTTGGAGTAGCTCAACCGTGTTGTTTCGCTGTCGTTGCGCGAATGTCACACCTTTCATTGCTGGAGATTGTGTATCATGAGCAAATACGCACTGATATAGCTCTTCTACTGTTTGTCTGATGAACTTGTGTCTTCGCATGAGACTGATGAAATGCGCAGCTCAGAGGCCGGACAGTATGTTCGAGCTCATCCGAGTGATGACAGTGAGTACTCATCAGGCGAATACGATGAGGAACGTTCAGCATGTCCGTTGGATTCAACAAAGCCAAACGAAGACATCCATGTGACAGCGGAGCTCAGCCATCCAGAACAACCTGACAAAGAAAATGCTCAGGATTCGAGCAATACGGAGAGAGTTAGTACGACAATGAACAACAGGGTCCTCCGTCTCGAAAATGCCATAGTACGGCTATCGGAAGTAGTAATAGAGAAGCATTTCCCAGAGGTTGCGAAAGCTAACAACAGCTCATGGACCGCCGATGAGCCCATAAAGGAGAAGAGCGAACCCGCACACATCCGATGGGACCATGTGCCGACATTCCCAAAGGACGTGCCAGCCTCCAAACTCTGGGAGACTTGGCGTCGCTACATGGAGACCTTCGAGATCGCTGCTTCTTTCAGCAACGCTACAGATCCCGCGCAGAGAGCAAAGCTTTTGTACCTAGCTATGGGAGATGACCTGCAAGCTATGGTACGAGCTGCGCAGCTACGTCCGAATCTACAAGATCCGGAGTGCTTCAAGAAGCTTGTGCAAAACATCGACGAGTATTTCAAGTCCCTAGCCGATCCAGCCGCAGAACATGATGCTTTCTTAAGCATGAGTCAACAGCAAGGGGAGTCAGTCGTCCGTTTCCATGCGCGTTTGATTGAGAAGGTGCGACTGTGTGACTACCATCTGGATGATCAGATGCAGTTCGTTCGTTCTCAACTTCTGAAGGGTATGAGGAATCAAGACATCGCGAGGGCTGCACGAACCTACGGCCACGACACTGCATATGTCGTACAAGCTGCTACGAGACACGAGGCTTTTGAAGCAGGCTTTCAATCCGGACCATCGACTTCATCGGGAGCTCCAGCGGTGCAGGCGATTGAACGAAATCACCATAAACGAAGGAACTACAGTGCGTCACGTGATCGGGACAATAACTCGAGATCCTCGAAGAATCGGAAGTTCGACGATAGGAAACCATCTGGGACACCGAGAACTTGTGCTATGTGCGGCCGCTCCGGACATATCGATGAAAGAAGGTGCCCGGCGAGAACTCGCACCTGCAATGCGTGCGGTAAGCGGGGCCACTTCGCTGTAATGTGCCGACGCAAGCGAGTTAACAGCACTTCTGGAAACTATCCCGAGGATCGTCGTCTCCCTACAAAAACTCGTGAGCCAAGCGTCGAAGATGACAAGGTATGATCTTAAAACATTTTTTTCTATCTTACACTTTTATACTGCTTTTGTTACCCATAACTGCGAAGAACACCTGTTTTATTTGAATTTTGAAGTTTAGTGTTTTATTTCCTTTCCATGCTTGAAAACCAAAAAAATATAGAAAGCAAGTGTTTCTATCCCATTTTCTCGTTTGTTTTCATCTACAGTCTGTAAACTTCATTTTTTATGAAGACGCATTAGTGAGCTGTAGCGTAGGATCTTCGACACCCATTGAATTCCTGATTGATTCAGGATTTGATGTAAATGTGATAGGCGGTCGTGACTGGGAGCTTTTGAGAAGGGAACTTGAAAATGGTTCAGTGAATATTGACTTCGTAGCGGGGTGTAAAGAACTCACAGTCCATGCTTACGCTGCCAGTACACCGATGAAGATTGAGCGATCTTTCAAAGCAAAAATTACGACCCATGAAATTATGAAGCCGTCTACTTGGGCAGAATTTCTTGTTGTACCTGACGGTCGCCGATCTCTGCTGGGGAGAACAACCGCAGGGGAAATGAAACTTTTGATGTTGGGAACGGCCGTTAATGCTTGTGAAGCTCCAAGAAATGTCGAATTGTTTCCCAAAATGCCGGGCGTTAAAGTTAAAATGTCTATTTTAGTATTCCATTGCCCAGCTCGGCAAAAAAATTTACAGTGCATTGTTCTCAACAATCTTAAAAAACGTTATTAAAAGCCCTTATTTCTTGATTTAATTATTAGTAACTAGATTTGTTTAACAACATATTCCGAAGGCATCATGTATTTTTCAATTTGGTACGGTTATTATTTTATGGAGAAGAGGGAAGATGTGGGACATGCATATTCTCTGACATTTAGTGACTCCAACACGGTAAGCATATTCCCTGGGATTTAGTGACTCCAAGCATATGTTACGCAACAGCGTAACGCAATCACTATACTCGTAGTGTTGGCAACACGGCATTCGTTCGCCGCCTATCGAGTCCGAGCCGACTGCAATGCAGCAGCAGCTCACTCTTCATTCTTTCGTATCCAGGACGTCAACGGAGTAAGTCGTGTTCATCGGTCGGGGGCGATTCTTCCCAACGGAAAGTTGAATCCACACGTTCTGCCCACGGACATCAAATGCAACGCATTATTTCGTCTAATTTATGCATTTTCAATGCAAAATCAGACCTCTTCATATTTCCCTGGATTCCAAATATATTTGTTATAACGCAGGTAGTTCTTTCAAGTAATGCAGAAACTATTATTTTTAAATTTATAATGTCTCCAGAAGATCCGAGAACCTGCCAGAAATTCCGTTCTTAAACTCTCCAGAAATTTCGAAAATTTTACAGAAAATCCAAGAACCTCTTCAATCTTAAAAAAAATCCGAGATATACCAAGAACTTCTCAGATATTCTGAGATCTTACCAGAAATATCTAAAACTTTCAAATGCTTTCGGAATTCTCGAATCTTGACAATCTGAGATCCAGAAAAATAAAATGCCGAGCTGCTCGGTTGTGCCCATCTCGGCAAAAAATGTAAGTGTGTGGGAATTCTGAAAGCTCTCGCAATTTCTGTAAACTACTCGGATCTTATAGCAAGTTCTAGGATATTCTAGGAAGTTCTTGGAAATTCTTGGAAAATCTCAGAAAATATGCAAAGTTCTTGGAATATTTGTAAGTTTACGGAATTGCCTAGTATCTTACATTCTGGTTAGTTCTAAAAACATCTGGGATGTTCTCGCATCTTCTGGAAACATTTTTGAAATTTGAAGGAACGAATTATGAAGCAACTATGAATTATTGTTTTCTTTGAATTCTTGCAAATCTTCTTAGAAGATCTCAGAATTTCTGGAAAGTTCTCTGTGATATCTCTGTGAAATTCGTCGATCCTTTTCTGGGAAGAGGAATTTCTGGGAAGCTCACCGGATGTTCTTTGAAGTGTAAACATATTGGAAGAATCCGAATCTGAAATTCCGAGAAGTTGTTGGAAATCCTGGGCAGTTCTCGGAATTTTCGGGAAATTCGTAAATCTTCTACGAGGTTTTCGGAATTCCTGGTAAATTTGCGAAAATTCTGGAAAACTCTCGGAACTGATGGGAAGTTTTCAAAAAGATTTCGAAATTTCTGGGACGTTCTTCGAATTATTGTAAAGTTTTTTTTTCTGAGAAGTTCTTGGAGTCACTAGGAAAATGCAAATCTCCCTTGAAGTTCTCAGAATTTCTGGAAAGTGCCAAGCACGGCTTCTTAGATGTTTTTGGTATTTCTGTGAAATTTGCCAATTTTCTGGGTAGTTCCCGGAATGTTTTGTAAGTTCTTGGAATTTCTGGACAGTTCTCGGAAGAATCTTCTGGAAGAATCGCAATCTGTGCTTGGGATTCCTAGAAAAATGAAAATCTTCTGCGAAGTTCTTAGAATTTTTGGAAAGTTCTCTGAACTTTTAAGAAGCGCTTGGTCTTTTTGTGAAACTCGCCGATCTTCTGGGGCGTTCTTGGAATTTCTATGAAATTCAAGGATCTTCTGAACGGTTTTTGGAAGAAACTTCTGGGGAGCCCACATAAATTGTGGGCAGTTCTCGGATGTTCTTCGAAGTGTACGCATCTTGGAAGAATCAGAATCTGAAATTCTGAGAAATATTGGAAAATTCTGAGCAGTTATCGAATTTTTTGGGAAGTCCTCAGAATTTCTACTGAGTTTTCAGATCTGCTGGGAAATTAGCAAATCCTCTTAGAGATTTTTTGGAATTCCTGGAAAGCTTTTGAAAATTTTGGAAAGCTTTCGGAATTGATGGGAAGTTTCCGAAAATGTTGGGAAGTTCTTTCATTTTCTAGGAAGATTTAGAAATTTCTAGGACGTTCTTTGAATAATTGCAAAATTCTTTGAACTCCTGAGAAGTTCTTACGATTCCAAGAAAAAATGCAAATCTTCTTCGAAGATCTCAGAATTTATGGAAAGTTCTCTGAACTTCTGAGAAGTTCTTGGTATTTCTGTGAAATTTGCTGATCTTCTGGGAAGGTCTTGGAATTTCTGGGATGTTCTTGAAATATCTGAACAGTTCTTGGAAGAATCTTCTTGGAAGCTCACATACATTGTGGGTAGTTATCGGATGTTCTTCAAAGCACACGCATCTTGGAAGAATCAGAATCTGAAATTCTTAGAAATATTCGAAATTTAAGGAAGTTTTGGGAAGTCCTCAGAATTTCTACTGAGTTTTCAGATCTGCTGGGAAATTAGCATATCCTCTTAGAGGATCTCGGAAGTCCTGGAAAACTTTTAAAACATTCTGGAAAGCTCTCGGAACTGATGGGAAGTTTTCAAAAAAAATTGGGAACTTCTCGCATCTTCTTGGAAGATTTAGAAATTTCTAGGACGTTCTTTGAATTATTGCAAAATTCTGTGAACTCCTGAAAAGTTCTTACGATTCCTAAAAAAAATGCAAATCTTCTTCGAAGTTCTCAGAATTTCTGGAAAGTTCTCTGAACTTTTTAGAAGTTCTTGGTATTTCTGTGAAATTCACTGATCTTCTGGGAAGGTCTTGGAATTTCTGGGATGTTCTTGAAATATCTGAACAGTTCTTGTAAGAATCTTCTTGGAAGCTCACATACATTGTGGGTAGTTATCGGATGTTCTTCGAAGCGCACGCATCTTGGAAGAATCAATATCTGAAATTCTGAGAAATATTCGAAAATTTCGGAACAGCTCTCGTAAGTTTTGGGAAGTCCTCAGAATCTGTAGTAAGTTTTCGGATCTTCTGGGAAATTTGCAAATCTTATAAGAGGTTCTCGAAATACCTGGCAAGCTTTCGAAAATTCTGGAAAGCTGATGGGAACTGATGGGAAGTTTTCGATAGTTTTGGGAAGTTCTCGCAGCTGCTGGGAAGATTTCGAAATTTCTAGGACGTTATTTGAATTATTGTGAAGCCCTTTGAACTCCTGAGAAGTTCTTATGATTCCTAGAAAAATGAAAATCTTCTTTTAAGATCTCAGAATATCTGGAAAGTTCCCTGAACTTTTTAGAAGTTCTTGGTTTTTCTGTGAAATTCACCGATCTTCTGGGAGGTTCTTGGATGTTCTTCGGGGTGTACGCATCTTGGAAAAATCAGAATCGGAAATTCTGTGCAGTTTTCGGGATGTTTGGGAAGTCATCAGAATTGCTAGTAATTTTTCGGATCTTCTGAGAAATTCAAAAATCTTTTAAGAGGTTCTCAGAATCACTGGCAAGCTTCCGATAATTCTGGAAAGCTCTTGGAACTGATGGGAGGTTTTCGAAACTTCTGGGAACTTCTCGCATTTTCTGGGAAGATTTCGAAATTTCTAGGACGTTCTATGAATTACTGTAAAGTTCTTTGAACCCTTCAAAAGTGCTTGGGATTGCTTTAAATAATTAAAATCTTCCTTGAAGGTATTAGAACTTCTGAGAATTTCTTGGTATTTCTGTGAAATTCGCTGATCTTCTGGATAGTTCTCGGAATTTTTGGGAAGTTCTTGTCATTTCTGAACAGTTCATGAAAGAATCTTCTGGAAAGCTCACATACATTGTGGGCAGTTTTCGGATATTCATCGAAGTGCAAGCATCTTGGAAGAATCGATGGGAGATTCTGAGAAGTTGTCGGAAATTTTGGGCAGTTTTCGAAATGTTCGGGAAGTCCCAAGAATTTCTAGAAAGTTTTCAGATCTTCTGAGAAATTCCTGGCAAGCTTTCGAAAATTCTGCAAAGCTCTCAGAACTGATGGGAATTCCTGGAATTCCTAGGAAAATGCAAATCTTCATTGTAGTTCTCAGAATTTCTGGAAAGTTATCGGAGCTGCTTAGAAGTTCTTGGTATTTCTATGAAATTTTCCGATCTTTTGGGATGTTCTCAGAATGTTTTGTAAGTTCTTCGAATTTCGGAACAGTTCTTGGAAGAATCATAAATTCTGAGAAGTTTTCAGAAATTCTGGTCAGTTTTTGGAATGCTTGGGAAGTCATCAGAATTTCTAGTATGTTTACGAATCTTCTGAGAAATTCGCAAATCTTCTAAGGGGTTTTCGGAATTCCTGGCAAGTTTTCGAAAATTATGGAAAGCTCTCAGAACTGATGAGAAGTTGTCGAAATTTTTTAGGAAGTTCTCGTATTTTCTGGGAAGGTTTCGAAATTTCTGGGACGATCTTGGAATTAATGTAAAGTCCTTTGAACTCCTGAGACGTGCTTTAGATTGAAAATTATGGAAAGCTCTCAGAACTGATGGGAATTCTTGAAATTTCTACGAAATTGCAAATCTTTTTTATAGTTCTCAGAATTTCTGGAAAGTTCCCGGAACTTCTTAGAAGTTCTTGGTATTTCTATGAAATTTGCCGATCTTCTGGAAAGTTCTCGGAATGTTCTTGGAATTTTTTAACAGTTCTGGAAGAATCTTCTGGAAAAATGAGAAATTCTGAAAAGTTTTCGGAAATTCTGGTCAATTTTTGGAATGCTTGGGAAGTCATCAGAATTTCTAGTAAGTTTTCGAATCTTCTGAGAAGGAGAAGAAGTTTTCGGAATTCCAGGCAAGTTTTCGAAAATCATGGTAAGCTCTCAGAACTGATGAGAGGTTTTCGAAATGTTTAGGAAGTTCTCGTATTTTATGGGAAGATTTAGAAATTTCTGGAACGATCTTTGAATTATTGTAAAGTCATTTGAACTCCTGAGAAGTGCTTGGGATTCCTAGAAAAATGGAAACCTTCTTGGGAAGTTTTTTGGGAAGTCCTCAGAATCTCTAGTAAGCTTTCGGATCTTCTGGGAAATTCGCAAATCTTTTAAAAGGTTCTCGGAATTTCTGGCAAGATTTCGAAAATTCTGGAAAGTTGATGGGAACTGATGGGAAGTTTTCGAAATTTTTGGGAAGCTCTCGCATCTTCCGGGAAAGTTCTCGGAAACTCTAGGAAGTTCTCAGAATTTTTGCGAAGTTCTTTGATCTTCTGGAAAGTTTATGGAACTTCTGAGAAGTTCTCGGAATTTTGGGAAATTTTCGGATTGTGTTGAAAATGCAGTTTTTTTTTAAATTGAAAAATTCTCGGAACTAATGGGATGCTCTCGAAAATACTGGAAAGCTCTCAGAATTTCTGAGAAGTACTCATATCTTCCAGAAAGATTTAAGAATTTCTGAGATCTTCTGGGAAATTATCGATTTTTTTGGAAAGTCCCAAGAATTTCTGTGAAGTTTTCGGATCTGCTAGGAAGCTCGAGGGTCTTCTGGGAAACTCTCAGAATTTCTGGGACGTTCCGAGATGTAGAAAATCTAGATCTAGTAGTACTCAGAATTTGTGTGAAGTACGCAGAGCGTCTGGGAAATTTGTTGGTTCTTCTGTGAAGTTCTCAAAATTTATGCGAAGTGTGCAGTTCCTAGAACTACTGAGTATTTAAGATCTTGGTGTTATGGAGAAGATCTCGGAAATTGTGGGATGTACTTGGATCTTCTAGGATCTTTTAGAATTTCTGAGAAGTTGTGATATCTACTGGGGAGTTCTCGGATTTTTTGGAAAGCTCCAGGAGTTTTTGTGAAGTTTTCGGATCTGCTAGGAAGTTCAAGGGGCAAACTCTCGGAAATACTGGGACGTTCCAAAATCTAGAAGATCTAGATCTAGTAGTACTCGCAGCTGGTGTGAAGTACCCAAAATTTCTGAGAAGTTGTTGGATCTTCTGTGAAGTTCTCAAAATGTATGTGAAGTGTGCAGTTCCCAGAACTTCTGAGTATTTAGTGGAACTTCTGGAAAGTTCTCTATATTTTTTTTTTAAATTTTTGAGAAGTTCTCCATTTTCTGGGAAGTTCTAGTATTTACAGAGAAGGTCTCTGAATTTTTTGGATGCACTCGGATCTTCTAGGAAGTCTTTTGAATTTCTGAAAAGTTCTGAGATCTTCTGGAATGTTCTCGGAATTTTTGGGAAGCTATCGAAATTTCTTGGAAATTCAAGGATCTTCTGAACAGTTCTTGGATGAATATTCTGGGAAGCTCGCATAAATTGTGGGCATTTCTCGGATGTACTTCGACGTGTACGCATCTTGGAAGAATCAGAATCTGAAATTCTGAAAAGTTGTTGGAAATTCTGGGCAGTTCTCCGAATTTTCGGGAAGTCCTCAGAATTTCTAGTAAGTTCTCGGATCTTCTGAGAAATTTGTAAATCTTCTAAGAGGTTCTTGGCATTTATGGCAATCTTTCGAAAGTTTTGGAAAGCTCTTGTGATGGGAAGATTTCGAAATTTTTGGGAAGTTCTCGCATCTTCCGGGGAAGTTCTTGGATTTTCTGGAAAGTTTATGGAACTTCTTGAAAGTTCTCGGAATTTTCGGGAAGTTTTCGGATTGTGTTGAAAATGCACAGTTTTTTTGGAAAGTTCTCAAATCTTCTGAGAAATTCTCGAAACTAATGGGATGCTCTCGAAAATACTGGAGAGCTCTCAGAATTTCTCCGATCTTCCAGGTAAATTTTAGAAGTTTTGATATATTCTCGGAAATTCTCGGAGTTTTTGGAGAGATCTTGTTTGTGTGAAATTTTCGGATCTGCTAGGAAGATCGAGGGTCTTCTGGGAAACTCTCGGAATTTTTAGGTCATTCCTAGATCTAGAAGATCTAGATCTAGTAGCACTAGGAATTTGTCTGAAATACACAGAACTTCTGGGAAGTTATTGGATCTTCCGTAAAGTTCTCAAAATGTATGCGAAGTGAGCAGTTCTCAGATCTTCTGATAGTTACCGAAACTACTGGAAAATTCTCTTATATTTTTGGACCTTTTGAGATTTTCTGGGAAGTTCTAGGTTTTATAGAGAAAATCTCGGAAATTGTGGGATGCACGTAAATCTTCTAGAAGGATTTTAGAATCTATGAGAAGTTCTGAGATCTTCTTGAAAATTCTTGGATTTTTTGGAAAGTTCTAGGAATTTCTGGGAAGTTCTTGGATCTGCTAGGAAGTTCGAAGGTCTTCTGGGAAACTCTTAGAATTTCTGGGTCGTTTCTAGATCTAGAATATCTTGTTCTAGTAGTACTTGTTGGATCTTCCGTAAAGTTCTCAAAATGTATGCGAAGTGAGCAGTTCCCAGATCTTCTGATAGTTACCGGAACTTCTGGAAATTTGTTTAATATTTGTGGAATTTTTGAAACTTTTCAGATTTTATGGGAAGCTCTAGGTTTTATAGAGAAGATTTCGGAAATTGTGGGATGCACTTAAATCTTCTAGAAGGATTTTAGATTTTATGAGAAGTTCTAATATCTTCTTGAAAATTCTCGGATTTTTTGGAATGTTCTAGGAATTTCTGGGAAGTTCTTGGATCTACTAGGAAGTTCGAGGGCCTTCTGGGAAAGTATCGGAATTCCTGAGATGTTCCATTATCTAGAAGGTCTAGATCTAGTAGTACTCGGAATTTGTCTGAAGTACACTGAACTTCTGGGAAGCTTTTGGATCTTTTGTGAAGTTCTCAATATGTATGCGAAGTGTTCAGTTCCCAAAACTTCTGAGTACTTACCGGAACTTCTGGAAAACTCTGAAATGTTTTTGAATTTTTTGAGAATTTCACGGATTTTCTGGGAAGTTCTAGGTTTTATAGCGAAGATCTCGGAAATTGGGGATGTACTCAGATCTTCTAGGATGATTTTAGAATTTCTGAGAAGTTCTGAGAGCTTCTTGGAAATTCTCGGATTTTTTGGAAAAATCCATGAATTTCTGGGAAGTTCTCGGATCTGCTTGTGGGTTTTCTAGGAAACTCTGGGAATTTCTGGAACGTTAAGGGATCTAGATTATCTAGATCTAGTAGTATTCAGAATTTGTGAGAATTATACGAAACTTCTGTGCAGCTGTTGGATTTTCCGTGATGTTCTCGAAATTTATAGATGGTCCCCGGAATTTCGGTGCAGTTCCCAGAGCGTCTGAGTAGTTACCGGAACTTCTTGAAAGTTCTCTTCTATTTTTGGAATGTTTGAGACGATCTCGGATTTTCTGGGAAGCTCTAGGATTTATAGAGAAGATCATGGAAATTGTGCGAGCACTCGGCTTTTCTGGAAAGCTTTTGAAAATTCTGGGAATTTCTCGAAATTTTCGAGAAATTTTCGGAATTTCTTGAAAGTTATCGGAATTTTACGAAATTATCAGATCTTCAGCAAAGTTCAGGGATTTTTTCGAAAAGCTCTCAGAATTTGCAGGCAGCTCTGGATTTTCAAGAATGTTGTGCAAAATCTTGGTACTCCTGGCATGGTCCGATAATTATTTTACTAGGGGAAATGTCTGCTTCGGCAATACCTTAACCTATTATCGTCTGTGGGGGTAAACGAAGCCCTAGAGCACTCAAATTTGGCCAATGGATGCTCTGAATCACAATGTATCCATATGCCAAAATAGAGCTCTCAAGGACGTTTGCCTTCCTGACGATAATAGAATAAAGTATTGCCGAAGCTGTCGTTTACCCTATTCTTAGATTTTCAGGGAAGTTCCGCGAATCCTTTGTTATGCTTAGAACTTAAGGAAAGTGTCAAAAAAGTTCTAAGTTCTCAGATTTTCAGGAAAGTTTTCGGATTTTTTTTTAAAGTTCTCGGAGTTTCCGGAAAGCTCTGAAATTTATAGAATGTTCTGCAAAGTTCGAGCACTTCTAGGATGGTCTGAGAATTCTTTAACGGTTCCTAGATTTTCAGGGAAGTTCCGAGATTTCCTTTTTTTGCCTAGAACTTTGGGAAATTATCGAACAAATTTGAAAAGTTCCGTGAGCTTCAGGGAAGTTCCGTATATTCGAGGAATTTTATGGAAATTTTCCAGAACTTCAGGAACTCTTAAATTGAACACTTTAAGAGTTCCTAAGTTCTGACCACGACCAAGATTTTCAAAGAACTTAAAAGAAGGTCTCTAGAGCGCTTCGAATACTTCTGCGAAATCACGGGAGCTTATGGAAGTTCTTAGAACTTTAAGTCAATTCTTAGTAGGAAATTGTATTTGGTAAAATGCTTACCTGCAGTTTCAAATTTTACTGAAGTTCTCGAAACTCCCCTAAAGCCTCGGGACTTCATTGAAGTTCTCGAAGCTTCACTGGATTTACTTCAAATGATCTGGACATTTCGTACTTGAAAGTCTTGCTAGGACCAGAAGTCGCCATAATGGATTTCGAAATGGAGTCATACCATGAATTCCTACCTCTACTCGTCATCCCAGATCATCTTTACCATATTCGAGACAATTGGGTTAAAACACCAGTTTTCCAATGAACCAACAAAAATGGCGGACGCGTGACCTTAGACCTTAAGCTTCCTTGGAATACCTATTAAAAGTTGGTCTCAGTATTGGGATTAGATATTGGGATTGAATATTTGAACTGGATACGAAGTTCAGTAAGGCTGAAAACTATACTTCACGGAAACGCTTGTCTTCGAAATTCCAAAAACCATCTGCCAGTTATGCATCGAATAATTTTGATCCTCATAAAATGGATTTCCATCATCCAACACAGACACTTCAGTATCGCACCGGAAAGCTTCTTATGCAAAAACGCTTCGCCCATCGCCCACTCAAGCCATCATGATTTATCGAGGTGATTATGAGTTCATTATAGCCCTCCATTTACCACCATATTGCTCCTCCACAAACAAGATGTTTACATCCACGGTTGGAAATCTTTTCGCCATTAACCGTCCCATCGAGAACCCATCAAGCAGCCATCTCGGCAACCGTTCGAGTGTTGAGTCAGGAGGAACTGATGCTGCACCTTATGATGGAGTGGTCCCCCGCCCCCTTCCTAAACTCATCGAGTTGAAATGAAGCATTTAATGGTGATTACTGGCACTGCCGGCGCACTACTGTCGTCGTTCTCGCACTTCGTTTAACCAGCTGCTAACTTTCCCTCGGATAGAAGCGTCTAGCTACATGTAGAAAAACGAACCGGGACATTGTCATCCTGAGGTGGTGTTGTTGTTACAGGTGAAACGCGAGATGATGACAAACCGGTTTCCGTAACATCATTTGCAGTAAATTAAGAACCCGGGAAACTCGATCCGTTTTTCCTCGGCTTGTGCTACGTGGCTCCGGTAACGTCTCCGGACCGGCATGCGGGGAGAAATTGTTCCGATTTTCAACCTTCATCCGATATGTCCGGGGAGCTAATTTCCCCCCGCCAAGCGATTGTTTCTGGGGCCTCCTTTAACTCAGTCGGTTAAGGCGCAGCTGGCTGGGTTCGATTCCCGGTTCGGTCAATAATAGAGTATGATTGTACTTGCCACACAATTATCCTAAATGCAAAAATTGTACCTGGCATCGAAAGCTCTCAATCAATAACTCTATAGAAGTGCATCTTAGAACTCTGAGCTGAGAGCTCGCAATAAGCTTTAAATGCGAATAAGAAGAAGAAGAATCGTTTGTTTTCGAAGTCACCGTGGTCAGTGTCAAAGCAACCGTCGGGCACGGTACACCAGTCCCGTAAGTTATGATAATCACCGCTATCGGTTTCAAGGACCCCCCAGTCAACAGTAACACGCTGATAAACCCGTTCTACCGGATCCTCTATATGACAAGTGTCGGGGGATGTCCTAGGCTGCCGAGTGTGTCGCTATCGCGTATAATCACTCAATTAGAAGGCAACGAGGAACATGGCACGTGAAGTACGGTTTAACGAGATGGTTCCGGGGGGGGGGGGGGGCGGTTTGGGACGGATTGACGGATGGGTGGATTCACCGCCACCGCAACAGAGATAGATGCCTGAAACTGTGGAACTGTGAAGCGTTTCGCATCGAAGCACAGGTGGCGCTCCAATATCCGAGCCGAAGGGTTTCAACGAGAATTGGCAAACGGGAAGGAAGGGGGGTAGATGATTATCATTAACAACGATGAAATGGTGAATGAATGTTGAGCCGCGATTCGCTTTCGGAACCGCCTTTGGGGTGCGGGAGGATTTGATTGATTGAGCGTTGCTTGCGGGTGGAATGGGTTTCCCATGGAGTGGATGGTTTTGCAAAAGGGGGTTCGTAAAAAGGATAGCATTGTCTTTGTATGGTTTCGTTCTAGTGGTTGACCGACAGGTAAGTTAAACCTTTGGAGAATCCTTGTGACAGATTGCTGCAGCAGGGGTAATGACGTCGTTGCGGCTCGTGTTTCAAATGATCGTTAACCCAGTATTAGTTGCGTAGAGTAGGGTACCTAAAAAGTGGCACGGGAGGTTTTTGTTTGACTGTCGAAGACACACATTTCAATTTGTCTATGAATCTTGGAAGAAAGGGTACTGCGCAGCGTAGGTTATCAAAGGCACTAATACCATATATTAGGCCATGCTCATTTGTTTATTTGTTAATTCATCATGATACACATGTAAACCGCATTGAATCAGTTCAAAAGCAGTTCTTGTTGTTCGCTCTAAGAAAGTTGGGTTGGACGAGTTTTCCACTTCCATCTTATGAATCGCGTTGTATGCTAATTAATTTAGATGAGCTCAAAAAGCGAAGAGAGTTCGCAATGATTGCTTTTATAAACGATGTGATTTCGCAAAGAGTTAACAGTCCAGAGATTTTGGAAAATATCAATTTTTATGCTCCCACTCGCTCACTGCGGAATAGAAATTTGTTTAGCATCAACAATCAAAGAACAGACTATGCCAAAAACAGCCCATTGAATAGAATGATGTCTTGCTATAATACATACTGTGAATATATTGACATAACAATGAATAAAAGTACGCTTAAAAAAACTTTCTTCACGAGGTTAGCTAGGCATCAATAATAAAATATAAATGCTATGCAAGTAATTGAAGTAAAATTGTAACAATTAGCGTTTAAGTAAAACTGTAAAACGGTCTACACTGATTGACGACTAATAAATAAATAAATAAATAAATAAATAAATAAATAAATAATTTGGTTCTACATCAACAGACTGGGTTTAGTCCTAATGATGGATTAAGCAATACTAGGAAATACAATATAGTCAAGAAGTAACAAGCTGCAAAGGCCGTGAAGTCCAACTTAATTCCTTATTCTTAAAAAATATATCAAGGAGTCTCTGACGCAGCGTCTCGCGTGCCAAGTGAAAATCAAATAAGGAAGCAAAACGATTGAAAACCCTTTGATAGCACCATACGAACTATAGTTTTTACGACGAAAAGGTACCTGAGCATTGCGTTGTTACGGAGTGCTTGTGGTTGAACGTTAACGTCGATTTGTTGTAGAATAGAAGGCCAATCGATTCTGCTCTGTAGATTGTCTGTCACAAACAGGGCCCTTGTCGTATCTCTTTGGCCCCACAAAGGATCCAGGTGAATTAACTTTCGTAGCTTGAAAGGCGATGAGGATCCCTGCAAGGCAATCGTCGGAGGGCTAACCAGATGAATCGTCGTTGAATAGACTCTACTCTTTGTACACTGTTTTGGTAATTGGGATTCAGTATTAGCAGTATTCTAACAGCAACCGGACGAGGGAGCAGTAAAGCGACTTCAAACAGTAGATGTCCGTGAAACTTTTAGCTATCCTGAAAATGAAGCCGAGCGTTCTGGAAGTTAACACCCGATCCACCAAATCATCAATATAGCACACCGGACGACCGAGCACCTGCGATACGCTGACGCTGCACCACATCGAGACATTCAACCCGTGAGGAATTCAAGCTGTTGTCAACGAGTAGCCGCTGCTTAGTTTGCATTTTGTACTTAACTCATAATTGAAATAAAATCATACTTCACTTCTGTTTCGACCGTCAACGAGTTCGCGTCCTTTTTTAAAAATTCGAAAAGACCCTCCAGGTCTTAACTGGCGCCCGAATTCGGGACCGTTTTATCCAGTAATTGTATAAGTGTCTAATCACGAAGCTGCCCTGAGCCACCTTTGAGGAGCCAAACGACCGGATCTAACTCCACTTGCTGTCAAATCAGCGACTTGCGTCTTTGGAATCGGCGAATAGGTACACTGGAAAAGAACACCCGCTACCCGTAACAGTGGTTATTGGAGTTTATCGCTGCCACCGACAGGAAATGAAAACCCTGCTCCTGCTGCTACTGTGAGTATCAATTTAACACAGAAAGAAATAGTTTTAAGCCAAAACCGCACCGTAAGCTGCTAGGGCGTAAAAAAATAATCGCATACTAATTCAGAGGGAGGCGGACTGACCCACAGTATCCAAGCCCCTGAAATATCACAAAAAATACCGCAAACTAACATAACAATTTTCCAAACTTTAACCATCTAAATTCAAAACCATAAAAACGCGAAATCGAATACTAATAACACAGCGGCGAACCCGGACCACCCGCAAGTGACCCGCTAGAATATCACAGATAGGCGCGCTACTAACTCAAAACAAAAAAAATCAATAAAAAAGTGAGTGAAGTGAAGTAAAATTAGCAGTGTTATCTTGATTTTTCCAAAAAAAAAAATGGCAAATCCAGCTAACCTAAATCCAATCCTACAACCCGCACGATTAGTTGTTCCAAATCCCGTTCCCATTCCAAACGTACCGCGTCCAGCTCCACGATATGCGATTGACGCAAACGTAGGGTTCCTCGACAGAGGTAAAATTCCTAGTATCATTAAAGATTTACCCGATTTTAATGGCAACGCACGAGATCTTTCTACATGGATCCTCGACGTTGAAGATTGCCTTGAATTATTCAATGAATTTCGGGATAGTTACGAGTACCATCTCGTGATGAAGACCGTAAGACGAAAAATAAAAAACGAAGCAAACGATATCCTCATTTCAAATAACACTCCAAACGATTGGAGTGAGATAAAAGATGTTTTAAGACTATACTACGCTGACAAACGCGATCTGATGACGCTTGACAACCAGTTAAAGGTCATGTCAAGAAGACCGCAAGAAACCATTGAAACGTACTACAGTAGAGTGCGCGAGATGATAACATTGATCAGCTCAGCAATATCTACAGACGAAACTTGGAAAGGGCATGAGGCAGCCCTAATCAAGCTTTATAACATGATGGCCTTTGACACGTTCATCCGAGGTTTAGGTGAACCTCTGTCATTATTCTGCAAAAATTACAAATCAAAATCACTAGCGTCAGCCTACCACTACTGCGTAGAATTTTTGAATCTAAATGCTCGTAGTGCTCCCTTCAAATTTAATCCTTTGGCACCAATCCCAGCTCCTCGTGGTAACATTCCAGTTCCACCACCCAGACCAGTTCCAACAAATAGATACCATCCAAATGCTCCACCACCTCCACCTAGAAACCATTACCAACCTCCACCAGTAAACTTTAGGCAACCATATCCAACCATCAAACTCCTTTCCAAACACATTCCCATAACAAACAACCATATTCCTTCCAAACTCAACATCAACCTCCATTCCGACCGCAAAATACAAATGTTTTTGCCCCAAATAGGACCTTCTACCAACAGCAACCTAAACCTGAGCCAATGGACATAGATAAATCAATTCAATCCCGCATGCTAAATTACGGCAATCGACCAAACTTCAAAACTGCAAGACCAACATCCGAGTCTATGCAGGCTAATAATCCACCTACAAAACGAGTTGCCCATCAACTCGAAGATATTTCAAGAGAGGATTACGATGAACCTGATGAAGTAAATTTGAATTTTGCTGAAGAAATAGAAACTTTCGAACTGCAAGAATAAACAGGACTCCAAGATGAGGAAAATGAGACAAACGTAAATTTTTTAGAGAACGATGCGGAATGGGTGAGCAAATGGTTCGATTGAAAGCCAAAATCTCTCCCCTTCCGTACATCAAAGTCCCTACGACAAAGGGTGAAATGAAACTGCTTATCGACTGTGGCGCAAGTGTAAATTTAATTTCTAAACACTGGGCGTACCACTCTGGTAAACCTATTTAAAAAATACCAGATGAACCTGTTAAAGGAGTAACTGGGAAAATCGTTATCTCGAAAATGGTACATCTTTCGTTATTTGAACCCGTAAGATGTGAACCATCAGAATTTTTGGTTTTTGACTTTCATACCTTTTTCGATGGTTTGATCGGAACCGAATTAATTTTCGGAAAAGATTTTAATCTCATTTCTGGTTCATCGACCCTACAAGTGTTTGGCAATGACACAACTCTCAACATTCCCTTACATTTTTATTTTCCCTCCCCTAATCCACGTAAAATAAACCAAGTGAACCTAACTTCAAATATTAGAACCTCACACCTCTCCGAAGAAGAACAAAGTGCGTTACTCCCAGTTTTAAATTCTATAAAACAAGTCTTTCACAACCCTGATAATCGATTATCATGTACTACAAATGTGGAATGTCATATACGTACAGAAGATGATATTCCTATTTACCAAAAATCCTATCCTTATCCTGTCGCATATAAGGAAGAAGTTAATGCACAAATTTCAAAATTATTAGATGACGGAATCATTCGACCATCTAGATCTCCTTGGAACTCACCAGTTTGGATTGTTCCAAAGAAGATGGATGCGTCAGGTAAGAAGAAATTTCGGCTCGTCATAGATTATCGGAAATTAAACCAAAACACAATTTCAGACAAGTATCCGATGCCAGAAATCTCGAACATACTTGATCAACTCGGTGGAAACCGTTATTTTACTACCCTGGATCTAGCCTCTGGGTTCCATCAAATAAAGATGAATCCCAGAGACATCGAAAAAACAGCATTTTCGGTAAACCATGGCAAATACGAGTTTGTTCGTATGCCATTTGGTTTAAAAAACGCTCCAGCAATTTTCCAAAGGGCAATAGACGACGTATTACGTGAACACATAGGCAAAATCTGTTATGTGTACATGGAAGATGTCGTTGTTTTCGGAAAATCATTGGAAGCGGCTATGCAAAATTTAGAAACCATTTTAAAAATACTACAGGAAGCGAATCTGAAAGTCCAACCCGATAAGTCAGAATTTTTTAAAAAATCGGTAGAATTTCTAGGATACGTAATTACTGAAAATGGAATTAAACCAAACAAAAATAAAATCGAAACAATAGAGAAATGGCCTGAACCGAAAACGATCAAGGAATTAAGAGGATTTTTGGGTCTAATTGGATATTACCGAAGATTTGTGAAAGATTTTGCTAGAATAGCAAAACCTCTTACAAATATGTTCAGAGGGGAGAGAGACCCTTCATCAAATAAAAAAAAATAGCTTTGAAGATACAGAGAAAGAAGCTTTCGATAAACTCAAAACTATACTCACCTCTAGTGATATTTTAACGTATCCAAATTTCAACAAACCATTTTTTATAACCACAGACGCTTCTAATTATGCCATAGGAGCAGTCAAGGCGAAATGGGAAAAGATAAACCCATTCACTTTGCCTCTCGGACATTAAACAAGTCCGAGGAAAACTTCTCAGCCACAGAAAAAGAAATGCTTGCTATCTACTGGGCCTTGAAAGTTTTCAGGAACTACATCTATGGTCAAAAATTCACAGTAATAACAGATCATCAACCGATAACTTTCTCTCTATCGTCAAAAAACACCAATGCCAAATTAAAACGCTGGAAGTCGTTTTTGGAGGAACACGACTACCAGATAATATATAAACCTGGACGGACAAATGTTGTTGCAGACGCTTTAAGTAGAGTTCAGATAAATTCACTCACCCCAACACAACATTCGGCCGAAGACGATGATAGTAACTACTAATTTCAACCGAAGCTCCACTAAATGCATTTCGACTTCAAATTATCCTTGAACAGACAAACACGAACCCCGAAACGACAATGACGACACCCTTTCCCGGTTACAAAAGAATTTTAATTAGGCGAACTCGATTTACAGAACAAATTCTAACTACAATTATGAAAGAGTTCTTCATTCCGAGTAAGCTTACTGGTCTATACACATCTGAAACTCGGACAACATCTATTCTCGGACAACTTCAGGAAATATATAGGAAATACTTTAGCAGAGCAAACTTATTGAAAATCCGATTCACACAAAATTTTCTAATTGACGTAATCGACCCTAATGAGCAAGATAAATTAATTGAAAAGACTCACGAAAGAGCCCACCGAGGCATTGATGAAAACAAGAAACAAATTTTGCGTGAATATTACTTTCCAAAGCTCTTTGCTAAAATTAAAGACTTTGTGCGGACGTGTGAAACTTGTAACACTACAAAATATGACAGACATCCCTTAAAAATTCATATCCCAGAAACACCTATCCCAAACCACCCATACGATATCATTCATATAGATATTTACCAGGTCGATAACAATTACTTCCTGTCTAGCATAGACAAATTTTCAAAATTTGGAAGGATGATACCAATCAAATCCCGACATATTATTCACATTCGCCGAGCATTTGAGGATACTATAACATCTAACATCATTCCTTCAACCGTGACAACAGATAACGAGAAAGCATTTTTGTCACCAGAAATAAGAGGCATAATGTTAGATCTGAACATCCGAGCTTATGTGACACCTAGCAACAAGTCAGAAGTGAATGGACAAGTTGAACGTTTCCATTCAACAATTACCGAATTATATCGTATTGAAAAATCCTTAAACCCATCCTATCCCTGCAAAAGATTAATGACAATTTCCGTGAACAAATATAACGATACAATCCATTCCACTACCGGAAAAACACCCAAGGAAATTCTTTTTGGCAAATCAAATAACTCCATTCCCGTCCAAAAACTCGACGAAATAAGAAACAAAAAATATGATGAAGTAATTGTTAAATTAAAGGAAAAACAACAAAATTTATTAGGCACTCATAACAAAAATCGACAAGAACCACCAGAGTTAGAAACAGGACAGGAGATTTTTGTGAAGGATAAAATTTTCAAAGGCAAACATAAACCAATTTTCAAAAAACATTTTGTTCAAACTAATCAAAGAGTAACAGTGAGAAACGAGAAAAATCAGAATCTACATAAATCAAACATTAAGAATTTAAATATACGAACCCAAAATTAGAGAAGTTCTGGTGAATCCTGCAACCTTCCTCTAATGCCACCCCTATCATTTTCATTTCAGCATACCTCCCATCCTTGCATCCCTCCAGATCCACAACCTTGATAAAAACCCCATAGCAGTTGAAAAATTAAGAGACGGAAGAATATTAGAAGGTTACACAAAAATTATACACACCGTTAACGTTACATCTATCCAAACCACTGTGGCCTATCTGGAAGAAATTGTAAATGAAAAAAATAATACAAACCCCATACTTGCACATAGAATCAAAACTGTAAAAAACAACCTAGCACAAGTTAAACCACTAAAAAGCAATAGAATCAGAAGATGGGACGCTTTAGGCAAAGCATGGAAATGGATGGCTGATCTCCTGATTCAGATGACCTTAATGCTATAAACAATTCAATAAATCACCTTGTTGACAATAATAATGACCAAGTAAAAATCAACGAAAAATTACATGTAAACCTTGTGAATTTGACCAACTACTTGAACGACATTACTTCCTAAGATTCCCAAAACTTTAAAGAAATATCAAAAGAGTAAGATTCACTTAAAATCATGTTCAATTTAGATCTCATAAATGACGAAATCGAAGCTATTAGAAATGCGATTATATTTTCAAAATTGAATATTTTAAACAATAAATTGTTAAACCCAGATGAAACTGAAGAAATCACAATAAGATTAGAAACACAAGGAATTCACCAGCACCTGATAGACGAAGCCTTGCAGTTTGTTACTACATCGGTCATCACCAATGGAGAAGTCATCTTGTACATCGTAGGCATCCCCAACTTCAGCAAAACCACATTTCAACACCTTCGAGCAGAAGCCGTGATTAATCGAGCAGAGCGTATCATAATACCTGGCAAATTATTCTTCAAAAGCGAGTCAAACCTGTATCTCTTAAAAACACCTTGTGCAAAATGAGCAAACTGGACCATTTGTAAAACTCTGAACTAAAAGACGTGTCTAACGATAGATGCATCAGCAACGTCATAATAGGATCCCCTAGCAACTGTTCATACGAAGCAGTCTACAATCACATTCCAGTCATTGAGATGGGAACCACTACAGTAGTTTTGAACGATGTAAACGATACATTACGCAACACCTGCGGAGCTACGAACAGACACCTACAAGGCTCATATCTGATCGTTTATGAAAACTGTTCTATTACCTTTCAAAACTACACTTTTACGAACGCAATAATCCGAGTCGTAGAACAACCGTTCTTCACGCCATCAACTGATTTAAACATATCCAGAATTCAAACATACGAAACTGTTAACATTAACAGAATACATCAACTTCATTTAGAAAACATTAACAAATTGGGATACCTGCAGACAAAGGCAGATGTAACATCATGGTCATTGTGGGGAGGATTATCGTTTACCACAACATTGATCATCTTAATTGGATTCTATATCTTCGTTAAGGCACGTCAACAAACCGCTTCAATCAACATTAGTACACCGCACGAAAAACCACAGGCTCTTCCGCTGCATTACATATATCAACCACCGACACTTGCTGACACCTACATTTCTACCAGTCGTTGACCCAGGAGGCTCAACATTCCAAAGGGGGGAGTAGTTAACACCCGATCCACCAAATCATCAATATAGCACACCGGACGACCGAGCACCTGCGATACGCTGACGCTGCACCACATCGAGGCATTCAACTCGTGAGGAATTCAAGCTGTTGTCAACGAGTAGCCGGCTACTAGCCGCTGCTTATTTTGCATTTTGTACTTAACTCATAATTGAAATAAAATCATACTTCACTTCTGTTTCGACCGTCAACGAGTTCGCGTCCTTTTTTAAAAATTCGAAAAGACCCTCCAGGTCTTAACTTGGATGCCTTTTCGATCACGTACGAGATATGCTGGCTGAATGTGAGTTGACAATCTAAGGCTCTGAACCATTTGGTGGATTATTTTAACTTTTGGTTAAAATTTGACAGATGGAAAGTTATCGATTAACCCTGCTATCCGAGCGTGGTTACTTTTGACAGACAAGAAGTTAAATTTTGACAACCTTGGGTCGAAAACCGGTCGATTGACAGCACGGGGATTTTCGAACATAGAAAATAACTTTCGAAATGTCACTTTTAACCACGAGTTAAATTTAACTCGGCAAATGGTTCACAGCCTAAGATGACTCCCAGATCCTTAATGTGATTCACACGATGTACGTCAACGCCTTCTAGGATATAACTGAATGTAATTGGATGTTTCTTCGGTGAGAATGTGATTACTGAACATTTTGTTGGATTAACAACCAATTAGCAAAAGCGTTGAGTTGGAGTTGGAGAAGGTGGCAGTCAGCGATGGCTTGGATTCGGAAATAGATTTTCATATCGTCTGCGAACGACAGTCGTGAACCGTCGAGGACGAAATTGACGTCGTTGAAATACACAAGAAATATCAACGGGCCGAGGTGGCTACCTTTCGGAATACCCGAAGTGGCATGGAAAGAAGGAGATCGGCAGTCGACGATTGCAACTTCCAACTGACGATCAGATAGATAGGATACGAGTCTATCCAGTTTGGCGATCGCTATAGGATGGTTCAACTTGTCGAAGGCGGCTGATAGGTCAGTGTAGATGTTTGCATATGGTGTGTCATACTCTCCGTAATGTACGAGGTGAGACACAGAAGGTTGGAAGTAGTAGACCGCCCTGCCATGAAACCATGCTGGTCTTCGCTCAAGTGCTGCTTGAAGTGAGAGACTTATGGTTCCATAACGACCAACTCGAACAGTTTAGATATGGCACACAACGATGTTATGCCGCGATAGTTGTCGATGTTTCTTTTGCATCCCTTTCTTATGCACTGGAAACATCTTAGCTGATTTCCAGCAGGAAGGAAACACCCCACCAGGCTATCGATGTGTTGCTTGAGAACGACGGAAGGAATTCCGTCAGGTTCAGGCTTAAATGAAGACTTCAGTTGCGAAGCCGCCCTAGTTATCATAGCGAGGTCGATGTTGATAGCTGCCAAAGATTGACCAGACATTGGAACATTACTGGCTGCTTGAAAAACGTGCTCATCAGGTAGGTTCTCATCCGAGAATACACTCGCAAACTTGGTTGAAAACAGACGGCAAATGTCCTGAGGGGATGAAGCTTCTTCGCCGTTCAGTACCATAGTCGATGGAAACCCAGACTCCTTTCGTTGCTCATTCACATAATTCCAGAAAGTTTTCGGCTGAGATCGAAGCTTCCGTTGATACGTTGATACGCATGATTGATCCTCGCATAATGGTCCTTAAGTTGTAGAGTATGGTACTTGGTGTATTTTCTGAGCGCGGCTCTTTTGGAAGACTTTAACATACGGAGTTCACTTGTTTGCCAATGATGATGATTGTAGCAGCTCCAAATAAAACGTCTTGTTCCGATGAGTAGATGAATTTGAATCACGTTTTATTATCAGTATCCTGGCTTGGCCTACTATCATTACATTCTTCAATCTATGCCTACTACATCTCTCCTTCCATTTATTTTTTTTTAATTTTATTATTATTATTTTTATTATCATTGTTTAATAATCTTATAAACTTCATAATCATTTAAATATTCAGGTTTGCGTTTCTGTCTTTTTCTTCGAATTTCCACCGGTTCTACTGTTGCTTCTTCCTCCATTTCATTAACCAGAACATCCTCAGAATTGGTGAGAACTTCATCTAAAGCTGTACTTCCGACGTTGAATGGGTTACTACAAATCAAAAGTTTTGCATGATTCACGTCACGGTCAAATTCGATTCCCGTGGACAAATTCTTCAGAGTGAGTCTTGTTCCATTTTTCTTCACGACCACATGAGGTTGTGGATTGAAAGTGGTATCCAATTTGCAGCGTTTCACCAGATTCTTCACTACCACATGATCTCCAACGTCTATTCTTGATTCTTTTGCCCGCCTTTTTGTGTCTCCATATTCTTTTCCCTTTTCTTTCTTCGTTTTGTCATAATACCTTGCATTGTTGTAAACCTTCAAACAATCAGCTTGAACAATCATAGGGATTTTATCCTTCAAATTTCTTCCTAACATTAGTTTTGCTGGAGTTACATTTGTTATTGAGTGGGGTGTATTACGATATGCTAGTAGGAAATCCTGAAGATCATTTTTCCATATCTCTTCATTGCTATGCTTATTTTGATTGTTTTTAGTAATGTTCTATTATGTCGTTCTACCAAACCATTTTGGAACGGTGCGTATGGAACTGAGTGCATGATTTTAACTCCGCTCGTCTTGAAAAATTGCATAAATTCAACTGATGCAAAAGGAGGACCGTTATCACATACATCCGATATCCGAATCTTGAAAACATAGTTCTTAACTTGAATATTGTAGCCTTTGCCGTAGTTGAAGTTATAACGTCAATTTCAGGATACCTTGAAAAGTAGTCAACAACAACTAATAGATCAAGATAGAGCTGGAATTAGGGCGTAACAGCTTTTGTAAACAATGACTTCTTTCGATAATTTCTAGAAAGTTAAGGCTCGCCAACGCAAATCAACAACACCTTCGGGTAGAGGAAGACTTCTCCTACTGGACGGTTATGTTGGTTTGCGTGTGTGTGCCTTGAGTTCTTAGAAATCGTCGATTAAAGTCATTGTTTACAAAAGCTGTTACGCCCTAATTCCAGCTCTATCTAGAGATGGACTCCGTTTGCTACTTCAGTGAAATCCAATGCCAATTTACGCCAAGGACCTTCTGGCAAAACTGTCCTTGTCATTGGTTCAACATTTGCCTCCGATACCAGTATACATCCTGTGCAGTCTTTCACGTACTCCTGAACCATTCTGTCCATGCCATTCCACCAAACTTTTTGCCTCAAAATACATAGCGGACTGGAACCCGAAGTTCCCTTCGCTTTTCCCTTATATGGGATCAGTCAAATGGCCTGGAATCTTTGTTCCCTTCATTTGACTCTCTAAATGGCCTGGAACTTGTATTCCCTTCATTCAATTGCCTCACCTCAGTAGACTTTCAGACAAATGGCTTGGAATTATTATTCCCTACATTTATCTACCTAAATGGCCTGGATATTTTTCCATAATTCCCTTCATTTAGGTTCTGTTTTCAACATTGAAAGATTTAAAACTTCACATTTTCCAAAATGAATGTACAAGTTATACTAGTGGAACTCAAACAACTGTTATTAAGAAAAAAAAAATATTCGTTACCATGGACATGTTGACGTTTCAAACAATTTTCACAACTTGAAGAAAATTTCCGTCCAATCGACTTGTGATGCCTTGCTGCTCTAACCTTCGCCCTCGTCTTATTTGATGAACTTCAAATTGTCTTTAAACACGTACGGGTAACGTTTCACCACTCGTCGCCAATGTAGCAGCTCCAAATAAAACGTCTTGTTCCGATGAGTAGATGAATATGAATCACGTTTTATTATCAGTATCCTGGCTTGGCCTACTATCATTACATTCTTAAATCTATGCCTACTACAATGATTACCTTGTTTAGGAACTTTTTTCGGAACGTGTCGGCAGGCTTGCCTCAAACTCAGATTATGCCGTATAGATGCTCATTCATCGTGAGCTAGTTCATCCCTCACATATAAAGAGCAATGGTGTCAATCCAAAGAGCGCAAAAGAGCTCGAGCTCAGATTGATGCTCAAGCTGGACTTCCACAAACACGCATCACGATGAGTGATGCGGGGTTCGTTCTTGAGTGAGGCGTGATTTACATCGGCTCTGCTCACCAAACAACATTTTGAACTTCGGGATGGACTCGGTGAAACCGTAAATATAGAGCTTCGTTATGTATTCGGAGAGAGCTCACACGGCCTTTGATTTATGCACGGTTCTTCCATTAAATATTATACAATGGCCTATAGGATCATTCCCAGAGAACGTAAAATTTTTAGAGATTGATGTTTTTTTTAACTCGGGGACCACTTTTTGGGTTACTCAAACTCAATCACAAAAATCTTTGATCGCTTTTTCCGCTAAGTGCTTTATGAGTGGATAAACGAAATTATATTTCTGACTTAGAATGTACGAGGGAAAAACTAGTAAAGGCACTAATTACTCCGTTTATGGATTATCCCTTGGTGCTGTCTTCGTATTCTCCCGTTGCCTTTTAACATGTTCATTCATTCAATTCCAATTGGACCAACAATTGAAATAGGGAGAACAACCAAACGTAAGCAATGGCTTTAAACACAAACTTCTTGAGAATCAAAACACTACCACGTAAACTAAAATTTCCATTTGATAAAGGAAGTTTACTCTATCAGATGATGGCGTTAGATTGTTTGGATGTGCTTTGATTTTCGAAGAATTTATGTTTTAAGCAATTCTTTACATTTTGTTGTTCCGCCTATTTCAATTGTTGGTCTAGCGTTGTTTAAATCAGGTGAAGTCTGAATCGATTAATTCTAGAGAACATTTTAAAAGATCCTATCTGCATTGATCGATTCTCTTCATCGACTTTCTCTTTCGTCAATAACTCAGCTGAAAAACCTTTTCCTGTTGTATTTGACGTTTTTGACGCTAGATAAGAACCTCCTTTATCAAACTATATGGTAGAATTAGCGCGAAATTTGTTTGCATAGCAGTGGTTATAAAAAAAGAGAAATTCGATGAAGAGAATCGATCAAAGCAGATAGGACCATTTGAAATGTTCATCGAGAATTCACAACTCTAAACATATGAATTATTCAAAGTAAATTGAAAGCATGTTTTAAACTAAATATTTTATGTTTGAATTAAATTCAAAAGCATGTTTAGTTCAACAATATAAGATTTGGGTAAACGGTTTTTAGCGTGTCATGCCTTTTTATTTTCTTCTTGTTTACATTCGGAAAAAGTTGCCCCTGCTTTGCCAACTTAACAGAAAACGGCCAGAAAGTGGCAAAACCGAATATGGATCCGGAAACCAACTTGACAAAACCGGCGAAACCCCACTGTATCAATTTCACCCCGACAGGTCCCCGCATCCCGAACAAGGACCCCAATACCCACAGCTCACTCTTAATCGCACCCCAAAATAAGCAGGGATTTAGATGCCCTGCCCGAAGATCTTTTTTATTTTCATTTCTTTGCAATCCGTTTTATTTTGCTTTACCCTGCACTAAAATACTAAAATAATTTCAAAATATGTTTATTTTGTTCGCATAGTTGTCGAACCAAACAAAAACAAATCCATTTATTTTCAACACGAATATATAGAATAGAATATAGACAGCTACCCTATGAATACAATTGCCACTTTGGGGTATGCATACGTTCCATAATGTTTTTTTTTTCACTTTTTGGTTGTGCACTTCTTTCTCGAATACAATACAAAATCACTCATTCATGCGCACTGGGAGAAGCCATCAAGAGCCAAGCTCTCTACGAATACATCACGAAGCTCCAAGTTTACTGCTTTGCGCGAGCGCATCACGAAGTAAAATTTTCTGCTCGGCAGGCAGAGTCGATGTAGGGTAGGATAGTGCAAAACGCACCGTTTAAGCAAAATCGTCAATGGCTGGCGAGTGGAAGCTAAAATCAAGAAGAAAGTAATGGCGTTTGGTTCATTACCATTTTTTCTACAAAGATCAAGTGATTTAGAACTACAAAAGGATGATTTTCCATGACTTTCAAGGTATTTTTTAAATTGCTTCCAAAATGATATCGGGGCAAAACGCCTGATTCATGATACAATATGCACCACAACATTGGGACAAGACGCACGACAACAATGGCCAAAACGCACCACAACATTGGGGTAAAATGCACCCCATGGTAAACAAACCATAACCCCTGCAAGTAGATAATGCAAAGGAATGCGGTATTTCAAATGATTATTTCTTTATGTTACATCAGAAATAAGGTCTCAAAATCTCAATGGAATGTTAAACTGTGATTCATCAAGTAAAATATCTAAAAAATATACGAAACGTAAATTTTTTAATTTTTTTTTTGTGATACATGATGATAAAAGCTTAATTTACAGTCGATGATTTTAACAACTGTGTCCTGTTTTGCACAAAATGCAATTTTTTTAAGGAATCAGTAGGTCAATACATGATTTTATGATCAAGAATTATTTGTTAAACCTCCAGTTGAAAACAATCACAAACCGTTACCCGGAAAATGCATCTGAGGAAAAGTTATCGGTGTTTTTCTATAAGTGGACATTTTACCCCAGGGGTGCATTATGGGCTGTTCTCCCTTACATACGAGAACGAGCTCCGCATCCCTCACAAAGATGCGGGTTGGCAAGAGCCCAGCTTGAGCATCAAGTATAGCTTCATCATCAAAATATGCTGGAGCTCAGCTTATTGATGACTCTTGATGGAGCTTTTGGCAAGCCTGCGTGTCGCCCAATGACGTAAGCCAAAATATGCGAGAGCGCATTGACTGCATTGACATCGGCAGGGACGAGTATCCTGTGCCAGTCCAAATTTGAAAGAAGTTCCTCGATATTGTCGTGGTTTGCATTTCGGAAATCGTAGGAGACTTCTAGGGGAGAATGACCTCAGGAATTTGGTTGCCTTCAAGTGCAATAATTAAAAAAGGATGGTGTGGAACAGTCTTTATCAACGGAGAAACACCCTTAGGCAAATGCGGAGCAGTATCCTGAGCGGTGACGAAGCAAAGGTCTAAGCTACGATTGTTCTCATTAACCACGTGGTTGATTTGCTTCACAGTGGTGATACTGTAAAGGTCCAAAAGGCTTACAGCTCCATAATCAAAAACCGAATTTATTAAAAAAAAAAAAAAGTTTTCATGCAGGTTCGTTGAACAGTGGTTCAACAATCTAGCGGAACAAAATTAACAACTCTTAAACAAGTCACTTGAGTGAGTATGTAAAATGTGCCATCTTTTGTTTCAAAATTATTGTACTAAACTTGTATGCTATTCAAAATGTAACTTTTTAATAATTTATTTTAGATAGTTGGCGTCTTGCACAAAGTTGTTTCTTAGTCTAAAATATAAAACTCTTGCAAAGACGTCAAAATTACAGCGGTCTTGGTTTTCAAGATGTTGATTCATATTCGAAATTATTTTGCTTTTGCTAGCGTCCTGCAGAAAACCTTACCGTAATTCGAAGTGTTCCTGGTTAATTGACAAGGTCATGTGGTATTCGGTCACTGCGTGAATTTGTAGGTACCACTTCAATACTGTTACGCATTTGACCACAAACTTTTAGTTGCTGGGTACATTATGAAAGAGCTTTGGGAGTGATTTGGCTGGCAGCAATGCGAGCGAACGTTCAATGACAATTAACTCTTAAACAACAATCATTTATGATGGTCCTGAAAAGAACCGCGATTGAATAAGCACCGTTCGGCGAGACCGGATGGACTTCGGTTTTGAAATCTGTGTTAGGGAAAGCGCTTTTCGCATGCAATCGCTGATAATTTTAACTATCATAGCAACAGTTGCACATTCGTGCAATTTTATATTTCTTAAGTCTTAATTTTAACAGATTCGTAGAAAAAACTCCTATCGATTGGCGTATCAAGAATTAAAATCCACCATCTCTGGATCAACATCAGACCACTTTCATGCTGCGACTGACTTGGGTTTTGGAAATTGCACTCCCAATGTTGCTTTAAAAATACATGCCATGTTAGATTTAAACTTATGGGAACTGACATCCGATTGATGACCTTGACAAATGTCCAGAAAATACTATTTAACAAATTTATGGTGGTCCTGAAGAGGACCATTTTGTCGTAATGGTTGAGTAATGCTGAGCTATTAGGGCGTTCAACACAACATGGAAGAAGGACGCGCTTGGCATAGATGGCCCACACTCACTTCTTTGGTGAATGGACGCTCATGTGAGCAGCAACTTGCTGCTTGCGGGCAGCCTTTCGTTGTGTACTGGAGAACTGCTGCTGCTGATGACGACCGACCGGACACCACCACAATCGGTGATTCAATAAGCACCGTTCGGCGAGACCGGATGGAATTCGATTTTGAAATCTGTGTTAGAGAAAGCGCTTTATGCAGGCAATCGGTGATAATTTTGATCACCGTTTCAACATTTGAAGATTTGTGTGGTTTTCAATAGAGACCTATTGAAAATTGACAAAGTGTTTATTTTAGTGGATTTGTAGAAACATTTCCAATCGATTGGCTTGTTTAGAATTTAGATCCATCCGGTTTTGATAGAGTTATAAGTGGCCAAAACCTGACCACTTTTCGTAACGCGGTCGATTTTGGTATTTGAAAATTGCACCCTCAATAACTTGCCGGAAGACGTAATCCTACATCAAAATTAAGAAAAATAACTTATTTAAAGAAGTCCGTCCTGGTTTAGTGCTTCGCATCTATTCCTCGCACGGTAAAGGTCACTGCTTTAAATCTTTTTATCCCATACAAGTCACAAATCAACTAAACGTGTAAAGCGACTGTAAAGAGAAATTTATATTTATTGAATCTCCTGTACATCCCAAGATTCTGATTATTCCTAATCAAAATATACGAAGTAAATTCAACGTATCTTTTCTCATATGAGAACAAATTTTAGTCTCGAAATTTTCAGACTCAGAAAAAGTACAAACTTTGCAAAGTTTTCATAAATCCGGCCTTTACCATCAAACTTTTTAAACCCGGAGAAACTGCCTTCAACTGCGTAGTCCTTCTTTCGAAAGATTTTTTCATTGCAAGATTTTCTAAAACATCGCCATCTTCTTCATCCATGTTTGACGATGATTTATTTACCACGTCCTCGTCCTCGTTTTCAATTGCTTGAGAATTCTATCAGCAGACAGCTAACAGCACAGAAAAGGATCTTCATATCCAGAAAGCGAGGCTAAGTGTAGAAATAACACGTTTAACTGCAGCCTGCAGTTTTTAAGACTGGTAGTTGATCTGAGCGCTTGAAGTGCAGTTTCGAACCCTCTCGGATACGGTTGTGTTTTAAGTTTGCTCTTTGTTTTGTGCGTGCGCTCTCTATCATGGTTTTCGGCTGCAGGAGAAGCCAGGATGGAGGAGCTTGAACAGCGCTACAAATCGCGCGAGATTGATAAGGAATCTCGAAAAGGATAAACATTGTTTTAGAAGACAGTGTGCAGCAAGCTCTACCACAAACTGGACTAGTTCATGTTGGCCTGTGTCAAATGGGCTGTCTACAATTTGGACTTCTACAACAACACATCCTAAGCTGCCTTTGGCTAAACTTGGTGAGTTTCTTCCTTTTTATTAATTTTTATCTTTTCAATCCTGTAACGCTGGTAGCTAAAATTTTCGTGTTGCATTACTGGAGTAGGATTTTTCATCGGGCCCTAGTTCCGACTTGTTATTTTTTTTTGTACCTTGTTAGTAGTGGCAAGACTTGGGTAGTGACCGCTCCAGTTATGTATCGGAAATAAACGTCGCATGAAAGTGGAACTTAATGAAGGCCAAAGTGCTTTTTAGGACCTTTAAGTTTTCAGATTAAAGATCGTCGCTTGCAGTGGCTTTCTTACTGAGCAGAATAATACGGTCCCAAGAATATCCATATCAAAGAGATTTATGGTCAAATCGCTTGTTTATCGTGCATTTTGCGAAACTTGTCGTTGTTGTCGGTGCCGGGTTTGAATGGTTACAACAACTCGAATAGCGGTATGATGAAGGGCTCGGTGGCTGTAGAGCGACCATTTTTGCTTACTGAGCAGAACATCGTGAGTCTAATCTCAAAACCCATCCACATGCAAGATTTGTCAATCGTTTTATTTGTTAGTATGTCTACATGGTAAAAACAGCAACTCGTTGATTAAAAGGAGCTCGTTTGACTAGTAGCAAACGATTTTGCTTACTGAGCAGAATACCGTGGTTTCAATCCCAGGCTTGTTCGCGTTACAGGATCGTTCAGACATCAAGTCAGCTTATAGTTTACCAAAAACGAATCCTGCTGCAAACCCAACCCTCTTACTGAACATCCCAGTGATTCCTCGTGGAAGTGCAGAGTTGTTCTCGGCTTCCATAAAATCGAGTGTCACGTCAACACATTCTTCCAGTTATGATGATTGCTAGTCCCAAGCAGTCTATTAATTCTCTGTGTAATTACAGCTGACATTCAGTCAAAAAACTTACTACTAATTCAAGGCATAATGCTTCAATGTTCAATTTTTTGTTTGTTTATCAAATGTTTAAATCAGTTCTCTATATCCGTAATTTTGTGCGCGAGGCTCAAACCTTTGTGGACTACTTAAAATTACTACAATATCTCACGACGCCTGAGCAAGGATGAACCCGAGGATGCCAGTGAAGGACACGACCGGACGGTTGCTTACCGACCCCACTAACCGACTGAAATGCTGGTTTGAGCACTTCGAACAACTTCTTCAAGTTTCAACGGCCAACCAGCCATCAACGTCTCGGCATGATCCGCCTAGGGTGCGGCGCATCACTCGCGTCAATTCCGAGGCCCTATCACTGCAGGAGGTTGAAGCAGCTATCCGAAGCATGAGCTCAAAGCTGACCCCATGCTATCCGCTCATATGTTGCATTAACTATTCTGCAGGGCGTCTTAGTAACGGTCCTAAAGAAGAGGGATCTGACTGTGTGCGACAATTGGCGAGGCATCATGTTACTGTGTATTGTTCTGAAAGTTCTGTGCAAAGTTATCCTGAATCGGATACAGGTGAAGATCGACGGGAATCTTCGGCGGCAGCAGGCAGGATTACGTGCCGGAAGATCTTGTGTGGACCATATTGTCACGCTCCGCATCATCTTGGAGCAGGTCAATGAATTCCAAGAGTCCCTTTATTTGGTAATCATTGAATACGTTAAAGCTTTCGACCGACTCAATCGCGAGAATCTGTGGGGCGCTCTGAGACGCAAGTCCCAGATAAAATCGTCAACCTCATCGAAGCACAGTATCAGGCTTTCACGTTCTACATAACGGAGCCTTGTCTGACCCTATACGGGTAGTAGCTGGTGTAAGACAAGAATGTATGCTATCACCGTTACTGTTCCTCATCGTAATTGAGGAGATCATAGTGGGTGCAATTGACCGTGTACAGAACCGTGGGCTGCTTTGGCAGCCTATCACCATGGAGCATCTAAACGATTTCGATTTGGCTGATGATGTTGCTCTACCAGCCCAACGGCGCTCTAATATGCAGAGTAAGCGTCGGGTCTCAACAAGACCAAACCGTTGGATGTCAACACGGGCAACCCTTCCAACTTTACGGTAGCGGTGCAAGCATTGGTGAAGGTCGAAAGTTTCCAATATCTTGGCAGCCAAAAAGCGTCACACGGCGGGACCAAGAGCGACATAGGTGCACGAATCAAGAAGGCTAGGGTAGCCTTTGCGAGTTTACGAAACGAATGGAGATCAAACTAGCTAAGTCAACGCAGCAAAATCCGAATTTTCAACTCGAACGTGAAATCTGTGTTGTTAAACGTCAGCGAGACGTGGTGTGTATCAGCGGAGAACACTCAGAAGCTGCACTGCCTATAATCCCATATCAGTCCCATATGGAAAAAGTAGGCTTCGAGAAAATGGCAGTCGAAGTTAGGAAGTGCAATAATAGTAAATTAATTGATAATTTTTTCAAGTTAAAATCTGTTGCAATGAAGTTTGCATATTTTGTTATATCAACGAAATTTATTACAAATTCAAAAAGTAGACCTTTAACTTGAACTATTGGCGATTTGGTTCAGGATGGAACTGATATTCGATTATTTTGCTTGATGGGACAAACTGACCTGATGTTGTTTTCACATTTTTCATAATCAAAGTCCATAGTTTTATCACATAATATGAAAGTAGATGCCAATTGATAGTGGATAGCGTTGTTATCTCAAAATGGACAAAAATCCATATGGGACTGATATGTGATTAAAGGCAGTGCAGGTCTTCATAAGCCGATACCTGCGGTATATAATTCGTGCCTAGTGACCTCACAATTGGATCTCGAATGCCGAGCTCCATCGTCGATGTCATAAGAAGCCGATAGTAACAGAAATTCGAGACCGAAAGTGGAGGTGGGTTGCCAACACACTTCGACGGGGCGGAAACGAAATCTGCAAGCAAGCGCTGGATTGGAATCTGGCAGGACATCGCAGCAGAGGCAGACCCAGGGGCTCATGACGGCGGAGCCTCAACAAGGAAATAAAGCAATTCGATAGGAATCTGACCTGGGCCCAGGTCAAGGTAAAAGAGAGCAGCCGCCCAGGATGGAAGCCTTACACGTTGGCCCTTTGCATCTCCCTTAGCAACACACTCGTCACTGAACAGTGGTGGTAACTTCTGTGTAACTTATTTCAGTCACAGTAAAGTTGCAGCAACTTAATGTGGTGGCCGTGTGTTGCTTGGGTCCGGTGGTGTACAGGACCCTTAAGTAAGTAAAAATCAAAAATATCCCAAAATTACCAAATGACAAGCGATCAACCTGCCGAATGACTTTAAGTTAGGTTAAGGGAAGCTAGAGAACAAAGAAAAGAAAAGAAGAAACAAGAAGAAAAAAGAAATTGTGAAACATTTCATTTCATTTCAACACAAAACTGTAAGTAATGTATTAGAAAAAAAAGAAAAAAAAAATGATAAAGCTACGTCAGAAATGGAAAGCAATAAATATTTTCATGACAAATTGCCTATTCAATATAGCTCGCTCGGGTCGGTAGAAGCAAACTTTTTTTTTAAATCTTTATTAAGGGGCTATTCATATACTACGTAGACAGTTTAGGGGGGGGGGGTTGACAATTATCCACGGCCCATTTAAATTTTAAATTTTTTGTATGGACAATTGTCTACGTAGTTTATAAACGGCCCCTAAGGTGATTTTTAGCCACGGGCAGAGAAGGAAATGATCAAATTGTTTGCAAGCTGCTTCACGAAGTTACGCCGAAAATGATACACGTGAGTTAATGGGATTTTTTTGTTATGCCTTTTCTCGATTCCGATGTCCTCAACCGTGGATATTGCAACAAAGCAGGCAAGCAATATATCATTATCCTTCTACAACTCCGATCAAGCTAAATTACAGAGAGAGTTTGTCGTGGTAGTGGTAGCAAGCGTTCTGTCTTTATCGTTGGTTGCTTTATGTGTCTGGATTCGCTTTTTATATCTATGAAGATCACTTCCTCTTTCAATTCGATCACACAAATATCGAGGCAGGAAACCGTTAACTACTTTAAAAATGAGTACCATCGTCAAATATACTATTTTTTGCTTTCCGACAAACATTGTAAAGTGTCCAGCATCAAAGTTGAGGAAGTGAATCTATTACATCTCAATATCAAATGCATTATTCTACTCTGCAAGCGCTGTAATCTCGATATTTGTTATGTATAGGTCAACAATAAAATGGAAGGGCAAAAGCCTAGATGAGGAGAGATGATTGATTTGTATAGCTGTATTTTACTAGTAATAGTTAAATCACTTTTCATTCGACATAGAATTCCACATTTCTTGGAAATTTTCTTGATGACATTGTCAATGTGAGAGTTAATCTTAAGTTCGTCATCTGTAATCACGCCAAGATGTTTAATCTCCCGAACTTGATCAATCGCCTCATCATCAATTACAACGGAGACGTTCTCATTTACTCGATTCCACGAAATTACCATGAATTTAGTTTAACGTATATTTAATTTCAATTGTTTATACTTCAACCATCTACTTAGAGAATCCAAATCTTCATTCAAGTGTAAAACGACATCATCTTAGCTGCAATGAATAAAACAGTATCATCTGCAAAAGATTAATATTGCAACATCGTAAAACACGTTGCAATATACATAATAAATAAAAGGAGCCCTAATACACTTCCCTGGGGCAGTCCAATGTTATTCCCCATGGGACTGGAAACAGAATCCAACAGCTGACTTTTCACATCAAGTTCTAAAATTTTCTCAAATGTGTGCAACATGTTACATGGGACGAAATTCTTTGGTTTCACACGTTCCAGCAAGTTTCTGAATAAGAACCACTAAGGGTACCTTCCCAATTTATTGCACATTTCTAGTCTGCAATGATTGATTTGCATTTTGAAGACTTTGAGCGCAGAACTAAATTCATGATCTAGGAAAAATCCTGCTGTCTTAGTAGTTTCTGATTGAACCTTCTCTTCGTTTCAATCGCATTTGGTTTTATGCTTAATTTAAATGTATATCGCACAACCGGAAAAAAAATACAAAATCCCTGAAAAAAACGGAAAAAACTGGAAATTGCTAATCGGGATTTACTGGAAACCATGTAAATTTATAAAATGTAACATTTACAGATCTTAGTACTACTTGGTGTTCTCTCCCAAAAATTATAGATCTTTAAACTTCCCCGAAAGTCTGAACTTGACATCTTAAGATCTATTAGGTTCTCTGGAGATCTCTTGAGCTAGCTTTCTTAAAAGTTTCCACAATTCTCCTAAAGTTCTGCATACTTAACAGATGATTTCTTGCCATCTTTCGAGTTTTGTGGATATCCCAGATATCATAGAACTTCTTAAAAGCTACTGCAGTTTCCTTGAAGCTGATGGATCCACCTTGATGTTGCAGATGATATGCCTTCTTGAAGTTCTCTAATCTTCCCTGAAGTTGTTCCTGAAATTTATCCTAAATTAATAAAACTTCCGCAAAGATCTCTAAACTTCCCGACGATTTCCGTGCATTTCGGGCAACTTCAGTGGAATCTTCAAAAAAATTTATTAAGTTATCTAAACTTTCCTTTTGAAATTTCTACGTTACCCCTGGTTTCGTAAATTCAATGCTCTTATATAGGTTCTCCTAATTTTCTCGATAACTCAACATAAGGTATGGCCACTTCTATCAAGTTCTTGCATTTTTCCTTAAGTTAATGGGACTGCTCTGAAGCTTTTTCATCATCATTGAGTTTCTAGAAGTTTTCGTGAAATCTATCGGACTGCCCTGAAGCTATCGGAGTTTATCTGGAAGATCCTAAAACCTGTTTGTAGTTCAGGACGTTCTTGAAGTTTTCGGAACCATCCTGGGGTCAAATGACAAAATTTAATTTCAATCGCAGTCGGCTTGATATAATAAATGATTTGGCTTGATCGATTGGCTCTAATGACAATTGTACTGGCCTGGCTTTTGAAGGATCGTTTGGCTTTAATCGGTTCAGTCCGCTTCTCCCTTACACTAGACTCTCTCTACTTTGGTGCAATCCACTGAAAATGTGCATGCATGGGTTTCATAGAATATAAATTAGATAGGTCGTTGAAAAAATCGGGTCATTACTATAGTTGCTTTATCTTATAAGATTGCATTGATTTTAAACTAATTTTAGTGTAGGAGAAATTGATTTGATCAGCAATGGGTTTGACACGTGGAACGCATTTCAGTTAGCGAATGCCGTTCGCCAATTGAAAAGTAAACATGTTTCAGTTAGCGTACTTGTAGGTGCCTTGTTCTGAGGGTCACAAATAGGTCAACTGTGGTCACGATGACCACTGAGACTAATTCAAAATTGAGAACAGTTCTACGCATTTTCCAAACTTTTGAGTGTAATTTACTCAAATCCTGAAAACTATTGCATGAGTCAGCCCGGTTTATGCGAAAATTAGAGAAACACTATATATTTCTAAGTAAGCCTCAGCAATCGTTTGGTTCTTTACTTTTGAATTTCTGCCAAAAGGTGGCACCAGTACGACCTTTTTCTTTCCAATATCTCATGATCGTCACCAGATAAAGACATGCTTTCTTCAGCTAAAAGATTGAGATTGACTCATTATCATGCGACGAATCAAAAAGGCCAATACCACATCTACCCGAAAGGGCAACAAAGTAATTCCATTTCTCTAGCGCTCGTTAAAAGTAATACGACATTTACTGCGATGCTGCCTTTTACTGCTTAACCATTAAATGGAAATGCCAACGTGCACTCAAAGTAGAGCAACCAACATAGGGAACCACCACCCACAGCCAGCCACAACCAGATAGAGTTCAACGTACCAAATTGAACCACATGGAGAAATCCATTCAGGCAGAAGCGAAAACAGAACTTCCCCGATCCAGCATCGAATTCAATCAACTGAGAGCCAATTCATGGCTGCATTTCATTGCCACCCCCTAGCAGCCCATGCCAAAACGCGAAATGCCCATCGCAGTAATGCACTATTTATAGGTCGGGAAGAACTTACCGTGCTGCTGAGTGCGGTTTGATGACGAAGCACTGCTGGAAGCTGGTTTCGAGCAGAGTGAGAACATGGTTGGTTCGGTTTATCGGTGTTTTCGTCGGTGGAAAATTCAATCAGCGATTGTCGCCGGCTATGAGTTTTCGTTATATTTGTTGAAGAGTGCGTGCGTGCGACAATCGCCGCTGATGATTGCGTGAAGCTGCCCTCTCTCGTTCCTCGATGGCCCGACGGATTGCGTTGTAACCGGAACCGGTTCAAAGTTAGCACATTCTGCAGATGTAGGATTCAGCTCCGTTCACCTGACCTACGACAACTGCGTCTTCTCGGGCTGCTTCGAATTGACACTGACAGGCCAGTTGCATCATTTCGTTTCCACCCACAAATTTCCAACCACCGAATTTCTCTCCGTGCAGTGAATTCACCTTTATTCGCTCCGATTGGGACACCGGCCAGCACCTGGCAATTTGTTGGGAGGCTTTCAAAATAAAATTCCCATCACAGAGGTTTAGATATCACAACAATTCCACCGACCGACGAGGACGACGACGAACTGCTATGAGTAACGGCACAGCCCTCCGCTTTTTATTTTTGAAACGACCAAAAGACACGCACTTTTCCACTTGAACGGGTGAGATTCTTCCGTCCGCTGCTGCACACCACACGGATCACGCGATATTTTCCCGGATGATGAACCTCTTGTTCTTCCTCGCGGTCTTCTTACGCCCCTTTCAGCTATCACTAATCACTGAGCTTAGGAAAAACTGGATGATTATGCTGGTTATGTCTTCCTCTCACAAAAAGCAAACTACGAACGACGACGACGACGACGACGGCGACGACGAGAACGACGACGACCGTTTTTTTTTTTGTGGGGGACTCTTTCTGAAAATGCTTGCTCACTGGGTGCCGGCCGAGACTCTACTGGACAGTGATTTGCGGATTGCTGGTGATGCTGCTGCTACTGCTGCTTTTGCGAAACGAGAGCAGGTCATGAATGGGATCCTTGGTCTATGCCACTGCCACCGCCACCGACTGCTACCGATGATATCGACTAAAGCGACGCGACGGTTCCTGGCTATGGTTGTGTCCTGGAATGCTGGGTGGATGGCGAGAGTTTATGCTGAAATGTGTTTGTGAGGTGGAGAGTGGGAGCGTCGTTGGGTTCTCTCCCGAGAGATTGAAAAAGGACCAAATATTTGCGGAACGGAGATGTTTTCGCTACGTAATAGATGATCAGGTTGAGCTGAGGGTGGATCTTAAGGAAAGATTAGGAAATTCCAGCGTGAAGTCTGATTGAATTTGATCAAATGTTCCGACACCCAAACGGGAAATGTAAGATTCTATTACAGATTTGAAAATCATCTCGTGAAGGTTGATGAGAGGAAAGTTGATACTAGCTATTTAAAAAATAAAAATATTAAATATTGCGTTTTCACACCAAAGTAGATTCCTGCGGTAAAATTTATTAATTTTCCAAATTCAATGACTACTAGAATGTCAATATGATACTCTATTGAAAAATTTAGCACTTCGTTACATTCAAATGGTTAACTTTTATTGTTACTGGGCTGAACGAAAAAGTAGGAGGTTGTCTCCAAGACACGACCGAAAATTTTACGTAGGATAACGTGCTCGGTATCCAGGGATGGAAAATCATTTACATTCATTTCGTACATTCATTTGCCTCTAACTTTTTTCATCAACAGAATACCGTTGAATGATGTATGAAGCTTTTGTAGCTTTTGATATTAACTAAAATCTGAATCTCTTATGCATGATGAAATAGAGCTGGCAGAACATGTTATTGTGTTTCAGTGAATGCAATTAACATTCACTGAAAAACAATGGTGGGTTCTTATCGCTCTGATTCATCATGCATAAGAGATACAGATTTGTGCTGTTAACAAAATATATAGTTAATATCAAAGCCTGCAACAGCTTCCAATACTATTTTACGGAATTCTGTTGATGAAAAAAGTTAGAGGCAAATGAATGTAAATGAATGAACGAAATGAATGTAAATGATTTTCCATCCCTGTCAGTTTCAATATTCGGCGACTGTGGTAGGGAAACTACTTTTGCCCATCTTGGAATTTTTGGCTTATTCAATATATTAAAAAAGCAAAAATTGATTGGAGGAATTTCTTGCTAAAATTCATATAGATTCGAGATTTTTTGCTTTTCTGTGGTAGGGAAACTACTTTTGCCCATCTTGGAATTTTTGGCTTATTCAATATATTAAAAAAGCAAAAATTGATTGGAGGAATTTCTTGCTAAAATTCATATAGATTCGAGATTTTTTGCTTTTCTCTAGCGTCCTGGAGAAAACCTTGCCTTAATTCAAAGTGTTTTTGGTTAATTGGCAAGGTCATATGGTATTCGGCCATTGCGAGAATTTGTATGTATCACTTCAATACTGTTGTTGCGCATTTGACCACAAACGTTTCGTTGCTGATTAACTCTTAAGCAACAATAATTTACGGTGGTCTTGAAAAGAACCGTTTTGTCATGATGGTTGAGTAATAATGAACTATTAGGGTGTTCAACACAGATAAGACTGGCGAGCTGTATGTTGTTTGGAACGAGAGTGACGTACTTGGCATAGATGGCCCACATCGACTCACGAAGAGCTACTGATTCCGATCAGTATCTGTGCGGCTTCTTCCTCCTTCTTCGGTAAATGGACGTTCATGTGGGTTGCAGCTCGCATGCTTCGTTGGGTACTGGAGAACAATATTCACTGCTACTGCTGCTGATGATAATGATCGACCGGACACCGCCACACACGGCGTTTGAATAAGCACCGTTCAGTGAGACCAGATGAGACCGCACCCAACCCAACTCGATTTTGAAATCTGTGTTAGGGAAAGTGCAATAATTTTGATTACCATTACAACAGTTGGAGATTTGTGTATTTTTCAAAAGTGACCTATTGTAAATTATTAAGTGTTCATTTCAGCAAATTTGTAGAAAAATTTCCAATCGATTGGCTTGTTTAGAATTAAAATCCATCCGCTATTGACAGAGTTATATGTGGTCAAAATCTGACCACTTTTCGTTGTGCGGTCGATGTTGCCGAAAGACGTTATTCTACGTAAAAGAAAGGTGGATTATTTTTAGCGCATGAGCCTATTTTAGTGGCAATCAAATATTTTTACAATTTTGATTTGCCATAGTGAGAGCGAAGAGAAACGAATAGGTAAGCAAAGCTTATATAATATCAAAAATGGGAATTTCCATTATTGAAATTAATCTTTAAATTCTTTTCACTACGTATTTGTATTCTTTCTACACTTTGCAAGTACGGAAAATGAACATGTAACGAAAAGTGGTCAGGTTTTGAACGCATATTTTTCCAAAGCATTAATGTGAAATATGTCATGCAATATGCCATTCGACGGGGGCTTCATTCAGCAATTTCGTGGCATATAGTACAAATAATGAAAATAGTTTAACAGCTAAGACATTTAACTAAAATTGGTAGCATTAAAATTCCTCATACACATGCTTAGACCACAAGGTGTCTTTCCTAACACAGCCATAGTTGGTCCCAAACGAAACAAGCCGAAGCCGCATTTCTTTTGGAACTTCGAACGTGTTCATATCGATCGCCCAACACACGACTTGCGGACCGGTGGAGAGGCTGCAAGGCTGCCTGCAAGAGCGCTCTAGCCAAAGAAATAGTAAAGAAGTCACATCGCCACTGTTCAGGAACAGTTGCTCATCGTGAGAAACACCACTGTGAGCTATCTTCATCAAGCGCGTCATCGTCATGCCGAAGAACATCAAATTAGCTTCCAGATGAATACGGACCTGTGATAAGTGGCGTCACGAGATAGTGCGTGTTGTTCATCGTAAACTGGGGATCTGTCTTATATCAAGGCTACACTTTTGCCTAGGTCCAACAGCCGGGTAATTTGCTTGCCACTCGACAGACGACCATGCGCATCAAACCAAACCCGTCCTTTTCAGGGTGACAAAAATATTTCCCCTTGAAGAGTTGATTTTCATAATTTTGCCAGAAGCAAAACGCGTGTGAGCAAAATTGATGCACCACAACGTGCTTAAAGATGACTGGATCAGGTGATTAACCAATAACGTGTCTGCAGTCAACCAGCAGCCACTATATAAGGCTAGTGTCATCGTGCTTGTGCTAACATTTCGCAACCTGTGACCCATCAGGGGCTGAGTTCGGACCACTATCCGGTGGTGGCCGATGTGGGTTCATCCGTCAACCGATTCCAAGCTTTCCGACGCAACTACCATCGCGTCAGCTGGGATCACTTCCAACACTGTGTCGACTCCGCTGTCGACTACGGTGTCCTTCCGGAGACGCCCGAAGACGTTGACCGGTGTCTGCGTTCCATCAAGGAAGCAATATTCCGGGCCAGGGAACAACACGTGCCAGTAACCTGTCTGGAGTAATACTTTGAACCTTGATATAATTATCAAATATATCATTAGACTCCGTAACTCCATTCGAAGGCAATACCAGCGTTCTGGCTCACCTGTCTTGAAGACCCATTGTAATCGCATAACAAAAACCATCCAAGCTAGCATGGTGGACCTCAGAAATCAGAATATTGCGAACAGGATCCGCTCTCACCCAGATGGTGCAAAACTCTTTTGGAAACTAACCAAAATCTTTAAAAATAAGCCAAGACCCATTCCACCACTGACCCAGTGGATAGTCGCGGAGACCCAGTGGTTCATCTGATAGCTCCTGAAGAGAAGTCTACCGCGATGGGTCAACACTTCGTCAGCTCCCATAATCTCGGACAAAACATCGTCAGCCCTCACGAAGCTGAGGTTGCTGTAAACGCAGCCAACCTTCATCAAATTCCTAATATTTTTCCCGAGGAATCCGAGATTACGGCTGACGAGGTGTTGGCCTATATAAAATCATCTAAAAACATGAAGACCCCAGTTTTCGACAGCATCCTGAATCTGGAACTCAAACAATTGAGTTGCACATTCTACAACCATCTGGCACTGATTTTTAATCTATGCCTCCGACATGGCTACTTCCCCTCGTGTTGGTAGTCAGCTAAAGTCATGTCCATCCGGAAACCTGGGAAGGATCCCTCCTAGCCTTCTCTCAGGGTTATCAAAACAGTTTGAAAGAGCAGTCTATCACTGGCTGCTAACTTGTACCGAAGAAAACAACTTGTTAATCGAGGAACAGTTTAGTTTTTGGAAAGGTCGTTCGACCGTCCACCAGCTGACTCGAGTAACAAACATTCTCAGACGGAACAATTCTGTTTCGAAAACATCTGCCATGGCGTTGTTGGACGTTGAAAAAGCATTCGACAATGTCTGGCATGATGGCCTGGTGTTCAAATTGAAGCAGTACGGTCTTCCAATCTTCCTAGTGAAGATAATAAATAACTATCTATCGGACAGGACGTTCCGAGTCTCTCTGAATGGCATCACATAGGATGCTGTCATCATCAGTGCCGGGGTTCCACAAGAAAGCATCCTTGGCCCCATTCTATTCAACCTGTTCACCTCCGATATGCCGGCTCTCCCTGATGGTGGATCGTTGTCTCTGTTCGCAGATGACACATCCATCGTCTTCAAGGGTAGGGTCATCGGAGCTCTGACTGCCAAACTTCAGAGAGGCCTGGACGTCCTGTCTGAATATTTCAACAGCTGGAAGATCCTTATCAACGCGGCAAAGACCCAGGTCATCATCTTTCCACACTCTAAATCTCCCAGAATTATTCCGTCGGAGAATAATAAGATCTGCCTGAACGGCACAGTGGTGGAATGGTCGAAAGCGGTAGTCTACCTCTGCTTAACACTAGACAGCAAGCTGATTTTCAGGGAGCACGTTGACAAAACCATGCTTGGCATACACAGTTTTGGTCACAAACTGCTCATTTGCTAATAAATTTGCACATAGTTGACGAAACATAGTTTTTTTTTAAGCAGATAGAATATAGTTTAAGCTTGTTATATATACTTAAAAAAAGTCAATTTCAATTATAGTAATAAACTATATTTGTTTTTGCGTTGTAAAAATGAAGTGAGAAATGCTCGCTGCACATCTCGGACTTTAAGTGTAAAAATTCATTGGTGTTAAGATTTACCTACTCTTTGCATAGTTATGGTCAACTATGATCCTAATCTATGAATTTTTTTTTAAAGAAAAACAAATTTCAACAACTGATTGAAAAGTTATTGACAAATGAGCAGTTGGTGTGTACAACTGTGCATGCCAAGCATGGACAAAACGAAAGTTCGGGTTTTCATTCGCTCTGTCTAAGTGAAAGTACGAGTGTATCGAGCGTTTGTTCTCAACGAAAGTTGATTCGGTCGCATCGTGTTAGTGTGCCTGCCCTGAGATGGGACGAAGTCGCTTGCGGAGTATCCAACGTGGGGAAAGTGATGCTTTGAACAAAAGCGGATTACGACTTGGTCGTCGCTCACCTGAAGAACGCCAGTGCGGAATTCCTGGCGAGAGTGCATTTAAAGTGGTTGTCAGAGGTCTTCCAAACTACGACACGAATCTGATCGAGGCTAAGATTAGGGACCGGTACAAGTTGGCTCCCATCGTGGTTTTCAGAATCACGAGAAAAGACGAGACCGCGAAAGCATATCCGGACTGCCTATTCGCGGTGCATTTCCCGAAGGCCAATTTGACGCTAAATGCGTTGAAAGTCATCCGCTCAATCAACTCGATCATCGTTCGTAACTGCCACATCAAACCGCGTTGTGGAAAATGTCCCCAAAATCACGTGACCACCGAATGTGCAGACGGAGCTGCGGTGGTCATATGCGTCAAATGTGGAGGTGCGCATCAGGAAAACGACAGGCAGTGCATCAAACGCAAAGAATTAAAACGGATCCGAAAACAGGCGTCTGCAAACAATTAACTAGGACGAAGGAAGGAGAAGGCGCCGGCCTTTAGACAAGAAGATTTTCTTCCGTGGACCCGATTTGCCCCCTCTCAAGAACGCTTTAGCGCTTCTGCTGGACAAGGCTTTCCATCCCCCCTGGATTCTGGAGTCAACCAACAGCACAAGCCAACAATCCTGATCTGTTCACAGCCAATGAACTGATGGAGATTTCGTAAGAGCTGCAGTAAGCCCGAACAGATTCAAGTGCTCGGTAAGTTCGTCATCCAGTATGGCGTTTAAGCCGTTAACTATCGTCACCTGGAACGCTTGATCTGTACGAGCAAAAAAGATCAAAATTGCCAATTTCCTCCGCAAGCATAACATCGACGTGGGGCTCCACGGTTGCCGGACCACACCATCATCCGGCTTGATCGCACCAACTCCAGGGTGGTGGTGTTGCGGTTAAGTTCGTCACTCTTCCCCACATCCACACCTCTATCATCGAAACTCTCAGCGTGGAGGTGGAATCGCCAAACGGAATCGTCCGGTTAATCGCTGTGTACTGCCTTCGACAGTGCATCGCCAGCAATGGATTAGAAGCCAAATTTAAGAACGATCTGACCGTCATCACTCGCACTAGCTCTCGATTCGTCATTGGAGGCTATTTGAATGCCCGTCACGAGGCTTGGCGGAACTACCAGCGGAACCCGAACGGACGTCTGCTGTTTGATCACTCGCAGTATGGGATGTACACAGTTGAGTTTCCGGATGAACCAACTTGCATCTCTCCGGCGGGAAATTCTTCCACGCTGGACTTCTTCCTGACTAACATCGGTATATCCAAACCGGTGGCACACAGCGACCTTAGCTCAGACCACCAACCACCGGGTGGCTGAAGTCGGCTTCAAAGTGGCAGCTGCTTCAAGTTGCCTACAATAGGACTACCTCCGCGTAAACTGGGTCCAGTTTGGACGTGTGGTGGACAGAAACATCGACGAAAATCCGCCGCTTGACACCGTAGATGACATCGACCGGGCGCTGGAAGTCCTTGTGAGGGATAAGTTTACTACCATTGCTTCCCACACCCAAATGATAATTCGCGTGAGAAATATTCGTAGACGCCAGTTTCAGAGGACAAAAAACGTGAAACGGCCGATCTGCACAGGCAGATTGCTTTCAGAATGGACTCACTCCGAAACGGAAGTTCACGGCCATTTTGAAAGGTAGCCAAGGTTCTGAGGTCTCATTCCAAACCTGTTCCACATCTAAGACTCGAAAATGATGACGCTCGGCTCATAACACGGAAGGAGAAAGCAAATACGCTTGGTGATCATATTGCTGCATCGCACTTGCTTGGCTCCAATATCCAAAGTCTGCTCGAAAATCAGGTGACGCAATGCGTCGTCCCCCGGAGGATAAAATCACGGTAGAACAGATTTTCTCAGCGCTGAAATATTCTAAGAATATGAAGGCGCCCGGCTTTGACGGCATTTTCAACATAATTCTAAAGAGAACAAGTACAAGTTTTTGACCACTATGTTCAATAGATGCTTGGAACTGCACTATTATCCAATCATCTGGAAGATGGCGAGAATTATACCAATTCGAAAATTATCCAACATTGCAGTCAAGTTACAGTTAACTATCAAAAAGAAATGAAAAAGAAAGGAAATCATTATCTGAAGGTGGAGAAAAGAAGAAGAGTAAAAAGGAAAGAGTAGAGAAGAAATTAGGAAAACAGGAGTTGAGGAAAAAACGAGAAAGTGGTAGGTCGAGCAAACAGGAGAAGAAAAGCACACAAGTAGTAACCGAAAGCGACAGTTCTAGCGCGAATAGTAGTGGGTCTGATTATGACCGAGATAGCTCCCGAGTTTTCAGAAGAAGGCCTCGGTCGGTAGTTGAATGGAGGATGCGATATAACGGAAGGGACGATGGGAAGAAGCTCAATTCAGGACCTTTTGTATTACCGTTTGGTACACACCGCCATTTTGTCCGTTGACAAGATCAACCGACGCGCACGTGATCCGGTCTAGCAGTCTCTATGGGCCGCTAGGTCTAAAAGCATAGGAACTAGCCTTCCTCAAGCCAGACCAAAAATAATTGGCTGGAAGGAATTGGTCTCGGGAACCCTCCCTAACCGCCAAGAAGACGTTCCCCTCTCGGTAGAGTCACTCCGGCCTTGCCTGGGCTCTGCCGATGTAAGTCTATGAGGAAAGACGCCTGGGAGGACTTATAGTAGTTTCGCGAGCCAACGAAATCGCTTCCTCACTCCGCCACTCAGCCACTGACCACGATCGCCACACCGAATCTGGTAGAATTCATAGCACAGTGAGTCCAGCGAGCGCTCGCCCAACGTCGTCGAAGACGTCCATCTTCAGCATCAGTCATCATCATCAGCAGTACCGGTACGTTTTTTTAAAGAATAAACCACCCACTTTACACCCACACCACAATAGTAGTAATATAAACCAACCCTCTCAAACAATAGTTGTCCTCAATAAATTGTTGCCATCTTGAACCACAGTTGCATTTTTTTTCCATAGCTTTAATCAAGTGACAGTATTCTGCATATTTGGTTGCGTAGCCCCTCCGATTGCCCAGTAGTAAGCCGACTTTGAGCCACAGCTCGAGAGGTCTCTTGCTATTGCAAAATTACCGGGAACAGACAGTAAAGTAACACTAGTAACAAAGTGTTCAAGCTTAGTTAGGTGTCTGTATCCGCTCATTTGTCGTAGATCTCGTCTCTTTATGGTGAACAAACTGACCGTCTACAAACACATCATTGAGCGGCGCCGGTGGTGTTGTGGTAAGCGTGATTACCTCTCACCCCAGCAGGCCTGGGTTCAATACCAGTCGGCGCCGCCGGGATGTTCTGAGGCATAACATCTCTGATCACGTCTTCCTTCGGATGGGAAGTAAAGCCGTTGGTCCCCGGTTCATGAGTTGATGGGTCGATAGGTAGGGTCCAGGTGTGGGAGCTGCCTTCCTTGGCACGTCGGTAGCATTGGTGCTCAGCACGGAAAACAAGATCGACGGAAAAAAAACAAACCAAAGAAAAGAAAGAAACACATCATTGGGTCTGCAATTTTCTACGCTGCTCCGGTGTGGGAATCAAGTGCGCAGACTCACAGGAACAAAGTCCAGGTGGCAAAAAACCGAGTGCTCCCTTTGACACAAGGATAACAGAGCATCATCAGGATACTGAGGTTCCAAAAATAGATTTTAAAATTACCGACATCAAGACTAGATTTATGCAGATTTGTGTTAGTGAATTTGATCGATTATCTTCATCGATTTTCTCTTTTGATAGCCACAGCTTTATAAACAGATTTTGGGCTATTCTGGCACATAGTTTGATAAAAGGAGTTCTCATCTAGCATCCAGAATGGCACACGAATCAAGGAATTTGTTTGCTGCTGAATTATTAACGAAAGAGAAAGTCGACGAAGAGAATCGATCAAAGTCACTTGCACCCCTTTCCTTCTAGCCCCCTCATATATAGCAGCTTAAGTGTAAATAGTTAGTAGTTGTAGATTAGTTGTAGGTTGTAAACAGTAGGTTTTAGTAGCCCGTTTTCCAATTCAAACCAAACCAATTCCACTAAGGTGGTAAGTCCCGAAACAGGCCTGATAGGTCTAATTAATTAATAGTTTTATATCAATCAAACAACTAAAGATGAATAGATCCCTCTGTATCACTTGAAACAACAAACATGCAATCCCACTACAAACAAAAGAAATAAAGATCAATTTAAGCGGAATTTAAGCGCCTGTGCTCATTCTTGTTCTGGATCGCATGGCGAACGGATCGCCTTAAGAATTCTGGTGAAGGAGAAGCTTTGCTCGACTGCAGTTCACAGTCGGTCACATCCATCGTGTGCTCTGGAAGAACAACTACGCCGAGTCTGGGCACCGGTGCCCCAGTCTACTTGGCTGCTAGTTGATAAGAAACGGCGGCTGTGATGCAAAGAAGACCAACATTACAGTATCCATTTACAACACCTTACACACCTTTCATTTTAAAACAACATCACCAAAACGGTCCTTTTGAGGGCTATAAAACATCAAAACGGCTCTTTTCAGAGCCACAAACCATCGAAAAGGGCCACCACAATTTTCGAAGAAAGAGTTTTTTTGGAATTCTTTCTAACAAGAATAATTACACATGAACTGAAAAAGAATCTTGTTAGTAATAAACGGAACATGGACACTGATAAATTATTACACTTCGGAAGAAATCAACAGATTTCATGATAATATCGCGAATTTTAAATAACATATTTGAGGAAAGAAGGCCTGATCAGAGATGTTATGCCTCAGAAAATCCCAGCGGCGCTGACTGGGATTGAACCCAGGCTTTTAGAGTTGAGAGGCAATAACGCTTACCACTACACCACCATGACATTAATCGTTTTAATAGCCAAGTTATTAACGAAAGAGAAAGTCGATAAAGAAAATTGACCAAAGTTTGCCCAGGACCTAATCGATTGTTCGGCTTGAAATGAAAAAGGCAGCTTGAAACAGGTTTATCGTACATAGATTCATCCATTATAAAAAAGCAAGTTTAGAATGGTTGAACTGCCCTGATTCAATGGGACACATCTTCTGGTCAGCCCTTAGAACCCTTTCCAGGACATAGTTCTCCGGAAGACTCAAGCAAGAAGTTAACACTTAGCTTCCATCTGCGAGCAGGTAAAAATTTCCCTTTTCCATCCAATCAGGCAACTTTCGTCCACATGTTTTGCTGATAACAGAGCCAAACACCTGGTCAGCGAAAAAGAAAACTGCAAACGTTATCAGTTTTTCTCGGAAAACTCACCCGTCAGCAAGCGAAAACATTTAGTTGTGAGCGAAAGTGAGAGTTGTTTTAGCCTCTTTCTCTTTGGCAAAGAAAAATCAAAACAAAAATTTGCAACCCACCGGAGAGAGAGAAAGGGAGAGAGAACCGAGAGCGAACGAACTCCGCCTTGTTTCGTGCGAATGTGTTCGTGTGTGAGGTGAGCGTGTGTTATCATCCTTTCGTCATTGATAATGCAAAAGTCGGTCACGTAATCAGCTGCTGCTGCTGCTGGCTTTTCTGCTTGTGAGCGGGAGACGATTTTCCTTTGGGAGAGCGAGAGTGACCCACCCGCGTGCAGGAATTTTTATCAATGAATTCAACTCTCCATGCACACCAACGCATTCGCGTTGTTGTTGTTGGTCACTGACTGACGGCCGATTCGGTTGATTCGGCGGAACAATTGGCACATGGTACCCTTCCTTTGATGCACACATTGGAAATGGGGTTGCGATTCTCTTGGTCGGAGCTGGAATGCATTGTGCTGAGTGGGAAACATGTCAGCGAGAAAGAGAGATCTATGAAATTTTGAAAATACGGGGATCAAAAGGGACCCAACGGGAGACGGTTGAAGACGATGGCGAAAGAAGTCGTCGTTTTGCTGAAATTGAATATTGATGAATTCTCGATTGATGTTCAAACGAGATGGAATATTCATTTCTTTGGCAAAGTTTTTGAAGGAACGGGTGACTCGTTCATGGAGAACATTTTACTTCGGGAGTTACTCACTAATGGGATTATCATTTTTGTTATAGATCATGATCATATCCTATCATATCCAAATCCAGTAGTGATAATTTCCGATCATCATCATCAACTGTCGTCACTGAAGATTCACCAAATTAGGAGAGAGTAATCTGTTTATCTTTTGATTCCTGCCATTTAGGAAGTACGTTCGATTTTGGCAACAAGCCCGACAATTTAGTGTTGCCTAAATCGAACCGTGCTAAAATCGAACGGTTTTATTTTGAAATTTAATTAATGATTTCGTTGATTTTAGACCACCGTGAGTTTTTTTTTATGACATCGACGTTATTAATCATAATAATTATTCTTTTACTAAAAATTGTAATCACAAGGAGCAAAAATACATTACACATCGAACGAGTAGTTGTCTTCGGCAAAGTAATACCGATAACCACAGCCTTTCGAATGGTGAATACATTAGTTCTGATTTCTGCCACTACGAGACACTAGTGTGCATGTGAATTTTCAACATGTGCTATTTCTCGTGATCCTGACTATCTGAGAAGTTGCTGTTTTCGGAAAAGCTGTTCAACTAACCAAAGACTTATACATGGTGGAAATGTCAGTTGGAAATTTACTCACGAAATATGCGGTGCAAATGTGCATATGAACTTGCAACATGTTCAAACAACCAAAATCGGTCGAATGACGACTGATTAGTTCAGGATTATAGGCAACACTGCTCCAGTAGAATCAAATAGAGCTCAATATCGTGGTTTCGTTTTAAGATAGTGACTTCGAATGTTCAGCAAAGTTTGAGTATGTGTCAAGGGTCATCCAGGATTGACAAGAATTATTTGAAATACTGGCATTAGACGAAAACACAGTTTGTGTAGGATCAATTAAAGCTCAATATCTCGATATCATTTCAAGATAGCGACTTCTAATACTCAGAAAAGTTGAAATATGAATCAAGCAGGCTTGATGGAGCTTCACTCGCGAGTTTGAAATGAGCCGAGCGTAGCATTTTTCTGAGGAGTAGAATGCCTACTGCCAAATCATTCCACTGAGCTTCAGAGCTTGTGAGCGAAGGGGGATAAAATGAGAGTGAGGTTTGCTGCCATCCATGTTCATGTTTTCTAAAACACGCTTTTAAGCTGGGTTTAGACAGGGCAAGTCATTTGATCAATTCAGTTGAATTCAATTGGCTTGAAAAGTTGAGCCTGGTTCAACTTTTTTCAATTCAAGTGAGTTGATCAAGTCAGTTGAATGGCAAGGTTTACAGGTTCAATTCGCGTTCAAGTCAGTTGAATTCAACTGACTTGAACAATTGACTTGCCCTGTTTAAACCCAGCTTTACTCTAACTCTGGGTGAACTCTGAGCTTCTTGCGTCAAACAAACAAGTCATCCGGAGTCTCGAAAAGCGCACCTCACGTCAAATCATCCTCTCGCTGCAGTTCACTATCCCTCTCTCTCTCGAGGAGTTTTTGTTTACTTCTGCCATATTCCTGCCGCCACTCACTCGAGGTGAGGGCTGGCTAGACAAGAGTGTTTTAAAACCTCCAGTGAATTTGAGGAGTTCTAGCAAGCCTGAAGTCAAGAATCAAGAATCAAGAATCAAGAATCAAGAATCAAGAATCAAGAATCAAAGAATCAAGAATCAAGAATCAAGAATCAAGAATCAAGAATCAAGAATCAAGAATCAAGAATCAAGAATCAAAGAATCAAGAATCAAGAATCAAGAATCAAGAATCAAGAATCAAGAATCAAGAATCAAGAATCAAGAATCAAGAATCAAGAATCAAGAATCAAGAATCAAGAATCAAGAATCAAGAATCAAGAATCAAGAATCAAGAATCAAGAATCAAGAATCAAGAATCAAGAATCAAGAATCAAGAATCAAGAATCAAGAATCAAGAATCAAGAATCAAGAATCAAGAATCAAGAATCAAGAATCAAGAATCAAGAATCAAGAATCAAGAATCAAGAATCAAGAATCAAGAATCAAGAATCAAGAATCAAGAATCAAGAATCAAGAATCAAGAATCAAGAATCAAAAATCAAGAATCAAGAATCAAGAATCAAGAATCAAGAATCAAGAATCAAGAATCAAGAATCAAGAATCAAGAATCAAGAATCAAGAATCAAGAATCAAGAATCAAGAATCAAGAATCAAGAATCAAGAATCAAGAATCAAGAATCAAGAATCAAGAATCAAGAATCAAGAATCAAGAATCAAGAATCAAGAATCAAGAATCAAGAATCAAGAATCAAGAATCAAGAATCAAGAATCAAGAATCAAGAATCAAGAATCAAGAATCAAGAATCAAGAATCAAGAATCAAGAATCAAGAATCAAGAATCAAGAATCAAGAATCAAGAATCAAGAATCAAGAATCAAGAATCAAGAATCAAGAATCAAGAATCAAGAATCAAGAATCAAGAATCAAGAATCAAGAATCAAGAATCAAGAATCAAGAATCAAGAATCAAGAATCAAGAATCAAGAATCAAGAATCAAGAATCAAGAATCAAGAATCAAGAATCAAGAATCAAGAATCAAGAATCAAGAATCAAGAATCAAGAATCAAGAATCAAGAATCAAGAATCAAGAATCAAGAATCAAGAATCAAGAATCAAGAATCAAGAATCAAGAATCAAGAATCAAGAATCAAGAATTCAAGAATCAAGAATCAAGAATCAAGAATCAAAAAAACAAGAATCAAGAATCAAGAATCAAGAATCAAGAATCAAGAATCAAGAATCAAGAATCAAGAATCAAGAATCAAGAATCAAGAATCAAGAATCAAGAATCAAGAATCAAGAATCAAGAATCAAGAATCAAGAATCAAGAATCAAGAATCAAGAATCAAGAATCAAGAATCAAGAATCAAGAATCAAGAATCAAGAATCAAGAATCAAGAATCAAGAATCAAGAATCAAGAATCAAGAATCAAGAATCAAGAATCAAGAATCAAGAATCAAGAATCAAGAATCAAGAATCAAGAATCAAGAATCAAGAATCAAGAATCAAGAATCAAGAATCAAGAATCAAGAATCAAGAATCAAGAATCAAGAATCAAGAATCAAGAATCAAGAATCAAGAATCAAGAATCAAGAATCAAGAATCAAGAATCAAAAAAACAAGAATCAAGAATCAAGAATCAAGAATCAAGAATCAAGAATCAAGAATCAAGAATCAAGAATCAAGAATCAAGAATCAAGAATCAAGAATCAAGAATCAAGAATCAAGAATCAAGAATCAAGAATCAAGAATCAAGAATCAAGAATCAAGAATCAAGAATCAAGAATCAAGAATCAAGAATCAAGAATCAAGAATCAAGAATCAAGAATCAAGAATCAAGAATCAAGAATCAAGAATCAAGAATCAAGAATCAAGAATCAAGAATCAAGAATCAAGAATCAAGAATCAAGAATCAAGAATCAAGAATCAAGAATCAAGAATCAAGAATCAAGAATCAAGAATCAAGAATCAAGAATCAAGAATCAAGAATCAAGAATCAAGAATCAAGAATCAAGAATCAAGAATCAAGAATCAAGAATCAAGAATCAAGAATCATAAAATAAAAGAAAAAAAATCATCTGAAATCAGAAATCAGAAATCAGAAATCAGAAATCAGAAATCAGAAATCAGAAATCAGAAATCAGAAATCAGAAATCAGAAATCAGAAATCAGAAATCAGAAATCAGAAATCAGAAATCAGAAATCAGAAAGCAGAAAGCAGAAAGCAGAAAGCAGAAAGCAGAAAGCAGAAAGCAGAAAGCAGAAAGCAGAAAGCAGAAAGCAGAAAGCAGAAAGCAGAAAGCAGAAAGCAGAAAGCAGAAAGCAGAAAGCAGAAAGCAGAAAGCAGAAAGCAGAAAGCAGAAAGCAGAAAGCAGAAAGCAGAAAGCAGAAAGCAGAAAGCAGAAAGCAGAAAGCAGAAAGCAGAAAGCAGAAAGCAGAAAGCAGAAAGCAGAAAGCAGAAAGCAGAAAGCAGAAAGCAGAAAGCAGAAAGCAGAAAGCAGAAAGCAGAAAGCAGAAAGCAGAAAGCAGAAAGCAGAGAGCAGAAAGCAGAAAGCAGAAAGCAGAAAGCAGAAATCTGAAGAATCAAGAATCAAGCATCAAGAATTAAGAATCAAGAATCACGAATCAAGAATCAAGAATCAAGAATCAAGAATCAAGAATCAAGAATCAAGAATCAAGAATCAAGAATCAAGAATCAATAATCAAGAATCAATTATCAAGAATCATGAATCAAAAACCAAAAACCTTCAATCCAAAATCAGAAATCTGAAATCTGAAATCTGAAATCTGAAATCTGAAATCTGAAATCTGAAATCTGAAATCTGAAATCTGAAATCTGAAATCTGAAATCTGAAATCTGAAATCTGAAATCTGAAATCTGAAATCTGAAATCTGAAATCTGAAATCTGAAATCTGAAATCTGAAATCTGAAATCTGAAATCTGAAATCTGAAATCTGAAATCTGAAATCTGAAATCTGAAATCTGAAATCTGAAATCTGAAATCTGAAATCTGAAATCTGAAATCTGAAATCTGAAATCTGAAATCTGAAATCTGAAATCTGAAATCTGAAATCTGAAATCTGGAAATCTGAAATCTGAAATCTGTAATCTGAAATCTGAAAACTGAAATCTGAAATCTGAAATCTGAAATCTGAAATCTGAAATCTGAACTCTGAAATCTGAAATCAGAAATCTGCACTCTGAAATCTGAAATCTGAAATCTGAAATCAAGAACCATGTTAGTTACTTACTTGAACTACTTTACCGAAGACAGCGTCATCCCAGACGGTCAGGGTCTGCAGATAATGGGCTGGCTAGGATTCCACAAAGTTTAGTGAGTGCATTTTGAACTTACGTGCTAACCATTCAGTAGGTCTTGATAACCTGAGAAGCTACTCCGAATACAGCATCTTCCCAAATTGTTAGGATTTTGAGATACAGGACATCCTAGAATTCTAAACGTTAACTAGCACTGCGTAGTGAAACGAATTTGTATATAAGGTTTCACAATGTGGAAGGTCCTACTTACCTGAACTAATTTACCGAAGACAGCGTCTTCTTTGAAGGTCAGGGTATTGCGACATAGGACATACTTGAATTTTACAAGCTCGCTAGCGCCTCGTAGTGAGTGGAATTTGAACTTATTTTGCCACCATGTAGAATGTCTTATTTACATACCTGAACAACTTTGTCGAAGATAGCATCTTCCAAGATGATTCGGATTCCGAGATAGAAGACATAGTGAAAGTACATGTACTCTGTAGCTGCACTTATCGGTGGATTATTGGTGTTTGTTCTGATCTTGAGTGTAACAAAAATGATAAAAGGGTAGGCAACTACTTTGGCTTGATCGCCCAAATATTTCCATGATTTAGGCGCAAACGAGTCAATTTTTATGTTTGGTACGATACTTCAATTCAAAACCCGAGCAAAAGAAATACCTTATGGATACCAAATTCAGGTATGACAATAGCCTTACTAGTGACCTTATTAGGTATTGACAAGGCTAACATAAGAGGTAAAATATCAAAAATAATACCTTCCTCCTTTTTCGGTGGATGGAGGCTCATGTGGGCTGCAGCTCGCTGTTTGCGGGCAGCCTTTACTTGTGTACTGGAGAACATTGTTCAACGCCACGCGCCGTAAGCACTGCTGCTACTGTTGCTGATGACGGCCGACCGAACACCATCACACACGATGATTCAAGCACCGCTCGGCGACACCGGATGGGATTCGATTTTGAAATCTGTGTTAGGGAAAGCGCTTTCTGCAGCCAATCGGTGATAATTTTGATCATCATTGTAACAATTGGACATTTGCGTAATTTTCAATAGTGACCTATTGAAAACTACTAAAGTGTTTATTTTAGCAGATTCGTAGAAAAATTTCCAATCGAATGGTATGTTTAGAATTAAAATCCATCCGCTATTGACAGAGTTATAAGTGGTCAAAACCTGACCACTTCGCGTAACGCGGTCAATTTAGGTTTTTGAAATTGCTCCCCTAATATATTGTTGATAATATTTTAGTATTTTTGAAAATATTTAGTAAATTTGAAATACATCTGTAATCGAAAAATTACATTTTATGTAAAAATCGACTCGAAAAAGAGAGGCAAAGTGCGGGTTGTGCTAAGTAGGCCCAAAATTAAATCTAAGACCTAGCATTATCCTTTCCGGAATTCACGATTTGGATTTGCTGGTATGCAATGCTCATTAATGTAACAGTAAGAGACAACCTCACTATCATTATCAGCTAACAACCATGAGAAAACGAAGATCTGCCCATTCTTTCATCTTGGGCAACAAGGCATCTTCCAGCACATGTTCCACCGCTCCCCTCCCGCCAAAACCGAACGCTACCCTAACGAATGCAATAAATAGGTCAGGCACGCGTGCATCATCCACGCCCTGATGCCGAAGCGAAAGCCAGGCAAAGCTCAACAGAACAGCAGAATCAAACCACCACCACCACCACCACCATCGATGAACAACGGGGTCATGGAAGAGGGATGACAAAAAGCGGACTAGTTATTGATTTTATCTCATTCTGAGTGCGAGTGCAGTGCAAGTCCGTCGGTCCAGTTTGACAACGGTAATAATGATGACGATCTCGGGACGTGTGTGTGTTTGATCTGGAATGCAATTATCTCGCTGCCCCCTCCTGATGTGTCGGTGTGACTCTAGCCGGGATTCACTCTCCGCCGGGGTTTGATCTCATTTGTTCTGAGGAGATTTTGGGGGTTGGGGGAGACGGGGTAAAAAGTAGGACAACAACTACTGCCTCAGATCGTCGTCGTCCGGCGGACTTTGTTTCATATCAGGAGAATTCTGACTGCTAGATGGTAGGTTGGTAGGTATAGAGTGGAGAGAGCAATGTAATCTGATAATTGGTTTGTTTGAACTTTGAATTGCTAATGCGCTTGGGTTTGGTTTGTTCGTCTCAGCGCTAGTTGTGGTCGTTGGGATTGAGCACTGGTTGTTTTTCTCTCTCGTTGGATTGTCATCAGAATTTGGATAAATTGTGGGAAAAAGTTGGACATGTAGATGAGATGTAATGTAACGAGTCCAATCGATTGTCCGAGACGACAAGGATCGTTGTTGAGAAGTAAAATATTAGTGGGAGAAAGTTTCTTGTTTCTGGTTAAATTACTCGTGAACGTTGGAAGGGAATGGGATTCAAAGTTGTTCCTTACATTAACTGATTGAATCACTTCTTTGGCGAAAGATATCACTTGGGTGATCAAAATAGTTCAGGAAACTGTGTTGAATTTGTTAGGAAAACATGGTTTTTTGAATTACATTTTGTAAGATAAATCAGTTCCAGTAATGCTTTGAGATGGCTCTTTCGCTTTCAACGGATTAAGGGTAATATCGTGCATTTGTGTCATGAAATCCGTTGAAGCTGTCACGATTGATAATTGAAAGTAATAAAATGAGAACTACTTGTCAGCTTGCTTTCCCGAAGACGATTTGAAATCAATTTATAATTAGGGGTCATGCATTTATTATCGCCACGTTTTTCCTAAGCTAAATGCATTGCTTGTCTCAGAGTTCTCTCTATCCCATTAGAGCGTAACATAATTTATGCATCACCTTTTAACGAAAATTACTCTTGAAATATGGATCTTAAACTAGCATAAAAAACAGCCCCATACAATGATTCAAACGCCAGCAACATTTGAAGCTTTCAAATTTGCAAAATGGGTCACTGATTTCATCGAAGGCACTGCAAGAATTTGAAACATTTCAGCACCCATTGAAAGCTAACTCAAACCGAACTTATGAGCGTCATGCTTTTATCCAGGTACTGAAAAGCTTTTCCTTTGATCAACTTTGCATGCGATAAAATTCCTGATGCCATGCGCATGCCCACCATTTAGGAAAGCACCGTTTCGAAAATATTCAACAACTAGAAAAAAATTTCAACAACTAGAATTATTGTTCATTCTTACTTTCGAGCACGACTCTTACGATTAACGATGTATACAATAAACAAAATTGTAATATAGACCAACGTAATTCAAGCTGATATTTGAAATAATAAGGTAATAGCAAAAAGCAGGTAGAATATTACATAAATGGATGTAATGTTGTTCGCAAAATCGATGTACATCGTACAACCAGCGGAATGACCTCTATGCAGCTGTTTGGCTGTAATATTCAACAACTTTTTTTTTCTGTGCGTATATATGGCAAACATACTTTTGCATATGCCTCAATTCACGCCAAGTCGCAATGGTCGGAGATGGCAAAATCACGAACCTAATTGAATTGTGTATAAACTATTGAGTACTATAAGCTATTGGGGCCTTCTTTAGCTCAGTCGGTAAAGGCACAGCTACAAAGCAAGACCATGCTTGGAGGTAGCTGGGTTCGATTCCCGGTCCAGTCTAGGAATTTTTCTGGATGGACAATTTCTCGACTTTCCTGGGCATAGAGTATGATTGTACGCAATAAGCTAATATACGATAAGCAATAAGCTTGAAATGCGTAGAAGAAGAATGAGATAAACTATTGACTTAATAAACAAAAAAAAAATCAGAGGAATTTTTCATACAAGAGTTAGAAGGATACTTTTTTGGGAAAAGTTGTAGAACTACTCAAAATATGAATCTTTGTTGAAAACACAAATTTTCTATGTTTAATAGTTTTGAAGATAGGGTATACGTCCCTAACCTCGGTCTAATATGCAGCCATAGATTACGTTTTTAATCATAACTCATCAATTAATTTACCTGCAAACGATATTCTACTGCTAAATGGTATGCTTAGATATGCTTATCATGTCGTTTGCTATCAGAAACCACGAAAAGTTGAAAAACTTACTTTTTTTAAGACAAAAACTCACCAGGGAAATGTATGTAATATCGGTCTATTGTCCCCAAATTGGGTCTATTTATGGATGCAACTTCGTCCTATCCTGTTTGATTCTCAAAAAAAACGCTCTTGGTAACGTTTTCTTATGTATTTTTTTTATCACTATCACTGTTAACTTAATACTCTTCATTCCTCAAAACATTTCTTAGAGAAAATTTTACGAAAACTACATTAAATCACTCAAGTTAAAAATTAAAAATTAAAAATTTCGCTTATCGTCTTTCGACCGCAGAATATCTAAATCAAAACATTGTGATGTTCATTATACAGATTTGGCAGAAAAAATCTCCCTTCCTGTTCGTTCCTTATCATCCAAATGCAAACCACATTGTTGACGTTACTCTTATTGCTATATGCTGTCAAATGAATTTCATGGGCCAAAGTTAGGAACATAGAAAAGAAATGTGTCCCTAAAGTTGGGTCCATGATTTACTTGTGAAAACGTTGTTAAACAATTAAAATAAACATAAAATATTCAAACAGTAACTGTGAGTTTTACGTCTAGTGTGTATTATCAGGTAATTCCATTCAATAAATGCCATAATCAGGCCATTTGATGATCGTCAGTGCAACCTTCCCATCTTAACCTTAGAAGTCATGGCGGCTAAAAACTCCGAACAGAGTGATATTCTCAACCAGTTTTATTACTTACGAGAGCTGAAAATGTATTGAAATGTTGTGATATAAATTGATTTGTGTGTGGTACACATTTATCAATCATCAGTGATCAATATTTTCCTTATTTTTTGTGTAATATTCCTTAATTAATTATTTATTTGCGTGATAGGCCGAATGAAAGGACTAGACCCACATTACATACCGTAACCCTATTGTAATAATGTTCAAGACTGAAAACTACATGTTTCTGCTGAACCACAGTATGTGGTCATATACATTACACTAGTTTACAAAACAACATAAAAAGTGTGAACTTTAGTGGTTGACCAACGTTTTTAATGCAAAATTCTACGCTGAATTCAATGCCGTGGTCAGAAAAAATTAAAGTAGAGCCATTTTTGAGATATACAAAAATTTTGATTTTTTAAATTTTGGACAAAAGTACGATTACTAAAATGTCAATATCTTTGGAACTAGTGCACCAATTTTAAATCTTTTTTTATGAAAGTGAAGCTAAATAAATTTGCTATCGTTCACTTGAATATTATGTCTTCATTAAAAATTTAATTTTGAAGTCATTTAAAAATTTACAGCGTTTATTTATTATTTTTCCTGCGAATTTTCCATAAAAATCTTGTTTTAATCAACATTTTTGATGGGATAAAAAGATTCAAAAATCATTCCATAATTTATTCTTAAAGTCCATTAAAAACTGGAGAAAATGAGCCTTTAATGGATGAAATCGGTTGGAAATGGTCGAAGTTATTAAATTTTTTGTAAAATCATGGAAATTGAATGTTCCAAGATTGGCCGTTGTCCCGCTCCTAGGTTCATGCACCACTTCCAGTAAGCCTTTCTGCGGACGTGTACGCATACGGTGCATTTCACTAACACTACCAGCTGTCACGCAAAATTAAATGGGATATTTTCAACAATATAATTTACGCTAGTGTTTGTGAGACCGCTCGGCGAGAACCTAACGCAACCAATTCAATTTGACAGCTTTCTTTCTTTAGCATTGCTTAACGATGTATACGACAAAACGTGAATTCAAGTGTAAAAATGATCCTCAAAAGTTTTGTTACGCGTGTGGCAACTATATATTTACAAAATCGGTCAATTTCACTGCTTCGTTGCAAACTGCATACAGGCTTTATTTTAAAATTGATCCTGGAGACTTTGACGAACCGTGGATTCCAAAAGTATTATGTAGTTCGTGCAAAACGTGCTTGGCTAGGTGAATGTCAGGCGCAAGGTAAATTGATTTTTTGAATAACTTTCATATAAACAATTTATGTACAGCATGGTAGTGCTTTGTTCTTTCCTGATCGACATTATCTTACTTCATCTATTTTTGATAAGTGTTAATGTCTTACTTAATAACTCACTTATTTGTTATCTGTCAGTCGCTATTTGTCCTTTGACATGCCCACCATATGGCGTCGACCGTTTTGTCATGCAACGGATTGTTATTTTTGCTTGACAAAAGTTAAGCAACAAGGACGTCACAAAACAGTTGAGTATCCATAAGTGGCTTCTATGACAAAACCTGTTCCACATTCAAGTTCGGTCCCGTATCCTGTTTATCCAAAGCGGAAACGAGTGCCCTCTGTTGAATCGACCGTTACAAAAAGTGAGGAGGAATTCAAGGAGGAATGCGAGGAAGACTTCGAGGTGGAATTGGAAAGAAACCCAAAACTGTTTACACAATCCGAATTTAATGTTTTGGTGCGAGATCTCGACTTATCGAAGGAGAAATCCGAATTGCTGGCATCACGCTTGAAAGAACACAACATGCTGAGCAAGGAGGTCAACATTTCTTGTCACAGGAATCGTCACAAGAAATTTGACAAATATTATTCTACAAAGGACAAGGCATGTTTTTGCCATGACGTAAACGGCTTGTTTGAAGGGTTTGGTGAGCCATATGATCCAGCTGAATGGCGTTTATTCATCGATAGCAGCAAGTTGAGATTGAAAGCCGTTTTACTGCATCAAGGGAATGAGAAACCTTCTATTCCATTAGCTCATGCCGTTAATATGAAGGAAACGTATGAATCAATGGCTCTATTGCTCAATTTGATAAATTACAATCAACACAATTGGAAAATTTGTTCCGATCTTAAAGTGGTTGCCATGTTGACTGGATTGCAACAGGGATACACAAAATATATGTGTTTTTTGTGTAAATGGGACAGTCGAGCTCGTAAGGAACACTACGTCCGAAAAGATTGGCCAAAACGGGATAATTTCACAATTGGTAAAGACAACGTTAAAAATGATCCTCTTGTGGTAAAAGAACGCATAATACTTCCACCACTACATATAAAACTTGGGCTATTCAAAAATTTCGTCAAAGCGTTGCAAAAAGAAGGGCCGGCATTCCAGTACTTGAAATCAGTATTTCCAAATTTATCTGACGCAAAGATAAAGGAAGGTGTATTTGTTGGCCCACAGATCAAAAAACTGCTCAATGATTCCGCATTCAATACAGTTTTGACACCAGATGAGAAAGAAGCGTGGAAATCGTTCCAGCGTGTTGTCACAACCTTTTTAGGAAATTTCAGAAGCCCAGATTATGAGGAAGCCGTCGATGAATTGCTCAAAAATTATGAGAAAATAGGTATAAATCAAAAATATTGTGTTTGTTACATATAATTAATTTCAAATCCTTTTATTTCACTGAACACAGGTGTGAATATGTCTTTGAAGATACATTTCCTACATTCTCACATGGATTTTTTCCTGGAAAATCTTGGTGACGAGAGTGATAAGCACGGCGAACGTTTTCACCAACAAATGAAGATGATGGAACGTCGTTACCAAGGGTTTTGGGATGAAGCAATGATGGGTGACTATTGTTGGTTTCTGATTCGAGAAACAAGTTCAAAACATCGAAAACAAAGTCATTCGATTCTCAATCATTTTTAATAAAACCTAAATAAATTTCTTTTGTATCAACTCGGTTTTAAATCCTGATATGCCTTAATCAAATTGATATGTAGAGAAAAGAATCTCCCATGAAAACTTTACATACGATTTGGATGCTTACAACGACACCTAGAAAAGGAACTCTAAAGCTGTTGTATTTCAGCAACATTTTTAAGTGTTTTACAAAAATGCTCATAACTTCGACAATTTCCAACCGATTTCATACATTAAAGGCTCATTTTCTCCGGTTTTGAATGGACTTATGGAATGATTTTTTGAATCTTTTCATCCCATTAAAATTTTGATTAAACAAGATTTTTATGGAAAATTCGCAGGAAAATAAAAAAAAATGCTGTAAATTTTTAAATGACTTCAAAATTAAATTTTTAATTAAAACACAATATTCTAGTGAACGATAGCAAATTTATTTAGCTTCATTTTCATAAAAAAAGACTTAAAATTGGTGCACTAGTTCCAAAGATATTGACATTTTAGTAATCGTACTTTTGTCCAAAATTAAAAAAATCAAAATTTTTGTGTATCTCAAAAATGGCTCTACTTTAATTTTTTCTGACCACGGCATTGAATTCAGCATAGAATTTTGCATTGGAAATGATCATCACCTTACCGAGTTCAAAAATGCTGTAAACTAGTGTTATTGATCAGGACAGGTAGTTTATTAAGAGTGATTGTTGACCAAAGTAGACTGATATCAAAGGCAAATTGATGATTAAAACAATGATAAACGAACATTGAAGACCAAGGCAGATTGTTGATCAAGATAGATTCCCAACAAACAATTTTAGCTGCAGATTAGCTTATACAGCCAAAATTTGCATTATGCAGCTACTTTTTGCCTGTATAAGCTAAGCTGCAGCTAAAATTGTTTGTTGGGTTGATCATAAGGGTTGATCTATGAAAATTTTTGATCAAGGCAAATAATTTATCAAGGCAGTCAACAATACTGTTGATCAAAACAGATGAATTATAAAGTAAATTGTTTTTTTTTTTTTTATTATCTGGTTCGTTTATTTGTAAGGCTCAATCGCGTTAGCTTTACGGAGCCGATAGTTCATTGTTCTTTGTTTGTAACAAAATTCACTTAATTCTATGTCTAGTAGGAGTTGGGCCGAATACTCGCGGCTTACTCGAAGTAAGAGAGGTACATTGTCGAAGGATAGGATCAGGGGAGGAGCTTGGGGGCAAGGTTTCGTTGTCTCATCAGAGCGATGTCGCCAGTATGAACGGTAGTGTGATTCTAGATTCGTCTGGAGTTCGACCGGCTATGGTGACCAGTGGGCGACGATGAGACTAATCGAGACGGGGGACAAGACAAACAAAAACTAATAAAGAGATACAAAAGACAAACGAATTAAATTCTTATACTAGACATTTGCAGAAACACATAAATCGACTGCATATAGCAGAGCTCGCGGGAACCCAACACGTCTCTGATAGGGATATAGGGTTGTCTTCCTTGGGCCTCGAGGGTATTCAAAACTCGCTCTCTGGCGGCGTCATTATCCGTACATTGCCAAACTGCGTGATCGATTTCGTCGTAACCGTTTCCACAACGACATATGTTGCTGTCCACGAGGTTTATTCTAATGAGATGCGCATCTAGCGAGTAGTGGTTGTACATAAGTCTACTCATCACGCGAATGAAGTCACGACTTAAGTCCAAGCCTTTAAACCACGCTCTCGAAGAAACATCAAGAATAATTGAATGTAACCACCGTCCAAGATTTCCATTGTCCCAATCGATTTGCCAACTCGAAAGGGTACTCTAACACACTAAATGGTAAAATTCATCGTGTGAAATTTGCCTGTCATAATATTCGCCTTCCTGCGCACCCACCTTTGCGAGAGAGTCCGCCTTCTCATTGCCTGGGATTGAGCAATGTGAGGGGACCCATACAAAGGTAATCATATATGATCTTTCAACCAGTACACTCATCTGCTCCCTTACCTTTGAAAGGTAATAAGATGAGTGCCTACCTTGTTTCATCGACCGAATAGCCTCGATCGAACTGAGACTATCCGAGAAGATGAAGTAATGGTCTGCGGGCATGTTGGAAATCATCCCCAATGCGAAGTTGATTGCTGCCAGCTCAGTAACATAAACGGAACAAGGTTCCTGAAGTTTGCGGAAGGCGCTAGAGTTTTCATTGAAGACACCGAAGCCAGTGGATCCACTGAGACGAGACCCGTCTGTAAAATATCTTTTCACGCAATTGACGTGTTGGTACTTTCCAGTAAAAATACGTGGGATAATAATAGTTCAAAGTTGATCTGGAATCATGGAAAGATCATATTCAATTGAGGAACTGCGATTGGTGAAGTGAGCACGGTCTGGAGTATAACAAGGAAGACACATATACAAGGATATGTAGTGGTGGTAGATTCTCATAAATCGAGATTGTGTGTTCAGCTCAAAAATTTCTTCAAAATTTTCAATTATAAGCGTGTTTGTCACTCCGCATTTGATTAGTATTCTGAGAGAGAGAGCTCCCATAAACGGTTCTGGAGCGGTGTTACTCCTGCCAGAACCTCGAGACTCATGTTATGCGTTGAGTGCATACAGCCAAGAGCAATACGCAGACAACGATATTGAATTCGTTCCAATTTTATTAGGTGACATTTTCTTGCCGAGAGAAAGCAGAAAGAGCCGTACTCTAGAACAGAGAGAATAGTTGTTTTAAAAAGCGTTATGAGGTCTCCCGGATGAGCACCCCACCATGTGCGGCAATTTGAACGGAGAAAGTTGATCCTTTGCTGACATTTTTGCTTCAAATACGTAATATGGGTATTCCAAGTGCACTTTGAATCAAACCAGACCCCAATGATTCAGTAATGTTTCTGCGCAAAAGATCAAGTTGCATTTGGGCTGGGAATGACACTGATGAAGACTGCACATTGTAGTCGAAATACGTATCGGTCATGGATACCAACATTATTTAAGTGGAATTAAATGGAAGATAACCCTTTTTTGCTGTTTTACATAATTTTGATATTGATATGTTTAATTTTGAAATATTTACCATTTAAATTCCCCTTCACATTTATTATGCATGAATAAAGCTGTTTTAAATGAATAAAAACATAAATTCCATGATATGTACATTTTAATAAAAACTCTAGTGATAAACTTCAAAAACTGGAAAATATCTGAACCTTTAACATTTATTAATTTCTATTCATTACATTATAAAAGTTTAACAAAAAACAAGCTTCGAAACCTCAATCATTGGATTCATAACCTGATGCTTGTGACCACTTGTCTATAAGACTATTGATGCTCAAACAAATCTGTATTAAAAACAAACTGGTTGCTGCGCTCGGTTTCAGACTCTACATGCACATTAGACAATTTATCATTTAGGGGAAATGCAGGTAATGTCGGCCTAAGTGTCCCTAATTTGGGCCCATGCATAAATTCAGTAATCAACTAAATTTTCAATAGCAACCATCAGTGTTGGGAAAATATCAAAAAATCAAATCTCATCAACGCCCAAGATCACGCTTGATTTTCGTAGACAAAAATCAACAAGCAAACAATTGTGGTTGATTTTGCAAGCTGTGATATCGCAGCTCAGAAGATCAAGCTAACAAAACTCACCAAACTGTGGTGAGATTGAGTTTAATAATTTTTGCTTTACCCCCGAATGCAACCGAAACTTCCATAACGGCTTGCAGCAGTCCCTTCGCATCTACCATCGGTGAAGATATAAAAGAGATAGCAAACTATGCTTTCTCTTTCTAAGAAAATGATATGCAATGGAATCATTTTTGTGTCGAGTCAACTCTCAGCTTGATTTTTGCACGTTGCGAATAGTCTCGTAATATCAAAGGAGCTTGTAAAATCAATATCAAGCATGATATTTTGTTCCAATATCACGCAGAAAAATATCAATTGATTTCTGATTTTGCCAACACTGCAAGGAGCTGTGTCGAGATGCCGATGACAACCCCTGGGGCAACGCATACCGAGTCACGATAGCGAAGATCATGGGTCATCGTGGAGAGACTTTTCCCACATCATGACCCAACGACCTGGCCACCTACACCATATGGCGAGGAAGATGGAGACAACGTTTAACAAGTCTCCAACGTAACGGCGCCGGTGGTGTACTGGTAAGCGTGATTGCCTCTCACCCCAGCAGGCCTGGGTTCAATACCAGTCGGCGCCGCCGGGATGTTCTGAGGCATAACATCTCTGATCACGCCTTCCTTCGGATGGGAAGTAAAGCCGTTGGTCCCCGGTTCATGAGTTGATGGGTCGATAGGTACGGTCCAGGTGTGGGAGCTGCCTTCCTGGCACGTCGGTAGCATTGGTGCTCAGCACGGAAAACAAGATCGACGGAAAAAACAAAACCAAAGAAGAAAAAAAGTCTCCAACGAGGAACTCCTAGCAGCAGCGAGAGGGTTGATGGCGAAGAAAGCTCCGGGCCTGGATGGAATTCCCAACGTGGCGTTGAAGGCGGCGATCCAGACGTTCCCGGACATGTTCAGGATGGTGCTGCAGAAATGTCTAGACAAGGGTCAGTTCTCTGATAAGTGGAAGGTACAAAAGCTTGTGCTGTTGCTGAAGCCCGGAAAACCGCTGGATACTGTCGGAAAGCTCTTGAAGAGGATCATCCTGAACAGGCTGACGAAGTGCACGGAGAGTGAACACGTATTGTCGGAGAGGCAGTTCGGATTCCGGAAAGGGAGATCGACGGTGGTTGCAATTCGGACAGTGATTGACAGAGCCGAGAAAGCTTCCAAACAGAAGCGGAGAGGAAATCGATACTACGCTGTGATTACGATTGATGTGAAGAATGCATTCAATAGCGCCAGCAGGGAGGCCATCGCCAAGGCGCTCCATATAATGAGGGTGCCAGACTACCTCTGCAGGATTCTAAGTAGTTACTTCCAGAACCTGGTCCTGGTCTGCGAGACAGACACAGGGCGGGGCAGGAATCGCTTAGAATCACGGCGGAAGTTCCACAAGACTCCATTCTAGATCCCACGCTGTGGAACGGAATGAACAATGGCGTGCTGACGTTCAAGTAGCCCAAAGAAGTTGAGATCGTTGGCTTTGCGGACGATGTCGTCTTGACGGTAAAGCTGGGTTTAGATAGGGCAAGTCAATTGATCAAGTCAGTTGTATTCAACTGACTTGAACGCGATTTGAACGTGTAACCCAAGCAACACCGAAAACATCGTCAATTTTTTACTTTTTTTATTTAAGTTACCCAGAAATCCCTTAAATGGTACATGAAATACATCTTGACACAAAAGTGTTTCAAATTTGTTGCTTGTTAAACATTAGGTCTCAATAATGAAACATAACAGTTTCAATGTACTACTTGGATGACCTCTCAAAGCATGCATAAAATGGGAGGAGCAAACATGTTGCTATCAAATTGGTATGAAGTCATATGCTACGTGGTATTGTGTGAAACACTTGAGCAACAAATCTAACTTGTGTTGCTTTTGTTGTATAAGAGTTTAATAAAACATTATGTTTCTTGTGATTGTAGCGTAACAAAGTGTGAACTTTATGTTTTTGCACCTAGTGCGCAACTTTTTCGAGACGTTACTAAAAAGTTGACGAACCAAGATGTGTCGAAGAATCTATTTGCAATCTGCGTTTTCACAATCATTTCATTATGTTGCAGTAAGATTTCACGTGTCTTCTTGTTAAGTATGTTACAATAAGGTTACAGGTATCTGTTTGTTGTTTAAATCGTAAAATTACTTTTAAAAAACCTATTGATGTAATAATCTGTAAGAAGTCTTTTTCATGTGTTCAATGCAAATTTCAATCAGAAGAGATTATACTGTCAAACAAAGCAGATCTACATGTCTGAAAATTTCTGAAGTTGCTGTGAGTTTGAAAATGGATGATTCTGATCGAGAATTATGGCGGAAAATAAAACGAAACGGTCACTTTGCAAGCCAAAAACGAAAATTGTTAAAAACAAGTGTTGAGAAGAGTGAATCTGCAGAAGGCTATACAAATAATAATCCAAGCTGTACACCGAAAACTGCAGCAGAGTTGGTGAGCCCTTTAATTGAGGAGGAAGTGGGTAACAGCAGTGAAAGTGAAGATGAAACTGACAACACATCTGACCAACATGAACTGTGCAATGAGCTCAGAGATTGGGCAATAACGCACCAAGTAAAGCATGCCGCAATTAACTCGCTACTTGTCATTCTAAAATGCTTTATTCCCAACAATGTACTGCCAAAGGATGCTAGAACATTGGTACAGACACCTCGATCAACAATAATTTGCTCGAATGAAAATGGCGGAGGAAATTATTGGCACTACGGTTTGAAAAGATCGGTTACGGAAGCTTTATCTACAGTTACCAATAAACCATCCGAAGTCTCACTAAATGTGAATATTGATGGGCTACCAGCTTTTAAAAGCTCATCTCAATCATTGTGGCCAATTTTGATAAGTATACAGGAGCTAAAAGATCTTTTGCCACCATTAGTAGTGGGCATTTTTTGTGGGTTGTGTAAGATAATACTAGAAATTATTTTTGGGGTCAAAGTAATACGACTATTTATTTCCAGACAAACCGTAGGATGTAAATGCATTTTTGCAACCATTCGTATCAGAATTGAACGACGTGCTTCTAAACGGTATCCTAATTGACGATAAACAAATAACGATTAAGTTGCGCTGTTTCATTTGCGATACCCCAGCTCGATCAATGTTAAGAGGTAGTACACATACTCTCTCTCTCTCTCTCACACACACACACACACACAAACACACAAACACACACGCACACACACACACACACACACACACACACACACACACACACACACACACACACACACACACACACACAACACAGACAGACAGACACAGACACACACACACACACACACACACACACACACACACACACACACACACACACACACACACACAGACACACAGACACACACACACACACACACACACACACACACACACACACACACACACACACACACACACACACGCACACACACACACACACACACACACACACACACACACACACACACACACACACACACACACACACACACACACACACACACAGACAGACACACACACACACACAGACAGACAGACACACACACACACACACACACACACACACACACACACACACACACACACACACACACACACACACACACACACACACACACACACACACACAGACAGACACACACACACACACAGACAGACAGACACACACACACACACACACACACACACACACACACACACACACACACACACACACACACACACACACACACACACACACACACACACACACACATGCACGCGTACACACGCACACATATTTGCAGCCTTTTTGTTTGACCTCATTATTTTCCATTTTAGGTGTAATTGGTCATAATGGATACAACTCATGCTTAAAGTGCGTGACCGAAGGCGAATACTCGAGTACGGCCAAAACAATGATATTTCCACAAATCAATGCTCCCCTTAGAACCGACGAAGGATTTCGCTCTCGTCAATATGAAGATCATCATAAATATGACAGTATACTGGAGTCCATCCATGGATTAGACATGATTCAAGATTTTCCAATTGGAGATGGCTTACACTTGATTGATCTTGGGATCACCAAGCGATTGCTAAATGGCTGGAAAAATGGCACATTGAACAACCTTAACGCCAAGTGGTCAGCAAAACAGATTGAAAATGTGTCACAGTTTTTACAATCTTCTAAACTTCCCCGTGAAATGCGACGACCAGCTCGGGGTCTCGAACATTTATCTCGTTGGAAAGGTACTGAGTTTAGGACCTTCTTACTATATCTAAGTCCAGTAGTTCTCAAAAAGTTTTTTGAATCACAGGAAATTTCAGATCACTTTCTAAATTTCTTTTGCGCAGTTCAAATTTGCTCAAGACACGATCAATCACCGGAAAATTATACTGTCGCTAAGGCCCTTATCGATGATTTCTTAAATGGTGTAAAAATATTGTACGGAACACAGCTTTTTAGCAGCAACATGCATAATCTAACACATCTGATTGATGATGTTACACGATTCGGTCCGCTGGATTCTTTCGACGCTTATCCATTCGAATCCAAGCTTTTTACTTTGAAAAGAATGATAAGAAGTGGTAACCTTCCTCTGTCGCAAGTATCTCGAAGAATTATTGAGATGCAATCTAATTTTGCAAATTTTAAACGGCCGAAGCAATCACAGGCACCTACTCTAAAAAAGAAATTTGTATTGAATAATGACGACCATGATTATTTGCATTGTTTTATCAAAAAGAGTGAATGTGAAATTTACGCATACGTAAATCTCGGTGATTTCTGCCTGGATACAGAATCTTTAGCAGATAAGTGGGTTTTAACGTCAGACTTCCAAATTGTATCCACTCAGTATATTGTTCATAACACTGAACAAAACTCTTTCCATTTATTTGGTTACCCGTTGAAAAATCTTTCGGATTTCTTTGTCAAACCAGTGCTGTCGTCATTATTGCATATCTACGGATCTAATTTAGAGAAAGATCCTCATAAAATGTTCAGTTTTGACAATATTCTCTGCAAAATGGTTAAGATAGATTGCCAAGATAGAAACATGCCTAAGTCTGTATTTTTGCCACTCATTCACACCTTAAAATAAATTAAAATTGGTACCAATAAGTCAAACTTAACATTTTGTTTTAATATTACCCTAATTATAGACAAGCAGACGGGGAACACTTGATCATTTTCCTTGCCGTAAAATAAAATCGATACACGATAAAGCAGATAAATCACGCTAACGCCACCTAGTGAATCAGTTTCGAGCTGAGAAGTGCATTGCTAGGTAGATTATAGCGAGCTGAGCAACTTTATCAAAAAATAAACTATAAATGTGACAACTAACATTTTTGGTTTTATGGAGGTTCTGTAGACCATGATTCAGACTTGTAGAATGCTTTAAATCTTCGATAAAACTAACAATGTTACTTGGGAATGAACCTGAGATATCAATTAATGAACATTCTTTTCAAGACGGCGCCACTTAGTGAGTCAGTTCAGAACTAAACAGTACACTTCCAGATAGGTTATGTACATCTAAGAAACTTTGCCAAAGACCGGGTTGTTTTATCTGGCCATGGGCCTGACATTTAAATAAAATAATATAGTTTTCAAATTGGCACCACCTAGTGAGTCAGTTCCGAACTTGACTGTTCTCTCTCAGGCACCTCAGATCTAAATGGTATTTGAACTGTTGGGATATAGTGCATCTGAACTTTTTTAGGTTGACATCTCAGCGTTGTGCCGCAATTGTTGGTTAGTATTGTAGCTCTATCAGTTTTCGCGAGCTTTACGTTTTACTTTAAATCGAAGAGTAAATTTAGTGTGATAAAATAAAACCACGGGATTCTATATTCATTATTTCAGATTTTATTAACGTATAATATTTGTCAAATAAAATGCAACATTTTTGCATCAAAACTTAAAATTTAACATGAGTGTTCGTTTTGGTTTTCGTGCAGATCAGTTTTCAAACTTCAATAAAAAATTAATCAACAAATAAAAAAAAAAGTGAAAGAGAAAAGCGTTCATTCATGCTTTCTGGCAACCCTCTCAATTCTAAGCCTCTTCATAGTTCTCGGAGATGCTGTCCAATCCTGCATCGTTATAATCATCACGGTCGGCCATATCGGAAGGAATATCAGTCAGTCGTCGCTTTTTGCGGGTATGTGATACTCGCCGCTGTCCACCCTGATTGATATGGCGTTTCATTTCGGTATTCTTATGACGAAGGAAATCACTGAATGCTTTCTCGGTGTCTTCGATTGTATATTCAAAGTCAGCGGCGCGTAGTACACTTCCGATGAAGTTAATCAATCGTGGAAACGTCCGTTTGAAATTCCGGTTTTGTTCCACAGGGGGTTCACCATTTTTGGACCGTGTGTTACCTAACCACGAAAAGGGCATCAATACCGATATGTCGATCATTTTCCTGATCAGATTGCGAAAGAATGAATGTCCTTCGCGTTTCCCATTAAGATTGTACATTACTTCGAAATACTGGTACAATTTTTCGGAAAAAGATTGGATTTCCAGCTTAGATTCAATGGACATCAGATCTTGAACCGTTTTAATTGGAAGAATCGCTTTGAATTCGGAGAAATCTTCAGTACTTCGCTTTTGTTTTGGCTGCTTTTCCTCATGAGTCTTCGATTCTTGCTGCTTCATTTTGAAATACTTTTCAATGTCAGCCACGAAGAAAAGAATTTTGTTTAGGTTCTTTTCAATTCTATCCAATCTTTCAGCGATTTCATCCGATTGTGTATCACCCATTTCATCCGATGGAGTTTCATCATCGTAAACGACGGGATAGCTCTCGATGTTTCCGTTCAGATAACTATCATTTGATTCTTCTGTAATGGTCGGAAAGTTTTTGGCATTCGCAGCACTGACAGGAGCTGGATTCACCTGCTGGACGAAGCCAAGATTCTCTTGCTCACCGTTGGTATTGAGGTTTTCAATTTCTTCGTCGAATTCGCTAAGCATCCGATATGTGCCATTCTGTAGCTGGAGGTACTGCTTACCATCCCCAGACTGAACAATCAATGGTCGAATCATCATCTGTAAAAAGATAAAATTCATGATCATCGTTTGCTTCATAAAATGCAAATCAGCAAAATAGATAAATACAGGACTCCCCCGAATAGCTCGGTGATTGGTGCCACATACGGCGACAATTATACGATTGTCCCTAATAAATCAAGTTGGAGAAAGTTCTGTCTCTGTAATGAGACCTCCCGCCAAAATCCCTACAAAAAAATATGCTAAACTTCCGTGCCTCGTCAGTTATTCGTCACTTTCGTTGCAACTCTCCAGGGTGTATCAAATCGATTTTGCCTGTACTTTGATTATTGTTTCACTTATTTATTTGTTTTTATAGATTTCATGATATTAAATCCAAGATTAAATCAGCTTCGTGCATTGAAACTCTAGATGAACATTTCAAGGGATCCTATCTGCATTGATCGATTCTCTTCATCGACTTTCTCTTTCGTTAATAACTCATCTGCAAAAACATTTTGGGTGCTCAATAAGAACCTTCTTTATCAAACTAAGTGGTAATAATAGCACGAAATCAGTTTGCATAGCCGTGGTTATCAAAAGAGAAAGTCGACGAAGAGAATCGATCAAATCAGATAGGACCTTTTGAAATGTTTATCTAGAACTGCCGAGGAAGTCTTTATACGTACTGCTGTGAAAATGAAAACAAACGGATAAAAACGTCATTCAGAAACACTGCCATGTATACAGGGTCCAATGAGATACAAAGAGAGGTGGCGCAGATCATGAAATATTTTTGTTAATGCTGTGTTCCTTTTGGTGAATTTTAACTTAAATTTGACAAAATGGATTAATGGTCGGTCATAAATAATAACAAGTTTATATGGAAATTTTCCAGCCTTGGTAAACAAAAACAAAAACCTATACGCAATTAGTTACGTCACTATTTCTTTGTATCGTACAGTGCTTTCCCTCCCTTAACAAAATCGATTGCTTCACCTCGGTAATCCAGTTCATTGCACAGGTACCAGCAGATGTGCTTCATGGATAAAGTCCAAGTCGAGTATTGACGGTTCGAAAGTGAGGATCACGCTATTTATAAACAACCCAAATTTGAGTAGAATCTACTAATATCCGTCAAAAGTAGGTTTACCCAAAATTGAGGAAACAAAGTTGGGACTGACAAGATGACGAATATACAACATCGACCTGAATCCAAACGATGTTGCTCATTTGTCATCGTATCAGTTCCAACTTTGTTTACTCAATTTTGGGTAGCCCTGCTTTTGACGGATATCAATAGATCCAACTCAAATTTGGTTTGTTTAGAAATAGCGTGTTCTAACTAATCTATATATATATATATATAGGTGCGGCAGTTGTGGTACTTTAGCAGTGTTAGAGATTACAAAAAATAAAAATTCCCGAAGTGACTTGGAGTGACGTCATAAAATCGTAAGAGCATAGGTTGTGGCATATTAAAAATATCATTACACTGAAGTGCGTGAGCGTATTATATACTAACAAAATATTATAACTGTTTGCGAACCCAATCCCAATGGAGCACATTTGCCGTACCCTGTATACACGACACTGTCTCTATGTTTGTATTTCTGTTTGTTTTCATTTTTACTTCAGTGCGTAGGAGACTTTATCATCAAATTATTTTGCGAAGCTGATTGAATGCCCAGGAAACCTGAATGTAATAAGTGACATGAGAAGAATAAATAATCCCCAGTGTCCCGAACGACATTTTACGGATTGGAAATGTTTGAAATCCTTAAGTGGAAATGGTTAAAGATACCTCGATAACTTTTTCAAAGGGAGGAATCTGGTTTCGTAGACAAAGATTCAAACGTCAACTCCTACGCAAGCTAATACCATCGCCTTGTTGGAGAAGAATCACCCTTTCTGATATTCATATCATGATGTGCATGCCGTGATGAAGCATTTACTATGAAGGTGTAAAATAAACCACACTCTCGTCGAAACAGCATATTATGGCATTGAAGTGCAGTGAAGATTTGTGTGCTTTTAATAAATTGTTATATATTTAGAAAAATAAAGAAAACAATCCACCTTGGAGGGGCTTTGGCTTCGTTCTAACAGCACTAAAGTAAAATCGAGCTGAAGTGTTCGAAATCGCTCTATTGGAATCCGTAACTGATGGAACGAAACTCACAACACCAGCAAATAATCTAAAATCAAGATTTGAGACTTTCATCGGAATTACATACGGAAAAGCAGAAATAATCGCCATCGTTCAATTGTATATATAGGGGTAAGAGGGGCATAGTGAGCATCCCGTGCACCAGCTTGGACTTCCGGCCGTTCGGAACAAATTGGTTGGTGGTAGAATCAATATCATAATGATATTGAACCGACTGCCAGTTGTTTTGTTTCATGCAGCTAGAGATCCAGGGCCAAACTCCGGGATGCTCACTATGCCCCACCTGTTCAGTATGCCCCTCCTCCCCCTATGCATTGTTAATGTCCACATTCAGTTATTGCTATTGCTTAATATGATTATATACACAGGAATTCCCCGATGTACGCGTCGGGTGGTGTCGTCCACCCACCGAAATTTCTAATAATTGTGTAACCAATTAAACTGTTGTTTTTTGCATGTGATTAGGATCAACCATAAGCTTATCCATAGAGAAAATTAGTTCAATTGGTCGTAAGACTACTGATCAATGGCGTTGGGTGGACGGCACTACCCACTGCGCAAATCAGGGGATTTGTGTATGTCACCTTACAAAATTTAGAAATATTGCGCATTGCACACCAAACTGAACAAATAAGCGCGTTTTCACTTATTAAAAAATGCGAGTTTCCGTACAATCGTATTGGTGTCTGTGGTGTACTTATTCCTCATGATGCAATTATAAGTACTCCGAAGACACCAAAACGATACCACACTTTTTGTATTGTTGGGGCAGTCCAGTATCAAATGCATTCAGCAATACCAACAGAAATAATATTAAAATTTACCTGATTTAAAGTGGCTTCACCGGCAAAATTCAGTTGAGAAGGACCGGAAATCGTAGAAATCGGTACGTTCCCTGCAGCTGACGGAAGTGGCCGAATATTAGAGCTGTTGTTGGATGTTTCAGGCTGCGACTTGATATGTGCTGGACTTTTCGACAGGGATTTCATGGAGTTAACGCTTGAGAAATTTTGTCCACTACTACTGCTGCTGAAGGTTGTCTCGACATGTGTCTGGAATGTAAATGTTTGTTAATTTTTTAGTAACACGAAGTACGGTCCGGTTCCTAACTTTGTTACTTTCACGCTTCCAGAACTGGAATCGCTCTGCTTGATCCAAAATAATATCTTTGGTCTTTGAAAAGTCATTACTTTCGATCAGGCAGAGTGCTGTAGGCTCTGGAAGCTTGAATCCTGAGGGTGATGAATTTAGAAATCGAACTATCGAACTGTCGATCACATACCCGCCCTCGTATCATTATGATCTATCAAAGCGTAAAAAAACAAGCATTTTTGTTCTAACCTGCAATTGATGCTTAGCAGGAGCTAGCTGGTAAACTTTGGAGTTGAATTTTGGTTTTTTTGTCCCGGGAGTCGCACGAGTCCCACGACTGATCTCCACTGTATCCTCGGAATCCGTTACCGCTTCCAGTATTCTCATGACGTTTTCGGCATCCGCATACGTTGAACCCCGGCCAACTACTTTGCACTTCTGGAGAGACCACGACGCCATATCTGGTTCGGAATTTTCGTCAGCGGATAAAGTCAACAAATTGGACATGGGCCAATAAACCGAATTGTTCTTGACCCAGGTATTCGGTACGATGGTCATCGTTGGCCTGGCGCGTTTATTTTTTCGCGTTTGTACGATCGAAAACGGCATTTTTGCGAGCACTTGATTCTGACTTCTCTATTAGACTACTTCTGATTTTTTGTGAACATATTATTTGTTGCATCCAGACGTCAATATATATCTTGTCACAACAATGTCATCGGAACGTTCCAGAAAAGTCACAGCGATGATATGTTTATAAGACTGCTAAAACATTAAATTTATTGTTGCATGACAGTAGCTCCTGTGTCGTTTGTATACTGTAGTGCAACATGCATTTTCTGGATTGAAATGTACACTGCCGATCAATTTATTTTGCCTACCGAAATATAAATCGAAGAAGACCCGCATAAACGCGAACCATCACATGACCTTACCGATAATGGTTATAAATTGTTTATAATCCCTGCTAAACTTCAACTGAAATGGTTATGGAACTTTACATGAACGTTTGTGTGATAAAGTTTTAACCTTATGTATTATGGTTTTTTGGAAGTGGACCTTACAAATAATGGGTTGTTAAGAACCATTACCATTCCAAATTCTTGTTTTCTCCATACATTTTCGGAAAGAGAACTATATTAGAACGTTTTTACTTATGGTTTGAGAACATTAATGGTTATGGTTATGGTAGTCAGTAAGGTCCATTAATGGTTTTGTATTATCACTCAACTTTACGTGAAATATATCGTGAATTGGTAATCAGTAATTTACAGGCAACCAATTCGCGATATATTCCACATAAAGTTGATCGATGTTACAAAACCATTTATGGACCTTACTGGTTACCATAACCATTACCATTAATGTTCTCAAACCATAAGTTAAAAGGTTTTAGTATAGTTTTCTTTCCGAAAATGTATGGAGAAAACAAGAATTTTGAATGGTAATGGTTCTTAACAACCCATTATTTGTAAGGTCCACTTCCAAAAAACAATAATACTTAAGGTTAAAACTTTATCATTAAACGTTCATGTAAAGTTCCATAACCATTTCAGTTGAAGTTTAGCAGGGATTATAAACAATTTTAACCATTTTAGGTAAGGTTTATGTTATGGTTCGCGCTTATGGGGGGAGAGCCCTTAATTATCAGGATAAAGCAGTCAAATAATATTACAAACAATAAAATGTTACATTATAACAGGTTATTTGTGTTGTGTTGTAAAACTGCAGAAATAACCTGTAATATGTTATCACAAAAAATATAACAGATTTAATTTACCCAAGTAACCACCAAGCCCAATAATAGCTTTCTAATCGCTTTTTTTTGCAATATAACAATTTTATAGGGTTTTAAAATTTTATATCAGCCGTCTATCAGCGTTATATTACAAAGAGGGCGATTAGCGGGCTTGTTGATTACTTGGGTAATTATCCGTTTATTTTGTTTGTATGCAAATTTATTTATTTAAAATGAACTCTCCACAACTATGGCTCTCTAACTCGATATCGAGTTAGTAGAGGGTTGACTGTAGTTATTAATGGAAGAACTTATCAACTTATAGAACTTTTGAGTTAGTTATGCTATTAATTGGTCTTTAATTTATTTAATATATGCACAGATAAAAGTTCTGAATTTTAATTGTGATGTAAGCATTCCATCACGTAAACTTGTATTTCATTTCACGCAACCGAGCAACTTGTAAACAATGTTGTTTACAAAGATGGACTTTTGTATACAATATTTGCTACATTGCATGAAATGTCTCAGTACTTTACATGATATGTAATGTAAACTTATATGATATGTGACGCTCCATTTATGTGCATCATACTAAACAGAAATTTACACTACTTTTTCGAACTGTGTGGTTGGTGCAATATAAGCTTGTTTATTTATTTATTTAGTTGCTTCTAAATAAGTAAATAATTGTTAATGGATCATTAGATTTTTTTAATAAATTCATTCACTTCCAGCCGAACCTGTGAAAGGGCTTATGTTTCTTTTTAAATTTATTTCAGCCTTAGGCTGGTTCATCTCAGGAAGCGTATATGGGCCAAATGTAAACAATGCATAACGATTGGGTATTTTTTCTCCAATTTTATGATTTCCAAATTCCCCTTATTTTTGACAGCTGCATACATGGTTTGAAAATGGGTATTTTTTACCCATTAATGGGTTTGCATGAAAAAAAAAGAAAAAAAGATGATCGTTTCCAGAACAATTCAAAAGCGTTCTATGGAACCATAGACTGAATCAATATTTCACGTAATCTGTATAGGTGAAATCCAATAAAATTCATTGGATGGCTTTGAAAAATCAAATGAAAGTTATGTGTAAGTTACCACCTAGAAAAAAATATACACACTTATTTTTATTGCCGTAGACCAGCAAACGTTTGCTGGACTTTGCCGAGCTGGAAATTCAGCAATCCTTCCAGCAAAACATCTTGCAGCTCATTTGACAGCTCATTGCTGCAAAACCAGCAATAGTTCACTGGTTTGTTCAGTAAAACTGCATATTATATATTTTACTGTATCACCAGCAATTTAATTTGTTTTTCTATAGATTGTTTCAAATTAAGAGTTAAATATAAATATAATCTAGGTATATGTATAGTTCGGTAAGTCCTATTTTTATTACAATTGCTTTATGGAACAATAATCCATGTGCTTTTTCACATTGTACACAGTTCGAAAAAGTAGTGTAAATTTCTGTTCAATATGATGCACATAAATGGAGCGTCACATACCATATAAGTTTACATTATAAATCATGTAATGTTCTGAGACATTTCATGCCATGTAGCAAATATTGTATACAAAAGACCATATTTGTAAACAATATTGTTTACAAGTTGCTTGGTTGCATGAAATGAAATACAAGTTTACGTGAATGAATGTTTACATCACAATTAAAATTCAGAATTTTTATCTGTGTAATAACACATTTCAAAGATTCAGAAGTACTTCTCGCAAGGATTTTAGCTTAAATCAAAATAAAAAAAAAAACCTAGTTTAATTCACGTAGTGATAATCTTATTGCACTTACTTACTGGTTCGTAGTGAATTTCTCAAGCATGAGCAATATAATACTGTTAAAAATGAACTTCTTAATTCTAAAAAAAAAATGCCGTGGGAATGTGAAACATAAAAATGATCCCATATTTTACAGATCATGCATATTACTGAGCTTCCAGCAAAAATTTTTAGATTGCTGGTTGGTCAGTAAAAACTACTTTTGCTGGAAGCAGATCAGCAATTTACTGGAACTCGATTCAGATTTTTGGTGTGTACGTTTTAAAGGATTTTCCAATAGCGCAGTTTTATATGAAAATCAGTGTTTTTTTTTGTTCCGTCTACAAATTTCATAAACGAACTGTATCCTGGATGGGTAAACTATTCCGCAAATGGTTTGTGGCTTACGCGTCCATTTTTGTTCAATATTGTCAAAAAACAACAACATTCCCAACATTTGTATTTTTCGGAACATATTTTGGTTATATCTCCGGAGTTAGTTGACTGATTCCAAAATAGCTGTTTTATGGATGGAATTTTATTCCAAAACTATTCGATACCATTTTATGAGACCATGTCTTCTTGTCTGTGTCTTATGATAATGCTAAATAAACTGCTCAGCAGGCAACATTGGTGTTTTGGGCTCGTGAAATAGAACAAAAATCATTGCTACTATGTCACGCTGCACAATACAGTGATACATTCAAAACAGCCACTTGATCATGTCATGAGATTACAAGATTACCAAAAATTTCCTACAATAATTGATATCAAAGTTTCTCTCAGAGTCCCCCACCCACTTACACACATGCACACATACACACACACAAACAGATAAATTTTAAAACATTAATAAATTACTGCCATACATGCATGTACTGAAAATTTTGACCCGCTATGTACACAGTTGGTGAGACTGGCAGCCATATGTTATCCACCAAAAATAAAATATAATGAATTTTTTATTCAATTTATGCATGTTTCACACCATATTCACATAAAACATGAATCAATTATTGCAGTTATAATGTTTTCCATTAGATTGGAGTTATTTGCTTTTTGCGGTGAGCAATATTTTATTTCGATACATTTTTGAGCTGCAAATTTGTGGCATCAATTTGTAAATTTTCAGAAGGCGCGTTTATTTAATTGGAGTAACATGTTACATTTCACCATAAAACTTGATGTGTTTGAAAATACGGACTAGATAGAAGTTTTTTAAAGTCAATTATTGTATATGGTTATTCAAAAGACTTTTGCTATGATTGACAACTCTGTGGACGATTTTTCAGTCCAGATAAAAACACTAGTGTTCCTTTTCCGTATTTCCACTCAAAAATATTTCAATGCATTTATTTGGTAAACAGGAATATCAATCATAAGTATTAGAAAACATCACTGTACTGTTTTAAACACTTCAGTAGAACATTTCAGTTAAGTCAGTCTAAACCTCATTTGCAACTTTTGTAATCAAAATATCATGTTACTTGCAACGGAATTGCAACATCTTTTGCAACAATCATAAGTTGCAAAGAGACTCCACCTTCTGCGCTTTTTAAGGTACAATGAAGTTTTATATGCGATGCGTTGTCCATAATTTGGACCTTCATTAAGTCACACTAAGGTTGTTGTTACTCGCTGAGCAACAAATGGTGTTGCTTGGGAAACCATACCATTCAACTGACTTGATCAACTCACTTGAATTTAAAAAAGTTGAACCAGGCTCAACTTTTAGCCAATTGAATTCAACTGAGTTGATCATTTGACTTGCCTAGTCTAGACCCAGCATAACAGGTGAGTCCCTGGAAGAAGTGGAAATGCTGGCGGCCAAGGCGATAGATACGATTGGCAACTGGATGTAAGGAGTGAAGCTGCAGATAACCCACCACTAAACAAAAGTGATGTTGATCAGTAACTGTAAAGCAGTGCAGCGGGCAGAAATCACCGTTGGAGAGCACACCATTGTTTCGAAGCGCGTGCTGAGGTATCTGGGAGTGATGATCGACGACCGGCTGAACTTTAACAGCCACATCGAATATGCGTGCGAGAAGGCGGCGAAGGCCATCAACGCAATAGCCAGAATCATGCCGAACAATTCTAGTCCAAGCAGCAGCAAGAGGCGTCTTCTGGCTTGTGTGTCCTTATCGATACTAAGGTACCGAGGTCCAGCCTGGATTGAAGCGCTGAAAACGAAGGAGAACCAAAGGAAATTGAGCAGTACGTTCCGGCTCATGGCCTGCGACCATTTCGACGGAGGCAGTATGCGTTATCACCGAAATAATCCCAATCGGCATCACCTTGGCCGAGGACTACACGTGCTATATGAGAAGAGACTCCAGAGGAGTACAAAAAATGGGGAGAACGGTGTCGATGGCTAAGTGGCAGCATGAGTGGGATGCAGCAGAGAACGGTAAATGGACAAACAGCCCAACAAACAATTTGAGCTGAATAATTGCTGAATAAGCCATTTTTTAACTGAAGAAGCATATTTTTGCCTGAATAATCTCTTATTCTGCATGCAATGTTTGTTGGGAGGCTAATACCGATTCTTTCGACCTGGGTGAACAGGAAGCATGGAAAAGTCAACTTCCATTTGACGCAGTGAATTGTGAAGATGTTCATGAAACATTCTCCTTTTTTTCCTTTATTTAACGTCGGTCTCTGTTCCGCAATCTAGTGCCACTCACCGACGGACATCGATTGCCATCCATTGACGGAAACCGAATGTGCAGGAAGGCAGCTTCCACATCTGCGTAGGATATCGCACCCATTCACAACACACATGGGCTGGGACCAACGGCTTTACTTCCCTTCCGAAGGAAGACGTGACCAGAGACTTTTATGCCTCAGAAAAATCCCACCGACCTCGGCTGGGATTGAACCCAGACCCATTGGGGTGTTAGAAAGCAGTCACGCTTACCACTACACCACCGGCGCCGGCTCATGGAACATTCTATAAGTTGTAAAAAATTTGAAGAAATTGAGAAAACTTGCAAGAGATGCAGTGAACTTCCTCAACATTCAGGAAACATTTTACGAGCTATGGAGAAATCATAGACGTTCAGGGAACTTCCCACAAGTTAAGGGGACTTCATAGAATCGTCGACTTAATAAGAAGCCGATATGAACAGAAATTCAAAAAATGTAGGTTGACGTGGATCGACCCACTAAGAAATATCAACCAAATTGTAGATTCGTGCTCTAGTATGCTCGAGCAAAACGTTCCGATATGTCAACGACCTCTGGCCAACAGCCATGCTGCATAGAAATCGCATTGAAAACAAGAAAAATATGGAAAGAACAAACCAGAGATAAAAGCGGCACATGCAACTGATTTGAATAGCAATTGAAAACATTGATTAAGTGACATACGAGAGCATGTTGTCGTCGTCGTCGTCGTCGTCGTCGTCGTCGTCAAATGATGGCAAGGGATGAGAGGTCATCCGAGATGTCATCGCCTTTCCTATCCAAAATCGGCAATGGGAAAAGCTGGAGTGCCACACATCATCGCATCGAGTAGGTTATTTTATATGCCAGCGGCAAACATTTGGCACAATCGACGACATCACGACAGGCAGACAGACAGACAGACAGTAATATTTGTCAGCCTCCGGGGTTGTTGTCTCTTTTTCAGGACTCTCTCCCTCTGACGAGGACGTCTATTGCAGTGCAGTGCCGGAGTGGGTGGTAGAACAATGCAACCAACATTGAGGTCACCCCGTCTCATTCTGTCTATAACTGTACATTGTAGCTACTGGATGTCACGTACCACTCTTTACAAACAGAACTGAATGATGACAGAACGATGTTCGACATCATAAACACACACACACAGACATGGTGTGTGCTAACTAGAATCGAGTGTTGGTACTTTCCGACAAAGGGAAGGGAACTGGTAATTTTCTGCTCGTTACCCTGATTCCACAAATCCAGGAAAAAATCGCGCTGAGTGCAAACAACCGTCCTTTTCCACAGTAAACAGTACCGACGGGTTTGGTTTTCCGATCAATTTCCCTCCACCACACATCGAAACGGTTGGCGGCGGGTGCTGCGTCCAAAGAGACGGGTGGAGTTTCAAAATCTGAAATCGAAATCGTAATCGATGTGGGTTTGATGATAAGCTCGATTGCAAAAGAAATCGGAACCATGGTTCCGAGAGCGACGGAGAAAAAGGGGGACACCATCGTAGCTGAGCGAATTGCATTCGAGAACATGTAATTTCAGTAATGGTAGGTCCGGGGCTGCTCATGTGGATTTGTTCCAGGATTTTTTGCTTCGCTTTCTTCGGGGTGCTCCTGATTTGCTTTTCGATTTTCGTCCCACATTCAACAAAGCAGCTTGGGCAGAAAAAGGATTGGTACTCGACTTCATTGAGAGACGTTGGGATTTTGTTTTAAATCGTACTTCTGGAATAAGCCTTAAACGAGTAAAAAATGTTCATTGAGCCTAATGTACTGCTTAAATCCTCATGAGCGAGGTATCATTTAGGCCAAGTTCCACAAAGGCCTACATTGGTAATCTTCTTCTTATTATTTCTGACTACGACGACGCTTCTTATGGAAGCTTATTACATGCTCTCAGCTTGCGTGCTCTCAACTTAGTGTTGTAACAGTAAACCTGCTAGAAAGTAGACGACCCAAATTCAAAGCGGTACAAACGGAACCCAAAATCGCCACTTTCAGGGGGAATATGTTACGTATGGCCTTAACGGATTCTGGTACTCAGAGATGAGACGGAATCAGGCTAGGTTGTAGTAGTTTATACCGAACCCTTTCTAACCCGGACCAACGTTGACCAAAAACCCTGAATCGAAATCAACAAATCCGCTTAAGCGCCAACACATACAAAAATGTGATGCGGAAATGCGTGTTTAAGTTTGCCAAGCTAGCTCACTCAGGGCGGGTCTAACGTGCGCGATCAAACTCATGCAATCAACGTGTGTCAAAAAAGAGATTAATTCACTAAAAGCATTCAATCAGGTTCAATTAACTATGTATATTTACGGGATCAAAGGTTGAGATTGAATTTGCAGGTTGGTTCTCGCTCACAAAGAGAAACTAAGTGTGGGCAAAGAATACAATTTTGGAAGCTACGTATTTCAGGTTGTTATTTGATACATGAGTTAAACTTAAAACTAAAGCGCTCTAACCTTTTCTTTCGATGGCAACCCGGGTTACTTGCTGCTGCTGATGCACGTGGAGGTGATCGAGGTCGGCGGAATGCCAACGCCGTTGTTGCCAATCGCCAATCGGAGTGACGATTCGTTCGCTGAAGCGGACGGCCGGAAGCCGCGTGGGTAGCGTTGTTCGACTGCGGGATCGCTACAGTTCGATCGACGGCCTATTGCTATCGGCCGGGGGCCACAGCGTGCTCTTCGATGTGCTACGAAGTCACGGCGGTGTGAGTCGAGCCTCTCGCGGATCCCGTTGGCTACCCGTGCCGACGAGTGGTGCCGACCAAGGTTCGGAAACGTAGGCGGCGGAGCGTGAAACGATCACGGATTACTAGCGGTCGAGGGCCGCGGCGTGGCTTGCGTAGTGCTGCAGAAAGCAGAGAGCACTTCTTCGGTGGGTGACCACCGAACGACGGAAAGCACTAGAGGGCGTGATCCGAAAACGCACTGCACACCGAGATACTTTGGTGTAAGATGGCTGCTGTGTGCTTGTGTCGACCACGAGGTGGAACGTCGATGACGCCGATAGTTTTCGGTTCCCACCAAGAACCTTCTTTCGAAGGATTGACCTTCGAAACGTTATTAACCTAATTAATTTCTTGCCACACACTTCACTGAATTAACTAATTACCTGGTATGATTCACCGAATCGATAATCTCGGTGATACACTAGCACTATAAATTTAACTATTTGTCTGATGGTGATATCTATCACCCAAAACACTACATTATAATTTTTATTATTTAATTCGATTAGAAAATCACTTACTTTTCAAAGTACCGATCTCCCGCACTTGACAGTGCCTTAGCACTCACTGCTCGGTAACTTTATAATTTACGGTTTAGCTTTAAATCTTCTAACTGTCTAGCTTGATAGCCAACTTGCAGATGATCTCACCACGCGCAGAGTCGTGTTTATATCCCCTCTGCATTTTACACGCGGCCGATTCTGATTGGCTGCTTTTGTTGCATAATCTTTTCTTATCAATCTGTAGATTGCATGGTATGAGAGGGAGACAGCTGATGTCTCAATACATCAAGAACACGAACGCTTCGCGATGGGTTTGGTTGTTGTCCGCGCTAGAAATAACGATAATGGGGTGTTACGAATGATCGTAACGCCAATATCAATCTAGCCTCATTATGAAGCGTCTCCGCTATGCTGTCAGTCTGATGATAGCTAGCGGAGGCGTTACAGTGTTCTAGATGCACTACCACAGTTAATAGTTGATAGCTTTTGATGCATGTACCATTTTTAAATTAGTATAATTGTATGGCAAGACAGGGATGTCGAGAAATTTTCCAACCCGAAAAATGCAAAGACCGGACCGGGAATCAAAGTCAGCCACCTCCAGGATGGTATTGCTTAGTAGCTGCACCTTTGCTGACTGAGCTAAGAAAGGGCTCAAGGGTTCTTGAAGCATCGCTTTTTATTGAGAACTTTCTATGTCAATCAATGAACAGTGGTCTTCTCTGAAGTTGTTGCTTATAATATGCTTCTGGCAACACTGTTTGTTTGGTTGATACGTTCTCTTGATATATGAAATTTTTGATTTTGATTTATAGAGTGAAATGTCTTTCAATAATTGAGCAGAGCTTGGTGTATGGGTGCTGAAGTATCTCGGATAGTGCCAGTAAAGTGGTCCTGTTTACTGTATTAGATGTGAAACACATGCTATTTTGTTAGATAGATTCAGCGAAAATCGAATGAACAGGCGTCTTACACAATCTAGCCGTTGGTTCGTGCTTTGGTGTTCTGGTGCTGTAGTAGTTTGAATAGTAACACTCTGAGTGTTTCTGTTGTTTCTGGCGAGAGTGAAATCGGTTGTGTGCAAGACTTGCATGCAAGTCTGAGTATTTCTGACTGGATAGGCAGATTTAGCCAAATCTGAATGAACGGACATCTTGCACTGATTACATGTTCAGTTTTGGAGTATGAGTCAAGAGTTTACATTCATTCAAAAGTTCCATGTGTAGCATATTAGCAATGATACATCAATTTGCCAGGAAGTATCCGTGACTGTTCTGTTTGTACACAGAAAAAAACCTCCCTTCGTTTAATTTAGTGCTATACTTGGCATGAACAGCGAAATCGTTTAAAAGTTTGTAAACAATATTGCTAATCTATGCGATATTGCGCTTAAATTTACACGACATATCGCGTAAATTTATGCCAAATCTAGCGTTTGTTTTATGTGCGCTGTATCTCGCAGAAATTTACATGAATTTTTCGAACGGTGTACTGCCAGCTCCAATTGTAGATGCTTCTTTGTTTGTTTAGCCAACTGGTATACTGATTTGTGAACTGTCGATTGAGTTTGTTGAATTGGTGTGTGTTACGTTTCTTTCGTTATTGCAGCTGCTTGTTTACCACCGGCGATTGATTTAGGATCTGTTGTTGTTGTTTTAAACACGCACTGATGGATGGTGAAGACAGCATATGTGTCGAATGTAAAAAAGTGGAGAAAGATGCTAGTAAATTGGTTATTTGCATGTACTGTTTCTCTGAGGCGCATTACAAATACCGAAATCTCGTTAGTAATGCAGCCCGGCGTATAAAGGACATGATTTATTTCTGCTCGCATAACTGTTCCAGCATTTACCAACGAATCACTGAAATGCAAAATCAAAAATCTTTAATAGGTAGGTGATACGCTAGCCTGCTGAACTTAAGGGACCAGTTTCTAATGCTGTCACCCACACAGAAAAAAATTCTGAATTTTAAACCATCTCGTAAAATCTTCCTTCGTTTAATATTGAACTATACTTGGAATAAACAGCGAAATCGTTTACAAGCTTGCATACAATATTGCTAATTTATGCGATATTGCGCTTAAATTCACACTAAATATCGTGTAAATTTATGCACAATTTAGCGTTAATTAAATGAGCCCTATATCTCGCAGAAATTTACATGAATTTTTCAAACGGTGCAGGAAATGAAGAGCGTTAGGTGCGAAGTACAACAAATAACAACTGCTATTGAAAAATCTCAGCAATTTTTTTCTGACAAATGTAATGCCATTGTAGCTGATTTTCAAGAGTTGAAGAAAGAAAATGGTTGCCAGTGTTGGCAAAATCAGAAATCAATTGATATTTTTCTGCTCTCATGCGCTCGCAATATCACGCGTGATATTGGAACAAAATATCATGCTTGATATTGATTTTACAAGCTCCTTTGATATTACGAGACTATTCGCAACGTGCAAAAATCAAGCTGAGAGTTGACTCGACACAAAAATGATTCCATTGCATATCATTTTCTTAGAAAGAGAAAGCATAGTTTGCTATCTCTTTTATATCTTCACCGATGGTAGATGCGAAGGGACTGCTGCAAGCCGTTATGGAAGTTTCGGTTGCATTCGGGGGTAAAGCAAAAATTATTAAACTCAATCTCACCACAGTTTGGTGAGTTTTGTTAGCTTGATCTTCTGAGCTGCGATATCACAGCTTGCAAAATCAACCACAATTGTTTGCTTGTTGATTTTTGTCTACGATAATCAAGCGTGATCTTGGGCGTTGGTGAGATTTGATTTTTTGATATTTTCCCAACACTGGCTCCTTGAAACTGTTTGACTTGCTCAGTTTTATCTTTCGTTTTAGTGCAGCTCTGGCCACTCGCAACATCACCCTGCGCTCCTGTATGTCTGCTTCCGTTCTTGCTCTCTATCGCAACTCCAAAAATTTCAAGAACGCAAGCATTCCGAAGCTATTTTCGTATACGAGCGGGGCTTCTCCAATACATTTCAATGTGGGATTCATTAATAATGTACTGGAACTTTCAATCAAGCTGTATTGCTTGATTGATGCGTATTTAATGCGTTGGAAATGTTTGTACTATCACTAGTACTAGTACTAGTACATACTCAGATATTAAGTATGAAAATATTATAAAGTACAAAATGAAACGAACTCACCAAATCTGGCCAAGTGAACCCAACAAGCTGGCCTGATGTGTTAGAGGGGAGGCCGCAATTGTAGGCGGTTCGCTTCACGGGGTAATCCGGTTTCTCTACCACAAATGTCCCGAATGTAGTCTTGAAACACCTCTTGGCCGTCCGACGCAATCCGCACACTGTGGAACTCGATTAAGGAAATTCAAGTATCCGTTCGTCACTACCCAAGTAACATTGCAGGTTTTATCGCGGGTTTAAAGCATTCTACAAGTCTAAATCATGGTCTACAGAACCCTCATAAAACCAAAATTGTTACTTAGACAATATCACTTTACTGTTAAAAAAAAAAGCCGGATCAACGCAAAATCCAAAAATTTGACGGGAGGAAATTTTTTCGCTTCCATCTACAAGCACAGCACTCTTTGATCTTCTGAACATGTGGGAAGTTCGCTCAAAATAAGCGTCGTTCCCAAATCTTCCAGGAACTTCAGTAAAGGAGATCCTTGAATTTTTTTTAACTAGTTCGTTTATTTAGAAGGCTCAATCGCGTTAGCTTTACGGAGCCGATAGTTCATTGTTCTTTGTTTGTAAAAAAAATCACTTAATTCTATGTCTAGTAGGAGTTGGGCCGAATACTCGCGACTTACTCGAGGTTAGAGAGGTACATTGTCGAAGGATAGGATCAGGGGAGGAGCTTGGGGGCAAGGTTTCGTTGTCTCATCAGAGCGTTGTCACCAGTAGGAATGGTAGTGCGGTTCTAGTTTCGTCTGGAGTTCCCTAAAGTTCTATGAAGCTTGTTGAGCTATTCCGAAATTTCTTTAGATTCTTCTAAGTTAGCTTCTACAAAGTTTGACAAACTACTACGAAGTTAGATAATCTTTTACAAACTCTATGAGTTTTTATAAAGCTCCTTGTATTGCTTCGTATTTCGCTGGACTACTACGAATCTCATTGCAATTTAAAAAATTTCACTGTACATCTACGTCAAACGGACGTAGATTTTCTGCGAAATTTTCAGAAGAAATTTTATGAAATTTTATAACTTGAACTGAATTTCCTGTAGTAATACCTGTTAATGGAACTCATTGGATTCATGGATCTGGATTGACGTTCTTATAATTTACCCTTAAGGAGATTTAAACTTCCCCAATGTTCTGGACAGCTCTTGGAACTTTGCAGAAGGTTTTGAAAAAGGCTCTACATGTTTCACATTTTCCTGAAGTTCTCAAAGCTTTCAAAATAAGTCTAAGGAGCTCTGAACTTCCCTGATTTTTTGGAGGTGAATCATTCTCAGGCTGAAAGACTCCCTAATAAAGAAAACTTTTCCTTACCTTCCCTTATTTTTCTGGAGTTCCCTGGAGTTTTCCAAGCATCTTAAAAGTTCCTATATTTCTTCTGAAATTATTGGAACTGTCTTGAAGTTTTATATATATCACGTAACCAAGACGTATAAAAAGCGATAAACGAAACATCATGGCTCCTGCAATCATGTGCACAGACTCACAGGAAGAAAATTCAAGTCACTCAGAATAGAGTTCTGAGGATGGTCCTAGAGGCGGACGTTCCAAAATTAGAATTTAAATTTGCTGACATTAATACTGGGTTTGTGCAGAAATGTAACACATGACACCACCTACTTTCCCTCACGTGCTGCCTCTCCAAGGTTATGGAGAGGATGGCCAGGGCAACCGCTTGGGCAAGCTTTCCATGATGCTTTGGCGGGCGATCAACACGTCGAAAAAGCTGCACTAGCCATCACTAAAGCTTACAACCACACCTGGATGCCGGCCGCAGCCTTTCTTTCAAGGCCCACTTCGATGACGTTAAGACTAACTACCAACCTCGACTGAACCTACTCCGCTAGCTCACCATTTGGCCGTCCCGATTGCAACCAGCACCTACGAATCCGTATTTCCAATGCGATCATCAAATCCCGGTTTACGTACGGGATCGAACTTACGTACATGGCTCGATCAAACCTCGTAGAAAACCTATCTACTGTCTATGAAAGGGCCATCCGCATCACCTCTGGTCTACTTAAACCCCCCCCCCCCGACCCCCGGTTTAGCTAGGAACTTATCGACATGACCATCTGCCGCCAGACCATCGGATTCCTTGAAAAGACTTCGGGTTCTAGTGAAGCAGTGTTCCTCTTCGAGGAGGCCAACCAACTCCTTACCAGAACTGCCAATCAGACCCTCCCCCGAGTGTCCAGGGTCTACTGGTGGAGAGCCAGATGGTGGAAACAATCTTAATCGAACACCGATACAAAGGATATAGCTTACGTTACTCTGTCGGATCACTTTCCCAGGGTAAAGTTGGCATTGGGGTCTCCAGAACCGAAGTTAGGGTTTGTTACAGCCTCCCAGACCAGTGCAGCGTGTTCTCGGCTGAGGCCACCGCCACTTTCTTTGCCATCTCCACTCCGTCAAGCAAACCAGTCGTCCTTTTCACTGACTCAACCATTGTTGTAGCCGCCATTGATGCTGAACACCCCACATGGATACAGACCATCCTCTCGAGTGCCCCATCTGGCCTGGATACCTGGCGCCTCCTCCGGTAGACATATGTGCCATATCTGCCCTTACGGAACACGTACGGCCTGTGAAGCAGCCAGTACGGGTTCCGTAAGGGCAGATCCACGGTGGTCCACTGCGCGGTGGTAACCTTAGATGTGAAGAACGCGTTCAACAGCGCGTGCTGGGGGCGATAGCCCGCTCGCTACACCAGCTCCAAATTCCCGGAGGACTGTACAAGATTCTGGAAAGCTACTTCCAGAATCGTGTGTTGACGTACGACACAGAAGATGGCGAAAAATGCGTAAGAGTCACCACAGAAGTGCCACAAGGCTCCAGCCCGGTTATGGAACGTCATGTACGATGGATTGTTGAGGATAAGATTCCCGGTAGGCGTGAAAATTTTAGGTTTTGCCGACGATGTCACGCTGGTAGTCTACGGGGAATCCCTCGAGGAGGCAGAGCTGACAGCGGCTCACTGCATCAAGCTTGTGGAGGAATGGATGAGATCCAGGAAACTGGAGCTTGCCCATCACAAGACTGAAGTGGTCGTAGTCAACAATCGCATGTCGGTACAGCATGCGACGTTGACAATCGGCGGAAGCACAATTAGGTCTGTGCGCTCTCTGAAACTCTTGGGGGTTATGCTCGATGATAAGCTCAGCTTCGGCTGCCACGTCGAGTACGCCTGCAAGAGAGCGTCTACGGCTGTGGGGGTATTATCCCGCATGATGTTAAACAGCTCGGCAGTGAATGCCAGTAAGCGCAGGCTCCTCGCTGAGGTCGTAGTATCAATCCTCAGATACGGCGGCCCTGCGTGGGCTGCGGTACTGGATATTGACTGTCACAGGCGGAAATTAGAGAGTACACACAGGCTAATGTGCTTGAGGGTGGTCAGTGCATACCGCACCATCTCGAGGGAGGCCGTCTGTGTCATAGCAGGGATGCCAATCGGCCTTATCATTAAAGAGGACGTAGTGTGCTATGACGCGAGGACCGTTCGAGGGGTGCGCAACAACGTGCGAGCGGTGTCGATTGCGAGATGGTAGTCGGAGGGGAAAACTCCACAAAGGGGAGGTGGACCTACCGCTTGATACCTTCCGTATCAAGCTGGGTCAACAGGCGCCACGGGGAAGTAAACTTCCACCTGACACGGTTCCTGTCAGGCCATGGCTGCTTTAGGAGTTACTTGCATAGGTTCGGACATGTAAGTACTCCCACCTGCCCCGCGTGTGCTGGAGTCGAAGAGACGGCCGAACACGTTGTGTTCGCCTGCCCACGCTTCGAGCCAGTATCGAGCGCCATGCTAGCGATATGCGGAGCGGATACCAGTCCGGATAACATCGTCCCTAGGATGTGTGGTACCACCGAGAACTGGAGCGCGGTGGTGACTGCGGTCACCCACATAGTTTCGGAACTACAACGACAGTGGCGTGCCGAGCAGCAGTTGCCTACTGCCCGACTAGATCGATAGAGTATTGCTAGAGAAGCGCCATAGCGCTATAGCGGCCCCTCCCACGAAGTAATGCCTTCGGGCGGTTCCGGGGAGGTCAAGGGCCAAGTGCACAGGGTAAGGTTTAGTGAGTCGGGAGTGCAATTCTCCCATCCCCACACCCTGAGTCCATTCTCAGGTGTCTGTGAGCAGATTCCCCCCTGTATAAAAAAAAATACATATGTGTCTATACATGGGTAAAGTCCCTGGCCCAGACCTCAAAAAGTGGATTTTTTGCATCACTTGGAAGGCCTGGAATAGGGACTGGATTAACTCCCGCGACCTCTTCATCAAGAAAATCAAAGGAGACACGGGAAAATGGGATGATCCAGCAGACCATCGCTCCCAAATTGTCCTCTCCCTCCTAAGATCTGATCATACACGCCGTGATTTCCACAAGACCTGCTCCCTATGCCACATTCATAACTCTGTTCAGCATTTCCTATGTCACTGCCCCCAATACTAGGGAACAAGAGAGCTTTACGGGATTCCAAAGGATTTCTCAAAGAGGCAGAACTCTTCCACCTAGTTTGACAACTACCACTTCAATGCTTGCTGCCAGCAGCGAACCCCTCACTGAAGCCTGCTACCGGTGGCAACCTCCACTTTATCATAGACCGACCACCCGCACCATCACCCGGATTACCGAGCCTAAACTGACCAATGATATGCGCACCAAAACCCGGACTACTGACCCCAATAGACCTACGGCACAACCAGAACCCGACCGCAAACAACTATTGATCCTCCCTGACAGCAAACTAGACAGCATACAACACTCTGTTTTAAGCAACTCTGTGTGAGGGGGACCCAATTCTGGGGTCCCATCCTCCTTCCCAGGACCTCCCGCTGAGATCCCCAGAGACGAACCAGCCAATAGCTGAAAGTCTCTTTAACCTTTGCGTCCCTAACGTCTAAATTTGCATAGATTTCAAAATTCAATTTGCTCTAAAAACATAATTTGTCAATCTTTTTCTTCAGGCTTCTTTTTGGGGCATTTCTGCGGGCAGTGGAACATGTCTGGAAGGGCCAATTTAAGGGGACTGTGGACTGTCTAAGACCATTATTGGCCATTATAATCAATGCATCAGCCAATTCTATTCCTTCTGGAAATTCCCATCCTTTAGTATGCACCGATGTTGTAGGTAGATTGACGGTCACCTTTGGTAACACCAGAAAGCTCAGGGACCGACAAAATAGTGAAACTCGTAACTTAATTGCCACTTGCAGCCGCTGTGTTGCCTTTGTCGCGACGTGGCCAATACCCAACACCGACACGTCGACCTTCTCTCTGCTACGAATGTTCAAGCGCTGACTCAATGTCTCCGATATGAAATTGCATTCTGAACCGGAGTCAAGCAATGCACGAGCTGGATACCGAGATCCCGTATCGTCTTCAACGAGAACTAATGCTGTGGCAAGAAGAATGCTTGAAGTCCGCCCATGAGTCATGTTAGATGATGCAGTGCTAGAGGATGCCGTATTCGCCTCTTGCTGATTGGTTGCTGCCGACGACCTGTTGTTATTGCCAGAACCTCCCTTATTTCCATTTGGGGCAGCTTGAAGTTTTGAGTCTGATTCACCCTTAAAACAGACTAGAGTGTGATGATGAGCCTTGCGGCAAGTGTACTTTGAAGAACAGTCCCTTGCCTGGTGTCCTCTCAGGCAATTCCGACAAAGAGCATATGTACGAATCAGAGACTCTCGACTGGAAACCGTCATTTGAAGAAAGGATGGACAAAGATGCAGCAAATGGTTCTCCGTGCATGCAGGGCATTTCAATGAAGTTGACTGCACAGCGTTGTTGGTGACACGAACCCACTGTTTCCTTTTCATTACCGCTGGTACCGACTCTTGACGACTATCCGAAGATCTTATGGGTAGCGATTCTAAAATACGAATGCGACGTTGAATAAAGTCAATGAGTTCCGGCAAAGTGTCTTGTTCTTTCGTTGAAGAGAACTCTTCCCATCCACGCCGTGTACTGGGGTCCAACCGGCTGAACTACTTGATCCAATGTTTGAATGGATCGCTCAAACCCTTCCAAAAGCCTTTGCAGGTCGATCACAGATTCCTTCCCAAGGTTTGGCAGTTTGAAAAGCGCCTGAACCTGCCTTTTCTTTAGCAACTTGCTGTTATAATATCGCTTTTGAAGGGTTTCCCATGCTATCGAATAGTTGCCTCGAGTGATTTTCAATGAATCTACTAACGCCTTCGCTTCACCTCCGAGACAACCCTTAAGGTAATGGAATTTTTCTACTTCTGATAAATCTGCCTTCCGGTGAATCAATGAAGTATAAAGATCCCGAAAGCTCAGCCACTCGTCTATGTTGCCGTCGAAATTTTGTAGTTTAATTTGCGGCAGACGAACATGCTCCATCCCTCCATGCGACGTTGCAGCTGATTCGTCGAGAGCTGACGTATTTGTAAATTCCTTGGCCTTGTCAAGCAAAAATGACTTGACGTCATAGTAGTGGTTTTCAAAATCCGAACGTTCCTTTGAAAATACATCGCTTTCAGTGTATTCCTCGTGAGTTTCGATTTCATAGAGAGAATCACTAATTTTCTCCCATAGATCATCGAAACGTTCAAGACGCACGTGAATTTGGCTAGCAGTGGTACCCTCCGGAAAGTTCTCAACGAATTTGTAGATATTGTTGACGGAAGTTTGTTGCCCCTTTAATTTAGTGTAAAGAGACTTCAGTGGTGGACCTTCCTTGGATCTTGAAGGCATGTTGACGGATTTTAAAAGAGCAGCGTCTGAACGAATTTATGGACGATGCAACCCGGTACAGCCTGACAATCCAACAAATCCAAAATCGAAAGAAAAGAGAGGTGTAGTATCCAAATGGCCCACTTCGGCCAAACATATACTATGTAGTCTCACCTTTGAAACTAATAGCTGCGCTGGATGACCGAAGGATTCTGGTAGCAACCTCCAATTTTCTTAAAGCTCGTTCAATGTGCAAGCCAATGTACGATTAGCTTTCATCCACACATATAGGTTAACTTATCACCGATTCAGGAGTGTTGAAAGAGAAAATGGCGGATGTAGTATCAATAATCCAACTACGGCCGGACATATACCGTTTAGCTTTACCTGGGCAAAGAACGAAGGCGCCAACCCAGTACGATCTGAACCCCAATGAAACCGTAGGTTCTCTTATGCGACGATCGTTGGCGAGACAATGAAGCGATGGAATTCCATAATGAATGAGCAAATTTCGTTCCGACTGCACCAGCTATTCCACGATGACTGGACAATAGTATTCAACCATTACGTGAGGGAAATAAAGCACTAATGTAGTATCCAACAAAACTTGCTTCGGTAGACATATACTATGCCTCACCTGGACAATCAATGATGATGCCGGGCAATCCAACCGAGGTGAAGTTCAGCAAAGAAGATCGTCGAAAGTAGTTGAGAGATTTAATCTCGAACCTCGCAAATCAGGGATTCGTCCGCAAGAAAGTAGTGATCCAATGTTCGCCGAAAAGGTACAATTTATTGTTGGAGTACAGTTCACAAATCCAGCAACGGCTGGACATATATTTGTGTTAAAATTTACCTGCCAGAAATTATGGCTCAGCGACGTCCACCGTAGCGTTATCTCAGTCACCGTCACCACTCGATATCTGCGAAATCTTTGATTCGGAATATCGTCCACCGTATCCATTCACGGCAGTCTACAATCCACAGATGCGGTCACCATATGACGAATCGCTTTTGGCAATGGTTGAGCCAGCCTAGTAGATGTCGAGCGAATCTCAGTTCCGAGAGTAAGAGTGAAGAAACGAAATTTGGTGTAAGAAAGTTGCAGGTCGATGCTTCGGCTGCACATATACTCGTTCTTACTAACCTGGTAGGAAAGTAGAACAATCTCCTGATTATTCTACGGGTGTTACTGCTTGTAGTGAAGGCACCAATTAGAGATGATGACCACTGCTGGCAATTGTGTTCTCCGGCACAATGAAGACAACGCCGTATTAATGCCGTCGCGATGGTGGAATAGCCTATTGTAGCATCCTTTGGGCCTCGAAATCCGAAATTTTCCGGAATGTATCCGGTTCGAAGGACCAACTATGTACGTTCGAGGGACCAAAACCGTACCCAGCAGCCTACCTCCGAATGCTGACCTCTGCTGACCTTGATAAGAACCGTATCTTGGGGACTTCTTCGCTTCTGGTTTGTATGTCCACTGGGCCATGCAGCATGCACCTTCAGTTTTTACAAAACACTACACTTAACACATTAAATTCACTTTATTAACAGTTTACTACATTAAAACATTTTATTATAAAGCAACATTTATTCTTAAATATAAACAATTTAAAATTGGGTTTGCGCGAGGGCCTTGCCCTTTTCGACCGTATCCGACGGTGATCGTGTGGTGACTGATCTCTGCTTCGTTAGAAGAGATCACATATTGTTGACGATTCGTTCCTCTCAAGGCTCTCAGCATCCCGACGATAATCCTCGATCCGTGAACTCCGACAGTAACCCACGATTTGGACAGTAGTAATAAAGTTGTGCTGGCTGCGTACGTTGCTAACCTAATTGGTAAGGTATAATCGTAGACAAAAATCATAAAGTTTGATATGTCGCACGACGGATTTTGGTTCTTGTCAATAATTGAAAATATACCCGGGGACACCGGAACATGCCAGGGAGGGCCAATGGGATCGTGTGCTCTCAAAAAGACCATTACTGGCCGAGTTCTTCTTCTTCTTCTTCACATTTAAAGCTTATTGCATATCGCATATAAGCTTATAGCGTGCTCTCAACTTAGTGTTCTAAATGCACTTCCACAGTTATTAATTGAGAGCTTTCGATGCCTGTACCATTTCTGCATTGGTATAATTGTGTGGCAAGTCCAATAATACTTCTATGCCCAGGGAAGTCGAGAAATTTTCCAACCCGAAAAATTCCTAGACCGGACCGGGAATTGAACCCAGCCACCTCCAGCATGGTCTTGCTTTGTAGCTGCGCCTTTGCCGACTGAGCTAAGGAAGGCCCCGAGGCTGGTCGAGTACAGCAGAATCATAAAGTTTGATATGTCGCATGACGTGTTTTGGTTTTTGTGGAGAATCAGTCACTTGCCTGGGGACACCGGAACATGCCCGAGAGGGCTAGTGTGACCGTCGAGTCTCATTTAGGCCATTACCGGCCAAGATTTGTAAAATCATGAAGTTTGATATGTCGCACGATGGGTTTTGGTTCTTGTTCAGAATTGGCCACTTCCCCGGGGGCACCGGAACATTCCCGGGAGGGCTAGTGTGACCATGGACTCTCAATAAGGCCATTACCGGCCAAGATTTAGAAAATCATGTAGTTTGATATATCGCATGATGGGTTTTGTTTCTTGTTGAGAATTGGCCACTTCCCCGGGGCACCGGAACATTTCCGGGATGCCCAATGTGATCGTGGACCGTCGGTATAGCTACCTTTGGTACAATTACATCATTTGAGAGAAAAAACATGATGTTCATCATGTGTATACTTATTACAGAACAGTAAAGCCAAGACTGCCAATGAATGCATTGGAAAAATTTGACCATCAAATTTCGCTAACAAACCATATACAAAATGTTTATTGCTTCGAAAAATGACCCTATGCTAAATTTGAGCTCAATCGGACATGATTTAGGGGTGGTGCAAACGCGTCACAGTTTGACTTTTTTCACTCTCGAAAATCTTCCTAGGGCCCCCCCAAGGGTACATGAAATTTCGGAAATCAAAAAAATTTTTTGATGTCAAATGTCTTAAAAATGCATGAAACGTCGAGATTTGGTGTTATCTCGAAAAAAAATTTTTTTTTCAAAAATCGACTTTCTGGGACTGGAAATTTTTTTTCATGAGTTCTATATGGAATATAGAAGATTGATGAGTCGGCTTCTAAAACTGTTGACAATTGTCTCCAACCTGCTTATATATCGAATTAAACCACCATTTAGGATCTAATACGAAATAATTCACTAGGTGGTCCAATTATTCTTCATTAGGGTGGTCCAAAAATCAAAATAGGTATGTAAAAACCATTACTTTTTACCAAACGCATGTATCTGAAAATATCATCATGTTGTGTTTTGGAATTTTTAAGAATCCAAACTTCAAAACATTTGATGAAATTACTTTTTAGTATCTGAGACCAAATAGAAGCATAGACAGACATAATTCGTAGAATAATTCCGAAAATTGTACAGGACAACCGTTAGTGCTGTTTAGTTTACAGTACAATCTGACGAAAGGACAATGACTTTTTAACATATCCACCTAATACGGGACAACCCTTTATATGTGTTTCTTTTAAATTCCTACCCTATAGATGTGCCAAAAAAGTACCCGTATAAAGCATATTGTTTATCTGGCTTCCTTTTGGGTATTAATTAAAAAACACACACTAACAGTGTTCTCCTACAGGAAAGCAACGGTCTCAAGTACTTATTTCTACGTAAACTTTTCTATCTTTGCTTTTTTCTACCTATGCTTTAGTATAAAAAAGGATGCAATCTGAGGATGTATGATCAATCAGTAATGCGTTTGAAGAAGACAACAAGCAGAGAACTGATAGAGAATAGTATGACAGTTTGTTAAAAATGGTTGACATTTGGCTAGTTGGAGAATATCTGCCGTCATTCGGCCATTCTGTTAACTTGCCGACGTATAGTGAAGTTTTTCGTAAATATATGTTTCATTTGCGTGCTGAAAAAAAAAAAAAGTTGTAAGCTTAGTGCCTTCCTAACAATAAAGGAATTAAAGGATGCTTGGAAGAAAAAAAACTTAACACATTTGGTAAATGACATAAGCATAAAGAAAAAACTGTTGCTATTTTTCAATACCTGGAAAGCCTTATTAAAATGCAAACTTAGAATAGCTAAGAAAAACGTCGAAAAAAGGAACACATTTCATGGATCATTGCGGAGTTTGTTTGATATCGGGAAGAATTTTAAGGCAAAACCCCGAGAAGAAAAGCAGGCGATGCAATATTTGTAACAAGAGGCGCACAGTCTCTGAACGTTTCGTCGAACTAATCGAAGTGAAAATAGGAATGGTGCCTGGACTTTTGAATTGGCTTCAATCAGAGTTTGAGAGCATTGAGTTCATTGATCGTGTTTTTATTCGCTCTTACTTAACGTTCATTTTTACGATTATTTACCGTCTATAAACTGTGTTTTTGTTTTGGATCATTTTATCATACGTTTTACTACATTGTAAAGTTGTGGTTTTGTGAAATTGTTGTGACGCGATAGTAATTTTGTGTAGACAACATTGTGATTGTTTTTGTTGGAACGACGCTGCTCTGCATCTGCTGTGAAGGAAGTGTGATACATCAAAATCGTACTACTGTCCCTGTTTCGATCGTTACCTGTCGAGTCTAACCAAAGGCGATTGTCAGCTTTACTCACCTCGGACCATACACGGAAGGAAAAAAACACTCATCATGGCATGCAAATGTTGCCAGAAGATCGTTTCCGATTCCGATCGAATTCTATGTCGAGGATTCTGTGGAGAAGTATTTCATACGATTTGCGTCAAAGTTGATTTTCCACTGATGGATCAGCTTCGTTCGCACAAAGACAACGTCTACTGGATGTGTGATGACTGTTCTACGTTGTTCGCAAATTGCCACTTCCGTAGTACTGTGGGCCGTTACGAAAAGGATGACAAAGGATTTCCGGATGCGATCAAATCTATTCAGGACGATATCACCAAACTGAGCACGACTGTCGCTTCTCTCGTCACCAAAGTCGATTTAGGACCGCAGACTCCGACAGTTAATTCTGGCTCCTGGTTCAAGTTCGACAACAGAGCCCAATCGTCAAGCGCTAAACGACGCCGTGGTAATGACGGTTCTTCTGTGGTATCAAAGGTACAAACGAAGCAATATTGTGGAACGAAAACGACATGCAGTTCTTTGAGGACAGTTGAAACGGGAAACGATCTGCTATGGATTCATCTCTCTGCTTTTCATCCGGAAACCACAGTGCAAGAAACCGTCAGTTTTGTTCGTGAATGTCGTAACATGGGCGACGATCAACCAGTAAAAGTTATTAAGCTCATCCCAAAAGGGCGAGATCCGTCGACTCTTAACTTTGTGTCCTTCAAAGTTGGGATTGGTAAACATCTAAGGACGGAAGCCTTATCTTGTGAATCATGGCCTCAAAACATTCTCTTCCGAGAATTTGAAGATCGCTCAAAAAACGTGTCGATAATTGTCAAGATACCATCCTCGCAAGATCCGAACAGCCAACCAACTCCGATGGATGGAACTTCCGGAACAGATGCTGCTCCACCTCTAACAGCCACTTAGTTTTCTCTACAATCAATCCGGGATGCACGCTGCAAGGTACAATGGAAGCCCCTTCTGCCTCCGTCACAGTCGAGTTTCAAGCCGTCGCTGCTTCCCGTCGGAGCTCAGCCGAAGTTCACCATTGTTCCCGCCATCAAAGTCGTCCCGGTCCTGTGTTCGGAGGAGAGGAAGGGGTCTTCCAGCCTGCACTTCCAGGCAAGTATGCATGTTGTAGCGGTTTTTCGTTTCCTGACAAAGTTCCAAATTTCAGTATTTCACCCATCACACTAAATTTCATCACCCGACCGAATGTTGACTCCACTGGAACTGCTGATTTATGCAACCTAGCTGCAGCTGCTGTTCTTCGAAGTTGTTCCGATAATTCGACCGTTGTTCGTACAGAACCCGAGATATCACATACGAGACGCACCATGGAAAGCTTGATGGAAGCCCTTAATCTCTCCAACCCAGTCCCACCTACTCATAGTCGTCTCGGTCCTGCGGTTGGAAGTAGGGAGGGGGTCTTCCACCTTGCTTGTACAGGCAAGTACTCGATTCGACCTAGTATTTCATCGCGTAAAAAAGTTTCCCGTACACAGGAAATTGCACACCCTTTCATACATCAACCTTTGGAACCAGGACGCACTGAAAATAGCATTTTGGAAGCCCCTAGTCCCTCTAACACGGTCCTGCCAGTACCAGCCAGCGTTCTTCACAGTCGTCCTGGTCCTGTTGTTAGTAGGGGTTCGGGGGTCTTCCAGCCTGCTATGCCAGGCAAGTACAATGATAACTCTGAACATTCACCGCCTGACGCCATTCCGAATTTCAGCACTGTATCGGTACTCTCTAACACTCGAAGTGCGGGTTGCACCCTTGGATTCTCCGATGCAGCCCCACCTTCTGCTGCCTTTGATCATCGAAGCTGCCCTCATACTGTTATCAGAAGTGAAATTAGGATGCCCAAAAGTTCCCTCTCAGGCGAGGTGTACACAGATTCTCAACGTGTTGCTAGTACTAACCAGGACGTCACTATTTACTATCAGAACGTAGGCGGGATGAACTCGAACGTTGAAGACTATCGTATATCCGTATCTGACCGATGCTATAATATTATTGCTCTCACAGAGACTTGGCTCGACTCCCGCACGATCTCCAATCAAGTGTTTGGATCTGAATACGAGGTTTTCCGTTGTGATCGTAACCCCCGCAACAGCCGAAAATCAACGGGAGGTGGTGTCTTCTTGGCTGTCGGTTCTGAATTGAAAGCCAGAGCAATTGAAAATGATCTGTGGAACAGCGTAGAGCAGGTCTGGGCAGCTGTGGACCTAGCGGATCGCACGTTGTTTGTATGTGTGGTCTACATACCTCCAAACCGAGGTCGAGATATAGATTTCATCGACGCCCATTGTCGTTCAATTCAAGCTGTCTTGGAAAGCGCAACTGCTATTGACGAGGTTATTGTCTTGGGAGACTACAATTTACCTGGTATCTCGTGGCAACCATCCCATAGCGGTTTTCTGTATCCGGATCCAGAACGATCAGTGTTCCATTGTGGAGCCACTATGCTTCTTGATAGCTACGTTATCGCGAATCAATCATGTAGTCAACGAGAACAACCGCAGCTTGGACCTTTGTTTCGTCAGTTCTCAGGATGTCGCTCCATTCATCTCCTGTGCACCCGCTCCACTAGTGAAACCAACTCCACATCACCTTCCTTTGATTGTGACTGTGGAGAGCAAGTTACTTCACGATTTCGACGAAACTCCCGTTGCTGTTTCCTACGATTTTCGAAAAGCAGATTACCGCAGCATCTCAGACTTGCTCTCCAACTTGGACTGGGAAAACATCCTCGATCATCACGATGTTGAGGTAGCCGCAAGAACGTTTTCACACATTTTGGTGTATACTATCGACAGACATGTCCCGAAGATAAGTCACCAGAAAACAGCTCATCATCCATGGCAGACTAAGGAGCTCCGTAGACTGAAATCTACTAAAAGAGCTGCACTACGCAAATACACCAAGTACCGTACGTTCCAATTAAAATGCTATTATGTTCGACTAAACCATCAATTCAAACGGATCAGTCGCCAAAGCTATTCGCGATATCAGCAGGGAATTCAGCGCAGGATGAGATCACATCCGAAATCCTTTTGGAACTATGTAAACGAGCAGCGAAAGGAATCCGGTCTTCCATCGTCCATGGTGTTCAATGGCGAAGTGGGATCCACAAATCAGGAGATTTGCCGACTCTTCTCTCTCAAATTTGCCGATGTTTTCACCGACGAGAGCCTATCTGACGAATATGTTAACCTCGCAGCAAGCAACGTTCCAATGCACGGCGATACATTAAATGGCATCGACATCAACGATATGACTATCTTAAGAGCTGCTTCCAAGCTGAAATCTTCTTGCAACCCTGGACCCGATGGAATCCCGTCCGTTTTTCTCAAGAAGAACATCGATAGTCTATTGACTCCGCTCTGTCACGTGTTCCAATTATCGCTTCGCTGTGGTATTTTTCCTTCTTGCTGGAAGTTTGCTCACATGTTTCCTGTTCACAAAAAAGGAAACAAACGAGATGTCAACAACTATCGTGGAATTACCTCACTGAGCACCGTATCGAAGCTTTTTGAACTAGTCATAATGGAACCGCTACTTTCTCACTGCAAGCATGTTTTGAGTGATGATCAGCATGGCTTCATGTCAGGTCGTTCCACCACCACCAATCTGCTATGCCTCACATCTTATGTAACTGATAGCATGGTTGACCGAGCTCAAACGGATGTGATTTATACCGATATGTCAGCAGCGTTCGATAGGCTAAACCATGCTATTGCTATTGCTAAACTAGACAGAATTGGGCTCAATGGTAACCTATTACAATGGTTTCAATCGTATGTAACCGGTCGCCAACTGATGGTTGCCATAGGCGATTACCGATCTGATACTTATCCTGCTACATCGGGGATTCCCCAGGGTAGCCACCTTGGACCTTTGATCTTCCTGCTCTACTTCAACGATGTGAATTATGTGCTTGACGGACCTCGACTATCGTATGCTGACGATCTAAAAATCTACCTTCGGATTCGTTCCATTGCCGACTGTCACTTTCTTCAACGCCAGCTTCATGCTTTTGCTGACTGGTACACCTTGAACCGAATGGAAGTTAACCCGGCGAAATGCTCAGTAATCTCCTTTTCTCGGATAAAAGAACCAATCATCTTCAACTACAACCTATTGGGTTCAGCAATTGAACGAGTGAGCCACGTGAAGGATTTGGGAGTCATTTTGGATTCGCAACTCACATATAAGCAGCATATTTCGTATGTCGTTGATAAAGCTTCCAGAACACTAGGCTTTATCTTTAGAATAACCAAAAACTTTACTGATATTTATTGCCTGAAGTCATTGTACTCCTCAGTGGTCCGATCAGTCCTTGAATATTGCTCAGCAGTTTGGAATCCAAGCTAAAACAATGGTGTTGAAAGAGTCGAATCAGTCCAGCACCGATTCTTACGCTTCGCCTTTCGGCGATTGCCTTGGAGAGATCCTTTCCGTTTGCCTAGCTATGAAAGCCGATGTCAGCTGATTGGTTTGGAAACTCTTTCGACCCGAAGAGACGCTGCAAGGGCTTTACTTGTTGCCGATACATTGCAAGGGAGAATCGATTGTCCTACTATCCTCGAAAAAATCGATTTGAATGTACGACCACGTGCACTAAGAAACAGTCTTATGCTGAGACTCCCCTTTCGTCGCACGAACTACGGAATGAATGGAGCAATAAACGGACTGCAGCGAGTTTTCAACAGAGTTGCCTTAGTGTTCGATTTTCACGTACCACGTCAGACGCTTCGCCGTAGTTTCACCTCGATATTTTCGGGCACAGGTAACCGTGAATAGCAGTGCAATGCTTAAGTTTTAAGCACAGACAATCATATCGTTTTTTGTATTACTTAACATCATTGGGGCTTATTGAAGCTTGTTGATGGAATCAAGTAAATAAAAACAGCGGGAACAAGCTCATCTTGAAGAAGAAGAAACAGATTAACGCAATTCAAGATATTTTTACAATTGATTTTAGGAATTTCTGATGAAAAGTTGTGGTTTTTCATATATTTTTGAATTTTTGGACCACCCTAATGAAGAATAATTGGACCACCCTAGTGAATTATTTCGTATTAGATCCTAAATGGTGGTTTAATTCGATATATAAGCAGGTTGGAGCCAATTGTGAACAGTTTTAGAAGCCGACTCATCAATCTTCTATATTCCATATAGAACTCATGAAAAAAAAATTCCAGTCCCAGAAAGTCGATTTTTGAAAAAAAAAAAATTTTTTTCGAGATAACACCAAATCTCGACGTTTCATGCATTTTTAAGACATTTGACATCAAAAAATTTTTTTGATTTCCGAAATTTCATGTACCCTTGGAAGATTTTCGAGAGTGAAAAAAGTCAAACTTTGACGCGTTTGCACCACCCCTAAATCATGTCCGATTGAGCTCAAATTTTGCATAGGGTCATTTTTTGAGGCAATAAACATTTTGTATATGGTTTGTTAGCGAAATTAAAAATTACCATTTTCGCTGGCAGTTTAGTAAAGCCGAATGCCAACCAAAAGTGACCCTAACGGGAACCGGAATAACTCCGGAACCATGTATTGATCCAAATATTTTCAGATGGATTCAAAAACATCAACACATTACCGATAAAATGCAATTTGTTGTAAAAAAAAACAAATTATGTTTTTAGAGCTAATTGAATTTTGAAATCTATGCAATCTTAAACGTTAGGCATGCAAAGGTTAATAAAGTAACCTAACCCTAAAAGTCCAGAAAATTAAAGGATCCAGAAAATGGTAATACGTGAAATGGGAAAATGATTTTGGAATTCAGCCTATTTCAAATGTGAGTCTAGAATTAAAAAAATAAACTTCATTGTGAATGTCAAGAAAAGAGGGGTTTATTCCTGCTACTGGAAGAACCTTTCGTAGCTTTTTCGTACTGATCTACAAGACCTTGTCTGATGTTAAGTCTTAGCAATCATCGACAAATTTCAAAAATTGGGTCATTGGTAAATTATGTCATTTGTGCTGCTGATTTCAACTAATCGTAGCTTGATGAAACAGATTTACTTCGCCATAAAGACAGACACTTGGAGGAAAACAGGATGAATTAACTGAATTCCTTTGGTGAGACTTCCAGATTCCCGTTAGCTATTTTTTACCTAGCAAAATGAATTGCGCATCAATTCCTTGACAAACATCGCAAAACTTCGCTCTAATGTCGAGTTGGCTAATCATAATTAGCTACATTCACCGTTCAATATCTCCACGTACTACATTCTCATCCAGCACCACCACCACCCAACGCATAAAAGCACTCATGGAAAGGTAGTAATCCTTAACCACACGTCGTGGTCGTCGTCGTCGTCGTCGTCGGTGGAACATCATCAAACGAAGAGTTAGTGCTGCTCTGTTTGCCTAGGAGCGTTCCACCAATGAATGTCACACCACACCGACCGCGGTCGTTTGTCACCGTCATTTACGCTTTCAAGTCAACTGTCCTGCTGTTGTTGACTCGCTTTTGGAAGGAGGGAGGTGACTTTCCGAGTTCTCATACCACATTCTAGGTCAAGCCGTCTTTCGTCTGTCAAACCGCGACGACCGTCGTGTCGTTACCGTTGATGGTTTGTTGATGACTGTAATAATGAGTTAGGTGACAACGGCGACATTGGTAATGGTGCTGGTGCTGGTGCTGGTGCTGGTGGTGCTGGTGGCGGTGGTGGTGGTAATGAACGTGATTTTGACGGAATCCTTGAAAAAGACATGCTTTTGCCTCCCAAATTGGAGCAAGGTCTCGAAATATATATATATTTTTTGACGACCTGATTTGAATTTCATGGCTCTCCACCGTCAACTAAGCTCGCTGTTCTTTAATGGCATCAGCGAGCTTGCCTTCAGGTAAATAAGAAAAAATTCTCCCACCATGCGAGGGCAACAAGAAACAGTAATTCGCCAAAACAAAAACTTTTATCAAAAGCTATTTTTTGTTCAACTCTTTCGAAAGTAATCCCAGCAGGTTCAACGTAAAACAAAACGCTTCAAACAAAGCCCTCTCGAACCCCCCTCTCCAAGTAAGGTATTTCGTTCCAATTCGCTTAACGAAAATTACCCTCGAAAACTGAGTTCTTCCCCCTCCCGAACTCCATCCACTCCCCGACAAGCTCAGTAAGTATGATTTAGATAATTTAAATTTATTTCAACTTCCGGTCTGACTTTATCCTTCCCCTACCCCCATCACGCCGTTGTTGTTTGCACTTTCAGCTTTTCGGCTTCGTTCGCTTGTTTTTCGCTGTTTGCTTCTCGCTATCGTCGTCGTCGTCGTCGTCGTCAGCACTGTATTTACATTTTCCTGAGCTACAATCCTCGACCCGTTCCGCCCTGCTCTTGATGGGAGTAAACTTTTCCCATCCAAAAAACAAAAATGCTGCTTGGAATGTGATTTCTTGTTTGGCTTTGGGATGCAGCTGGCATTTCCTTTACACCCCCCCCCCCCCTACACCGCAGCACGTTTGGTTCTGATGCAGGTCGTTTTGGAAAACTTGCTCTCCGGTGAGAGGAATTAATTTTACGCGATAAGCAAGGACCGGGTTTTTACAGCAGGGGTCGTCTAATGGTAAGAATTTTCACAGATGCAAATTGTTATTCGTGTGACAGAGACGCTTTCTCGGGACCTTGGCCCGGATCCGTTCGTCAAGCGAATCGATGGAGTATACACGTGTTTAATTCACGGTCGTCCTCCCAATTATCACGTCGTCCCGGTGGCGACGGTTGACCTGAAATGTGTGCGAGGAATTCACCCCACCCTAGGCATCCCGTCCGTAAAGGATCCAAAGGTGAATGGAGGTGAAAAATAACGGTCGTGACATATTAGCGGTATGCTACTCAGCACTTGTGTGCTTGATGGCAACCAACATGCAAGAAGAGTCATGCTTGATTGAGGTAACTCGGAATGCTGATTTTGTGTTGGAAACAGTTCAATGGAACAATGGAACTCATTTGAGCTAAGTCTGGTTGTTTTTTGACTGTAACTTGGAAGCTTATATTGGTTTGTTGGAAGTCCTCTGGATCTGTTTAGGATCTGGTTCCTCAAAACGTGCCTTGATATCCTGCCGAAATTGCATTGGAAGTCCTGAAAGTCTTGTTTCTCTTATTGCTGTAAGCTCCACCGAGGATAATACGGGATCGTGTATGATTTTAAATCAACTCGTTTAAAATTAATTTAAAATATGCACGTATATGGCCTCCACTTTTGTACATATAAGCCATTTATTTGCATTCTATACGAATTGTTCGTTTGTATATATGTGTGTATATCACGAAAACAACTTTGAATATACGTGCATTCTGGTTGTCTGGGTAATGAATGCCCGAGGAGGGTGACACATCTAAATCTCAATTTTAGATTGCTAACAAATCTAACACTAGCGAATCAATCTTCGAAATATCTGCTTTCATTTCTCGCATCAACTTACATCGCGCATCATCTTTTTGCAGGAAATCTTCAGAATCGTCGTCAAACTTCTCTCTGACAGCAAAACACAATTTTTCCAGCATCGTAAATATATGGTCCATTTTCACTGCTTCACTTCTAAAAACTGGGTAGCGAAAATTGATATCGAAACCATTTATGCAGAATCTGGGTAGATTCCATTCTTCGGGGGTATTGCATTTTTTGACAACTCCATACACTGTACACAAACATCATCCTCTGATCGAATGAAACCTCAGACCATTCAAAACAAAACACCGAAATCGCTTTTTCGAATGATGGCTGCAACCGGATGACGGTTGTTTTGGAATCAGATGATTTTCCTCTCGAATACAGGATGAAAATTGTTATGAGAAGGGATAGGACCTTCAGTTGAAATGCGTAATACTCTCTGTAGAATGACTGTCTTACTAAATGGAAATGCAAATGGTATTGGTTCAGCCCCATAACGCAAATCATTCAAAACGATGATGTCAATAATTCTATCGAACGTCATTTACTGATCTGAGCTGACAAACGAGGTGGAAGCATATGCATCGCTATCAGAGCTGTTACGAACATAGGTAAAGGATGAAAACCAATGTTTGGCTAGTTCGTGGTGGAGGAGGTTTTCTCCATCACGAAAAAATTTTGTATCCATAATGGAATGGCTTATTATGGCTTTTCAGTATGGAAATGTAGATAATCAAATTATAAATCTAATTAAAAGCACTTGCATGTCACACTATTCTTAAATTTTTGTCCTCTAAGTGCCATATGTTGTATAGCTAATTTTCAAACGAAAATCATCCTGTATTTGGATGACAGTCATATGGATGTTTATCATCTGACGACGAATTCAACCATAAGAAAATCATCCGAAATTCGAATGCATATTGTTAAAGGGCTCTAGAAATGCAATAATCATTCGGAGTATTGCGGATGTTTTGGTTCAGTGTACAGCATGCACGGTAACTCGCAAAAACTCAAAATTGAGTCGAACATGCTCATTTCAGTGGGAAGTATGGCTACTCAAAAGTGAGTAGGTGCACTTTTACTCACTTTTGAGTAAACGACGTTCTCGCGTAAAGTGAGTCAAAACCACTCTGTGGAATTTTAACCCGGGAGGTTCGTTTGTTTTTTTTTTTTTTTTTTTTTTTGATAAAAAATGGAAATTACCTGCTCCAGATTCATTAAACTGGAGCTGAAGGCGACTGAAATCCGTCACCGCATGCAATTCCGACACGGCTGGCATTTTTCCTAAGTCCCGTATTTGACTGACTAAGTGGCTTTTACTCAGTTTGACATTTCTCATTTACTCAGATTTTGACAACCTAATGCATCAGACGAAATTGAGTTCGATCGACGCACCTGGTGAGTTAGCTGAAGTAAGCGTGTGCAAAAGTGAGTGTGATCTACCCAGTCACTGAGTAGCCTCAAAATAGTGTGCAGGCGGAAGAATAATATTACAGTCATGATTCCTATAGAACGGATTCGTTAGTACTGTTGCCGCGGGATTCCTATAATATGTTCGATCCGGCATTAACGAATACACGTTTTGAGCTAATTGGGACCAAACACTGATTGTACGACAATTTGAAGAGATAACTTCCTGATGTCTTTGAAGAAGTTGTCAAACAGATTTGGGGAACATTCAGTTTCCGGTAGGTCTGGTCTTGTGGAAGATCCGGAACATCCGTAACAGTGGTCAATTCATGAAACTGATCCTAGAGCTCTGCGAATTTTTCTGACCCTCTCGTAGACGTCTTATCAGAATTCATTTAGAGTTGTGACCAGAAAATGTACGCTGGGGACCATGGGATGGTCCAGTGGATGATCCGGAACATCCGTAAAGGTGGTAAGTTAATGAAACTGATCCTGTAGCTCTGCGAATTTTTCTCAACCTCTCGTAGACGTCTTATTAGAATAAATTCGGAGATGTGACCGGAATATGGACTCTGGGGACTACAGGATGGTCAATTGGAAGATCCGTTATATCCGTAAAAGTGGTCAATTAATAAAACTGATCCAAGAGCTCTAGGGTTTTGTCGAAGCCTCTCATATACGTACTATCAGAATTAATTCTAAGTTGTGACCGGAATATGGACGAAGAGAACCAAAGGATGGTCCACCGGCAGATTCTGAACATCCGTAAAAGTGGTCCATTCATGTAACTGATCCTAGACCTTCGTTTTTTTGACGTTGGATAACGTCTTTCGGCAACATACGGGGGTACAAAATTGAAAACAATCATTTTGGATGCGTTACGAAAAATTAAAAGATGTTGAACGATAATAACTCAACCGTCTCTCGATAGATTTACGAGATAATGGCATCAATCGATTGGAAATATTTCTGAATGTTTCAAAACTATTGATTTCATTCTGTAAACTATTGAAAAATGGTTAAAAGTAAACCATTGTCTAAAGATGGTGAAAATCGATTGATTTTTTTTTTTTATTCTTATACTTTCTCCAACCGAGACATCAGATGCGAGTATCTGACACCTATGATATTTTCTGTTCTACTATATAAGCGTCCAACAAGGTCGCCCGTTCCATCATTGTCTATCCGATCGTCGACCCAGCACCAGAGCAGCAGAGCAGCAGAGCAGCAGTACCAGAGCAGCGGAAGCAGAGCCTGGGGGCGAAAGGGCAACTACGCCGAGTGCGTTGGTGCCAGTGCTCCGGTATACTGGGCCGCCGTCATGGAATGCCCAGCTGCTGCAGTTCTCAGTCGGTCGTATTCACCGTCTGCTCCGCAAGGGCAACTACGCCGAGCGCGTTGGAAACATGGCCCTTTTCAGGGCCACAACATTATCAAGAAAGAGTTTAACGTACGTATGCGAGTATCTGACACCTCTGATATTTTCTGTTCTACTATATAAGCGTCCAACAAGGTCGCCCGTTCCACCATTGTCAACAACATCAGCCCAACAAAACGGCCCTTTTCAGGGCCACCAAACTTTCGCAAAAGAGTTATTAAGGAATATTCCTAAAATATAATATACACAATTAAGTACAACACATAACAGACGTTATCCAACGCCAACCCTGCGGTCGTATCTAGTATACAACCCTTCCAACTTTTTTCGGTACCTTTTTCGATGAATTCAGAGTTTTTGACCGGAATATGATCGCACGGGAGAACAGGACGGTCCTCCTAAAAATCCGGAACATCAACCATGAAACTGACAGTTTTTTCGAATCCTCTTGTAGACGTCTTATCAGCATGGATTTGGAGTAGAGACCAGCATATATACTCTGGTGGCCACGTACTGGTCAACTAAAAGATCCGCAACATCCGTAAAAGTAGTCAGTTATGAAACTGATCCTAACACTTTGTGGTTTTTTTTTTTCTAAGCCGCTCATAGACGTCTTTTGAAAATGAATTCAGCGTTGTGATCTGAGTATGGACTCTGGGAATCACGAATTGAACCTCTGAAAGATCTGTAACATCCGTTAAAGTGGTCAATTCATGAAACTGATCCTAGAACTCAGCGTAACTATTTATGGAAGTCATATCAATATGAATTCGGAGATGTGAGCAGAAAACGGGTATCCGGGGTCCACGGCATGGTCCTCCGGAAGATTTGAAACATCCGTAAAAGTAGTCAATTCATGAAACTGAAACTAGAGCTCCGCCAATTTTCGAAACCATTCATAGACGTCTTGCCACTACGAATTCAGATAGCCCCTTGGGACCACGTCCACCGGGTGATCCGAAATATTAGAAAAAGTGGTCAACTCATGAAACTTATCCTAAAACTCAATTTTTTTAACGATGGACTACGTCTGTGATTTCTATATGGGGGTACACTTTGTGAAAACCAAAAATGGAACATGTAACAAAATTATGAAAGATTTTTAACGTTAATAACTCATCTGCCCCTGGATCAATTTCAATAGTTTTATTACCAATCGATCAGAAATACTCCTACGCATCTTCTTAATTTAAGACATTACCATTTTTAAAATGTCGCACGAATTTTCAACTGTTGCCATGATAATTAAAATTTTCACCGATTGCCTGCGAAAAGCGATTTCCCTAACACAGATTTCAAAGTTGAATTCCATCCGGTCTCACCAAACAGTGTTTATTCAATCACCGCGTGGTGAGAGGTGGTGTTCTCCACTACACAACGAAAGGTTCCCCGCAAGCAGCGAGCGGCAGCCCACATGAGCATGCATAGAAGGAGGAAGAAGCCGCACCGCTATTGATCGGAATCAGTAGCTCTTCGTGAGTTGCTGTGGGCTATGTCAAGCGCGTCATACTAAAGAGTATAAACAGAGAGAATCCTGCTCAAATTCCTACTCCTACACAAAACACAAGCTCCTGCTGCAGTTAAAAAATAAAATTTATTATATAAGACCACGTAGTCCTACGTCACCATTGCGGACAACCCCATAGGGCTGTTCCTTGTAGTTTTTTTTTATCGAAAGCACGTCTTATCATAATGAATTAGAAGCTTAGACCGGAATATGTTTATCGCTTTGAGTATAATATAGTTTAATCTGTTCAATATTAGCGGATGTTTATTTTCTACTTCTACTCATCGAGCTCATTCCATAGATACCCATATTGCATGGGTTTAGATGCATATACACTCTCGCCCCGAAGAACGCGAACTCGGTCTACACGAATTCCATTTACGTTGGCCTCGAATGATTCCGTTTACGCGTGGGAATCGAGGGAGTACACGTAGCATATGGGATTTGACCTAATAGGAACCAACATGGAATATCTCGCGATCCTGGATATATAGAAGGTTACTGGCTTGGGCAAAGTTGTTCAGTAGAAGTTTGGAATTTTCTCACTAAGCGGCGCTAGTGTGCATGTTTTAGTGATTTTCTTGTTTATGCCATATCCTGAAATCCTTGCCATCTATGACGTTGCTGTCTTGTGCAAAGTTGTTCAATAGATCAATACCTTACATGTGGACATAAGTTTGAAGTTTTCTCACTACGCTAGTGTGCTTGAATTTAGGATTACCTAGTTTATGTGATTCCTTGCCATCTAGGTTGTTGATGTCGTCGGCAAAGTTGTTCAGTGGACCAAGACCTTCATTTTTCAGTTGGTAATTCGGTACCTTCGTCCTGCTGCTGTATATGTGAGATGTTCTTCGTGCTTTATAACAAGAACCTGTCATTCTAGGTGTGGAAAAAACCAGTAGGCACACAGTTCGTGGAGAGTGGCGGTCTAACTCATAGCGTAGATCGTTGATCGATCTGGTTGACAGCGATCGGACGGAAGAAAAAGGAAGAAACAAAAACAAACCTCGGTGGATATAAGTGGAGTTACAATTTCGTTAGCTATACAAATAGCGATTATATAGTTGAAAACTACAGTGAAACAATAGTGTTTCAACTTAGATTAATTTCTCAACTCGAGCCTAAAAATAGTGGGCATGCAGTACGTGAAATAAAACTAAATTGATTTGAACTAATAGGGTTTAAGACTAAGCTTATCCTAGTTAAACAATAACCCTACGAAAGTACGTAATCAACTTTGTTAGCCCTTGCCGAACCTCAGTAGCACGAGGACCTGGAAAGAAACTATCAAATGTAAGTTATTGTAAGATTAAATTGTGCATCAAATTAATTAAAATATTAAATTACAGTTTAGAGCTGCTACTAAAAGCTGCTACAGAAAGGTGGTGCATTTTCTTAAGGTAAATCCGAACATTCTTTAAAATTGGTGAAGTCTGGGAGTTTTACGTTGGCCCCCTGCGGTACTTGCTCACATACATCGGAGATTGATGAGGACATGGTGGGATGTGAAGCGTGCGACCTTTGGTATCATTTTCGATGCGTGGGACTTACTCGTAAATCCCTCGAAGGGCAGGAAAAGTGGTACTGCCTGTCTGAGACCTGCCGGAAAGTAGATGATGAGTACCGTGAAAAGTTGGAGGAAGCCAAGAAAGGAACGAAGCCGAAGAAACTGCTTGCAACGGATGAACAGTCGGATAAGTCCAGTACCAAATCTGACCGTCAACCCGGTTCCATTCTTGAGAAACGACTCAGAGCGTTGGAGAGGGAGTGAAAAGCAAAAGAAAGGGAAATGGAAAGCGAGCAGATCCTAAGAGAAAAACGTATGGAAATGGATCGGATCGTGAAGGAAAAACTGCGGAAAATGAAAAATGAGCTAAGAGAGAAGGAAATGCTGGAACAAGAACTTTGTGATGCACAAGCGCATGCCGATCGTATGCAGCAGATGCGGGAATCATATGAAAATGTGATTAAAGGTGTGAAATGTACGTCAAAGAATTGTGGAGCACACGAGAAGTACGACGACGGAAAAGCTAATGAAAAAAAAACCGGATTCAGTAAAAGACTCGCCGAAAATAGCTAAGCAGCTGAAGGTCCAACGGAAGAAGCCATTAACCGGAAAACATAGGGTACATGAAAAGTCGGATGAAAGTTCGGATGACGAGTACGATTCGGCGGAAGAAAGCAGCGACGATGGGGAGGTCGATGATGGTTGCTCGGGGGAAACGACCGTTGAAGAGTCAGACGAAGAATCGGTTTACGAAACGGAGGAAGATCCAGATCCACCGAAAGATGGTGTTTTTTTTATTATAGCTGCCGCCGCCTCTGGATACTCTGCTGAAAACTCCGACGCGTTGAGATTTTTAACATATTGTGCCGAACATGGGGAGCAGGTTGACCCAAACGTGGGAACATCCTCATCCTGTAGATTCTTCCTGAACAGGAAAAGCTGCGCTCCCTTGTCGGCCTTGCGGATTTTCATCTGGTGGTACATCTCACGAATGTCTCCCCCGAAAGCAATTCGGTGCTCACGAAAGGGACAAAACACAGCAATCAGTGGTGTCAGCATATCGGGACCTTTGAGCAACTGGCTGTTGACAGACACACCATTTACTGTTGCTGCGGCGTCCCATACGAGACGGATTTTTCCCGGTTTTCTTCGGATTTTGGACATAATTCAGAGAAAAATACCACCTCTTTTGTAGAATGATTTCCGTCAGCTCCTTCGACGTCGCTAGGTGGGCAAAGCCTTTTAGTTGATACTCCTCAATCTGTTGTCAAATCTTCTCGTACAACTCGGGAGTCTTTCCCAAACGCTGCTCCAACTGCTTCAACCTCCTACGGGCCATCGGAAAACTGTCCGGAAATGTTGGATCGTCGGTTCTCCAGAGCAGTCCTGTCTCAAAGCGATTACCGACACGCATGGTTGTTCGCTCCAAAATCTCCCGAACTCTCTTTTCGTCTTTTGTCTCTTGTACAACCGCCAGTATGGATTCCTCCAGAGAGTAGCGGTCTTTCAGCAAATTGTAGATATCTTCGTTGCTAATTTCACGGTGATGTCCGATGATATTTCCACCGCCTGTTCGTCCTGCTGACGGACCACAAATCGACCATCTGAGGTTAGAACGCACAGCTATCGGCTCTCCTATACCCCGGACCTTGGCTTCAATTGACGCAATGGTGTGAAGATTGTTTAGGCCAATGAGCAAACCACGATGTTGATCCGTGTATGAGACTGTTAACAAAGTAGGCGTTGGATTGCTGTCTTGAACACTCCAATCAATTTTCTAGCGTTATTCCATATCAAGACACTGAAGAGAGCAGTCATACCAAGATAACTTTATCGTTAATAAAACTTGTTCATTGTTAAGTGTTGTCCTGGTTATTTCCTGTCCGCCCCATCCGCACCGTATTCCTTTAGGTTATGGGCTCGTCTACGAAGGAAGGCTCTGGAATTCCGCAGCTAAACGGATCGAACTTTGAGAACTGGCGTTTTCGCGTTCAACTCTAACTGGATGCGGCGGAAGTTTCAGAAGTGCTTACGGGGCAAGTTCCTGGTGCAACGGATGCTGGAAGAGCGAAGTTTATGCAGACAGATCGGAAAGCGAAGTCACTACTGGTCGGATTCCTTTCCGATGAATGTCTTGGCATAGTACGGGACAAGGAGACGGCTCGCGATATGTGGAAGGCACTCGAAGACACCTTCGCGAAGAAGTCTGTGGCAAGTCAGACTCTGTTACGGAAGCAACTGGCAAGACTTCGGATGAAGGAGGGTACTTCAATGCGGCATCATTTCCAGCACTTCGACGACATCGTACGGCAGCTCAAGACCGCTGGTGCGAAATTGGAGGAGAACGATACGGTATCACAGTTATTTTTGACCCTTCCCGACAGCTACGACTCCATGGTAACAGCTTTAGAGAATATAAACGAAAAGGACCTGACGTTGGAAACCGTGAAGCAACGATTGTTGGCGGAGGAATCCAAGCGGTCTGATCGGATGGAAGATTCTTGTGAAGATAGGAGTGCAGCGTTTGTCGGAGGACGAAATAAGAAGACCAAAAAGTTTACCGGAAAATGCCATCGTTGCGGAAAGGTGGGACATATGCAAAAAGATTGCTATGTTAAGAAGCCAGAAGGTAAGGTGAATGCGGCCGTTAACAGCAAATCAGTTTCATTCATGGTGAACAAGATGCCGACGAAGACGGAACATAAGAGGTCAGTTTTCGTTGTGGATTCTGGATGCAGCGACCATCTGGTGAACACTTTGGAATGCATGCAGTCGGTGAGGAAACTCAAACAACCGTTCGTGATCGATGTAGCCAAAGATGGTGTTTCAATTATCGGAAACTACGAAGGTGAAGTTACTGGACTATCAAGAGAAGGTGTGAAGTTTGAAAGGAAAAATTTGATTTTCGTGCCCGAGCTGAGAAGAAACCTGCTATCCGTGAAGAAGATGTCCCAAGCGGGAATCGACGTACTATTCACAAGCCGTGGTGGAAAGCATCAAGTGATGATGAAAAAGAATGACTCAGTAATTGGAGTAGCACATCTACGAGGTAATTTGTACGAATTGGATTTAAACTTGGACGTGTCAGGAGCTACCGCAAATCTATGCGCATCGGACGCTGGAAAACTCTGGCATCGTCGTTTGGGTCACGCCAGTCAGACCACGATGAACACGTTGGCCCGGTATAGTGTGGCGGAAGGATTTGGTCCGAAGGTCAATGCTATCGGGTTCTGTGACACTTGCGTGCTCGGTAAGCAATGCAGAGAACCCTTCGACGGAACTCGTGAAAGAGCTAGTCGTCTACTAGAGCGGATTCACTCGGACGTGTGTGGATCAATCAATCCTCCGGCCTGGGATGGATCGAAGTATTTTGTTTCATTCATCGACGATTATAGTCACTTTGCGTGTATCTATGTGATGAAGAAGAAGTCCGAGGTTTTTGGTCGTTTTCAAGAATACGAAGCGATGGTGACCGCCCAGTTCGAAAAACGAATCAGCAAGCTAACCGTGGATCAAGGGCGTGAGTACGGCTCTAAGGAACAAGAAGCATTCTACAAACGAAAGGGGATTCAAATCCAGCCAACCGTAGCATATTCTAAGCAACAGAACGGAGTTGCCGAGAGGTTCAATTGAACGCTAATTGAAAAGGTAAGGACAATGCTGATCGACTCGAATATGCCCAAATACATGTGGTCGGAAGCAGTGCTTACCGGTACGTGTATATTAAATCGTTGCCCTACTGCTGCTCTATCGGACAACCGTACGCCTGCTGAGTATTGGACCGGTGTGAAACCTGATCTATCGAAATTGAGGATTTTCGGATGCAAAGCATTTGCATGGGTGCCAGGTCAACTCCGGAAAAAGCTGGACAACAAGAGTCGCGAGGCGGTGATGGTGGGCTGTGCTCCCAACGGATACCGCCTTTGGGATAAAACGTCAAAAAAAATCCTCGTAACCCGTGACATAAAATTTGACGAGAATTCATTACCGTACGCTTTTGAAGACAGTCAAGATTCGAGGGTACCGTTGGTGATTCCAATGCTGTATCCGGCCGTCGAAGATGACCAGCAAGCTGAATTGGAAGAGCAGCCAGATGACCAGCAAGTTGAGTTCGAAGACGCGATGTCTGTGCTAAGTGATGACGAGGATGAGGTTGAACTAGACAAACAACCTGAGGAGCAACTTGAAAAACCTGGGGCACTCCCTTCACAATCAAGAGGTGAAGACTGTTCAGAGTCAAACACTAGGCGTAGTGAATGGGAGCGCAGGCTCCCAGGTAAGTTTCTTGACTTTCTAACTGGGTTCAGAGCAACGTCTGCTGGAAAAATTTCAACATTCCCAGATTTCCCGGATTCGTACGATGAAATCAACGCGCGGAATACCCAAAAACTGTGGCTGGATGCAATCGATGAAGAACTGAAATCCCTGGAGGCCAACAAGGTATGGGAATTGGTGCCATGCCCAACCGGCGTCAAACCGCTGCAGTCAAAGTGGATCTTCCGCACGAAAGAGGATGAAGAAGGAAACCCTGTGCGCTATAAAGCAAGGTTGGTCGTCAAAGGTTTCTTGCAGAAAGCCGGTTTGGACTACAACGAAACCTACGCACCTGTGGCGAAGCTGACGACAATCCGTATTGTGCTGGCTGTCGGACCGATGTGTCGGTGTTCAAAAAGGGTTCCATTTCCACCAAATGGATGTGAAGACGGCGTTTCCTCACGGTGAGCTGCAAGAGAAAATATTCATGGCGGTTCCGAACGGCGTCAAGGCGAGAGCTGGCACGGTGTGCAAATTGAAAAAAGAGTCTGTATGGCTTGAAACAGTCCCCAAGCTGCTGGAACGAGAAGTTCAATCAAGCGCTGCTGAAGTTAGGTTTTATTCGTTCCAAGCACGATTATTGCCTGTACACCCGTACCGACGAGAGGGGGAAGATGTCATTTTCGTCGTACTATATGTTGATGTGGAGAGCTTAGCCATTTCCTTGGCATGAAGATACGCTACAATCGACAAGACGGAAAGATGATGCTGTCTCAAGAAGCAAGCCTAGAAAAGATCTTCCAGAAGTTTGGCATGTTGGAATGCAATCCTACAAGGACCCCGATGGAGAAAGGGTTGCAGCTTTATCGTCAAGTTTCCGAAGCTAATGGAGTACCGTATCGTGAGCTACTGGGAAGTTTAATGTACGTGATGGTATCAACGAGATCGGACATTTGCTATCCTGTCGGGTACCTGGGGAGATTCCAAGCTCAACCCGGACAACAGCACTGGACCGCGCTCAAGCGAGTAGTGCGTTACCTGAGAGGGACGATGGATCATTGCTTGACTTTAACCCGGGTTGTTCAAGCAAAACCACTAGTTGGGTTCGCGGATGCAGACTGGGCTACCGATACCGAGGACAGGAAGTCAGTGAGCGGATTTGTCTTCCAGGTGTTTGGATCGACTGTTGCCTGGTCTAGTAAAAAACAAACGACGGTCGCCACTTCATCAAGTGAAGCAGAGTATGTGGCGTTAAGCGCTGCAGCATCGGAAGCAATATGGTTGATTGGTGTCCTAGGCGATTTGGGTAAAAAGCAGATCGAGCCAGTTGTCATATATGAAGACAATCGTGGGTGCATCGGCATGGCTAAGAACGTGGAGAGCAAGAGAGTGAAGCATATTGATATCAAACATCACTTTCTTCGGAATCTTGTCACCGCTGGGAAGCTGCTGATAGAACCAATTGCAAGTGAGAACCAATTAGCTGACTTCTTTACCAAGTCCAAGGCCGATTCGAGGAATTAAGGACGAAGCTAGGAGTATCCAAACGAGAGGGGGTGTTAACAAAGCAGGCGTTGGATTGCTGTCTTGAACACTCCAATCAATTTTCTAACGTTATTCCATATCAAGACACTGAAGAGAGCAGTCATACCAAGATAACTTTATCGTTAATAAAACTTGTTCATTGTTAAGTGTTGTCCTGGTTATTTCCTGTCCGCCCCATCCGCACCGTATTCCTTAAGAGACTATTGGCACGTCACGAAGATGGCTATATTTAGCGGATATTTCCGCCGCGTTTAGTGACTGTTTCGAAAGAAGCAGTTTTTCAACCGTCTGTGCTTCCTTTCCCACAGCGGAGATCCTCAAATCCATCCTTCTGGAATTCGGTTCAACAAGTGTGACATCCGCGGTCCATTTTATGGTGAGTGGCTGCTTGACACCTTCGACCCCTAGCTGTTCAGCCAGAGAATGTTCAATCAGGGTAATCGATGCTCCTTCGTCCAGGAACGCTAGCGTCGATACGTGCTTTTCCCCACAGTGTAGTGTTACGGGCACCATCCGGAAGATTACGGAAACCGATGTGCGGATGTGTGTATTAATGACCACCCAACTAACAATTTTAGCTGCAGATTAGCTTATACAGCTAAAAATTGGCTTATACAGTTAATTTTTGCCTGTATAAGCTAGTCTGCAACTAAAATTGTTTGTTGCACACCGCACTTTCGAATGGGTGCAGGTACGGATGATGGCGCTCACGGCAGTTTCCTGCGTTGCATCGGATTTTAAATTTACATGGAGCGTTACCATGATCATTTAGGCAGATTTTGCAGAGCTTGCCTTTCTCCACGATCTTCATACAATTGTAAAAATTCAATGCTTTGAAGTCTTGGCAAAAGCGTAAGCGATGGTCCGTTCTTTTGCACATTTTGCAGGGTTTCAATTTATCGGTGGTTGTTAGCTCATTTGCTGCGTTTTCAGGCGTGCTATGATTGAAAACGGACCCTTTTTCACGGCTCCTTCCCTTTCCAGCCTGTCCCGGGAACTTAGTTTTGGGTTCTGGTCTGTACCCAATGCTTACGTTGGCCTCGCATGCCTCCGACACAATCTTAGAGAGGAAATTGGAAAAAGTTCTCAATGTTACCGTTTTCCTCTTGTTCCGGAAACGAATCCACTCTCGCTTGTCACCTGCAGGTAATTTGTTCACCAGGTCCTGAATCAAAAGCGGATTGATCAAATGCTGCTTTAGGCCCGCAGCCTCTAGATGGTCACACAGCTGTTCCACTTCGTTTCCGAAAGGTATGAACGTCTCCAATTTGTCTGCTTTTGGAGCATCTAGCCGCTTTACTTTTTCCAGGTGACAATGCAACAGCTGCTCTGGGCGTCCGTAGATTTGACGGAGTTTGCCCATCACCTTCGGCACTGACTTCGACATCAACAATTGCCCACGAACGCTCTCCAACGCGGGACCCTTCAGGCTTTCCTGCAAGCGCACCAAGTTCTCAACATCGTTGAAGCCACAAGCTGCATTGGAGGCTTCGTAACTCCCGACAAACAGCGGCCACTCTTCGGGTCTCCCAGTGAAAATAGGAAGCTTCTTAGAAATCCCATTTCGCACTGCCAACTGAGCTTTTGTTGGTCCGACCGGCTGGTGCCCCTGTCCGTGTGGGGCTACCTTTTTATTTCTATGAAATCTGCCCTTAAACATTGTTTGCTGCAGGAGACGACTTCGAGCAACACAAAAGTCCAACATTGAAAGTAGTCAAGGAGAGTCGAATTCGTCATTCAGCAATATCACTTCTATCATTCCTTCGTAATTTTCACCCATCTGCAATTTTTAGTTTGCGTGTAGATAGTTGAAAATTAAATAACAATCATATTTGGAATGATTGTAAAAAAATCAGGAAATAGAACGAAGCACATAATCCTTTTGCTGGAAATTTGTTACGTTTAGTATGTAGACTGTCATGTTGAAATTCCCATTTAGAAAAAAAAATGATTGAGAATGTAGTTATCGGTCAATCAATGTTTACTTCGGTTTCAGATAGTGTACTTCTAACAATTGATGTATATGTATCTATAAAAAAATTACAAACAATTACATCTCAGTTTCTTCCTTTCATCCCAAAAGAAGGCTTTCACATTCGGTCAGCAATTCGAAAGCCTTAGTCCGGCGCTCCTCGTTCGTGTCGAGAGTGACAAAGCGCTGCAGCTCGGTTAGTTTTTCAGCTTGCGTCATATCAACAACTCCCAGCGCCGGTCCCAAAGCTCGAATGTCTTGGGCGACGTCTGCATTGTCGTTGCTGGTTTCATTGACATTTCCGCTGATTTCAGGTGGCAAAAACGCATTCCAGCAGTTCTTGAGTGTAGAAGGCTTTATATCACGAACGACTTTTTTCAGGCTGTCAAAGCTATCTTTGGAAGTGAACTTCTTCCACGATTTAATCAAATCGTCTCCTGTTTCATCCATTCGGTCCACAATCGTGCGGACGCTATAATGGATGTAACACAACTCAAAGTTTGCGGTTATCCCTTGATCCAACGGCTGTAGTATGGAAGTCGTATGTGGAGGGAGGTAAGTCACTGCGATTTTCGGATGGATTAACTCACGGGGGTGGCTAGGCGTTTTGTCCAATACCAAAAGGACTTTGAACGAGAGGTTCTTGTCCCGATACATTTGTTCAACATCTGGAGCGAAAATTTTGTTAAAAATTAGTCCGAGAAAAGGGATGAGGTCATCCATCCCTTTTTGTTAGCTAGCAACTTCCTAGATGACAAATATTTCAAGATATCACAAAAACAAGGGCATCATTAATTCATGCACACTAGCGCCGCAAGAACCTCCAAAATTTTGAGAAATTTATGAAAGTCTAGAGATCTTTATGAAAGATATGTGAACTTCAAGGTTGTGCCGAGAACTTCAGGAAAATTAAGGGTAGCCAGCGCTAAATTTGCCATGATAGCACTGGTAGTAAGTGGCATCCCCGAAAATTGTTGTGGAAGAACCATTTGTAGAAATTGTTTTTCGCAATTTGGAGGCTGTCCGGAGTTCAAAATCTTCAAACGCATGTTTTCTCCATAAATATCACATACACACATACACAAGTACAAACCTTCCGATGCTGCATTAGAAAGCCAACTTTCCCCGTCAAGCTTTCGAGATCCTCCAATTCAATAGCGCTTGCAGAGTCAATATTTCACAAAAACATCGTTGTAGTGCAACTTCTTCCACCAATCATCTGTCATTTCCCATCGTTTCTATTTAACAAGCGTGCACTTCTTCACTAACTAATGCACAGAGAACTGCAGCAAAAGCCATCCATCCGCCGCCATCCAAGTAAATGGTGCATTCTCTGACTTTGACTCGCACAACACACAGCATTTCAATGCTACCCCAAACCCCCCTCCCTCCACTTCCTGTCACCGTCTGCCCAGAGAAGTTCAACCATGTGGAAGCAAACTGAAGATGGATTTCAATCCATACACTTAACGAGACGAGTCCAGGAACCATTTAATTATGTTTGCACAAGAGCTTCGTCCTTCGCTTCGCCGTCGTCGTCGTCGTCGTCGTCAATGCAATATCCGTCTATAGAGCAGCTGATGGATGCGAAGACGTTACCTGGCCGGAGGGAGCGTTTTCAAGAAGCGGTGAAAGTAATTCAATGCGAAATGCTGACGATGACACTGATGCACGTCTAGAACGTCGGAGTGAGATTTCATTCCCGGGAGGCAGTTTGGGATGCCTTTTCAATAGATGAATGACGGATGATGATGATGATGATGCTGATGGTGAAGAAGACGATGGATTTTGCGACTGAATTCGATTCTGATCAACCATTTCCGGACTTCGCATTTCAGCGGATGCAGCCTCCATGGCGACGGACGAGTACTTCTATCAGTGGCAGGAAGACGGGAAGGACAGGAAGGACGACTGTGTGCGGTAGGTTGTGTTCTAACCGAAACCGAACCACCTCAGCTGATGTGGAAGCCCCAGCGGAAGAAGAGGTGAAACAGAGGGCGAACCGATCCAGGTGGGAAGCTTTTACGCTATACAATCGACGCTTATCGTGGTTTGTGGAGGAAAGCTTTTGCAGTTCAGTTGAGTAGTTCTGCTCTCAATACTTTGTGGGTTGTGGCACTCATTGCGAGCTGGACGAACATGCGGGACTTACAGAAGCATTTTAGAATGGGTGTACAAGTTCTAAAGTGGGAGTCTTGGGTCTATTTGGATGTGTATTTGTGTGCCTCGGAACAACACTACTGAGCGATGCAGAATGGCTGCGCTTTCGACTGTGATAGTGTATGTGGGAGAGCCTCCTCTCATAATCTTTGATTTCGTTTTGTAGAGGCATTTCTCTGCTTAGAATTTTCGTTATGTGGGAAATTGAAACTTTTTCACGGGATTTGAAGGGACTGTTGAATCATAATACTGTTATTTATCCGTTTTATCAGCTTCCAGAAGGGCTTGCAGTGCTTGGGCAGTTTTCAATTTTGTTGGTCCACAAATCGTGCCTGCACTATATAATTAAAGGTCCTAGCTATTAACTATTTCTCAGGATGGTGAGTTCCCTAAAACGATTTAGGGGTATAAAGTCGAAAGACACTGAAAGACAGACACAACAGAAGGTCGAAAGATAGAAGGTCAAAAGACAGAAGGTTGAAAGACAGAAAGTTGAAAGAGAGAAGGGCGAAAGACAGAATGTCGAAATACAGAAGGTTGAAATACAGAAGGTCGAAAGACAGAAGGTCAAACAACAGAATGTCGAAAGACAGAAGGTTCAGAGACAAAATATTGGAAGATGGAAGGTCGAAAGATATAAGGTCGAAAACAGAAGGTGAAAAGACAGAAGGTCGAAAGACAAAAGGTCGAAAGACATAAAGTCGAAAGACAAAAATTCGAAGGACAGAAGGTCGAAGGACAAAAGGTCGAAGGACAAAAAGTTAAAGGATAAAATGTCGAGGGACATAAGGTCAAAAGACAGATGTTCAAAAGACAGAAGCTCGAAAGACATAAGGTCAAAAGACAGAAGGTCGAAAGACAGAAGGTCAAAAGACAGATGGTCGAAAGACAGAAGGTTGAAACACAGAAGGTTGAAACACAGAAGGTAGAAGACAAAAGGTCGAAATATAGAAGATCAAAAGACAGAAGGTCGTCAGACAGAAGGACGAAAGATAGAACGTCAAAAGACAGAAGATCGAAAGACAGAAAGTCAAAAGACAGAAGATCGAAAGACAGAAGTTTTAAAGACAGAAGGTCGAAAGACAGAAGGTAGGAATACAGAAGGTTGAAATACAGAAGGTCGAATGACAGAAGGTCGAACAACAGAAGGTCGAATAACAGAAGGTCGAAAGACAGAAGGTCGAAACACAGAAGGTGAAAAGACAGAAGGTCGAAATACAGAAGGTCGAAATACAGAAGGTCGAAAGACAAAAGGTTGAAAGACGGAAGGTCGAAAGACTGAAGGTCACAAGACAGATTCACGAAAGAGAGAAGGTCGAAAGAGAAAAGGTCGTAACACAGAAAGTCGAAAACAGAAGGTCGAAAGACAGAAGGTCGAAAGACAGAAGGTCGAAAGACAGAAGGTCGAAAGACAGAAGGTTGAAAGACAGAAGGTCGAAAGATAGAAGGTCAAAAGACAGAAGGTCGAAAGGCACAATGTCGAAAGACAGAAGGTTGAAACACAGAAAGTAGAAAGACAAAAGATTGAAAGATAGAATGTCAAAAGACAAAAGGTCGAAATACAGAAGGTGAAAAGACAGAAAGTCGAAAGACAAAAGGTTGAAATACAGAAGGTCGAAAGACAGAAGGTCGAAAGACAGAAGGTCGAAAGACAGAAGGTCGAAAGATAGAAGGTTGAAAGACAGAAGGTCGAAAGACAGAAGGTTGAAAGACAGAAGGTCGAAAGACAGAAGGTCGAAAGACAGAAGGTCGAAAGACAGAAGGTCGAAAGACAGAAGGTCGAAAGACAGAAGGTCGAAAGACAGAAAGTCGAAAGATAGAAGGTTGAAAGAGAGAAGGTTGAAAGAGAGAAGGTCGAAAGATAGAAGGTTGAAAGACAGAAGGTCGAAAGACAGAAGGTTGAAAGACAGAAGGTCGATAGACAGAAGGTCGAAAGACAGAAGGTCGAAATACAGAAGGTCGAAATACAGAAGGTCGAAATACAGAAGGTCGAAAGACAGAAGGTCGAAAGACAGAAGGTCGAAAGATAGAAGATCGAAAGACAGAAGATCGAAAGACAAGAGGTCGAAATACAGAAGGTGGAAAGACAGAAGGTGAAAAAACAGAAGGTCGAAGAACAGAAGGTCGAAGAACAGAAGGTCGAAAGACAGAAGGTCAAAAGACAGAAGGTCGAAAGACAGAAGGTTGGAACACAGAAAATGGAAAGACAGAAAGTCGAAAGAAAAAAGGTTGAATGTCGAAAGAGAGAACGTCGTAACACAGAAGGTAGAAAGATATAAGGTCGAAAGACAGAAAATCGAAAGACAGAAGGTCGAAGGACAAATGGTCGAAGGACAAAAGGTTGAAGGTTAAAAAGTCGAAGGACAGTAGGTCAAAAGACAGAAGTTCAAAAGACAGAAGTTCAAAAGACAAAAGGTAAAAAAAACAGATGGTCGAATGACAGAAGATCAAAAGACAGATGGTCGAAAGACACAATGTCGAAAGACAGAAGGTTGAAACACAGAAGGTGAAAAGACAGAAAATCGAAAGACAAAAGGTTGAAATACAGAAGGTCGAAAAACAGAAGGTCGAAAGAAAGAAGGTCAAAAGACAGAAGGTGGAAAGACAGAAGGTGGAAAGACAGAAGGTCGAAAGACAAAAGGTTGAAAGACGGAAGGTTGAAAGACTGAAGGTCTAAAGACACAATGTCGAAAGATAGAAGGGCGAAAGAGAGAAGATCGTAACACAGAAGGTAGAAAGATATAAGGGTCGAAAACAGAAGGTCAAAAGACAGAAGGTCGAAAGACAGAAGGTCGAAAGACAGAAGGTCGAAAGACAGAAGGTCGAAAGACAGAAGGTCGAAAGACAGAAGGTCGAAAGACAGAAGGTCGAAAGACAGAAGGTCGAAAGACAGAAGGTCGAAAGACAAAAGGTCGAAAGACAGAAGTTCGAAACACAGATGGTCGCAAGACAGAAGGTCGAAAGACAGAAGGTCGAAAGACAAAAGGTTGAAAGACAGAAGTTCGAAACACAGATGGTCGCAAGACAGAAGGTTGAACGACAGAAGGTCAAGCGACAGAAGGTCAAGCGACAGAAGGTCAAACAACAGAAGGTCAAACGACAGAAGGTCAAAGAACTTGCCAAAAAAGTCCGGAGAACTTGCTGAACAACTCTAGAGAACTTTGCGAAGAAGTCCGGAGAACTTGCTAAACAATTTTGAAGAACTTACCGAACAAGTCCAGAGAACTTGCTGAACAAATCTGGAGAACTTGCCGAAAAAGTCCACAGAAATTGCTGAACAACTCTGGAGAACTTGCCGATTAAGTTTGCAAAAGTTTCCGAAAAATTCCTGAGAGCTAGCTGAAAAACTCTGGAGATCTTGCTGAACAAACCCGAAGCACTTACTGGACAAGTCCGGAGAACTTGCTAAACAAATCTGGAGCACTTCCTGAACAAGCTCGGAACTTACCGAACAAGTCCGGAGAACTTGCTGGACAAGTCCAGATAACTTACTGAGTGAATCCGGAGAACTTGCTGAAAAAGTTCAGATCGTGCTGAACAAGTCCAGAAAACTTGTTGAACAAATCCGGAGAACTTGCTGAACAAGTCCGGAGAACTTGCTGAAAATGTTCAGAGATCTTGCTGAACAAGCCCGGAGATCTTACTGGACATGTTCGAAGAACTTTCTGAAAAAAATACGGAGAATGTGCTGAACAAGTCCGGAGAACTTTCTGAACAACTTCGAAGATCTTACCGAATAAGTCCGGAGAACTCACCGAAAAAGTCCACAGAACTTGCTGAACAACTCTGGAGAACTTGCCGAACAAGTTCGGAAAAATTGCCGAAATAGTCCTGAGAACTAGCTGAACAGCTCTGGATAACTTTCTGAACAAGTCCAAAGAACTAGCTGAAAATGTTCAGAGATCTTGCTGAACAAGCCCGAAACTTTCTGGACAAGTCCGGAAAACTTGCTGAACAAATCCGGAGAACGTGCTGAACAAGTCTAGCGAACTTGCTGAAAAAATCTGGAGATCTTTCTAAAGAAGCTCGAAGAACTTACCGAACAAGTCCGGAGAACTTGCTGGACAAGTCCAGAGGACTTACTGAGTGAATCCGGAGAACTTTCTGAAAAAGTTCAGAGATCGTGCTGAACAAGTCCAGAACCAGCCCAAGGTTGAAAGCCTCCCTAATAAAGATAAATAATAATAATAAGTCCAGAAGACTTTCTGAAAAAGTCCGGAGAAATTGTAGTATGAGATGAGTCCGGGAACTTGCTGAACATGTCCGAAGAACTTGCTGAACAACTCTCCAACCCGCCAGTGGTGGCGGGGGGGGGACACCCCTCACCATCCCTCTCCAAAGGGGGAGTTTGGTAAAGAGAGATGAAAAAACCGATTTGTACCTTCCTTAAAAGTTGTCCTAGCTCGCTATTCTAATATCTATATACAATCTTCACACTGCCGTACTCTAACGGAATTATCAACTCTATGATTTCATCTACTCCATCTATCGTATAAAAATTACCACTACAGTCTGTTATTTGAAATTAGCATCTTCAACTATGTAAAACTCTGGAGAACTTGCCGAACAAGTTCGGAAAAAATGCCGAAACAGTCCGGAGAACTTTCTGAACAAGCTCCAAGAACTTACCGATCAAGTCCGGAGAACTAGCTGAACAACTCCGGAGAACTTGCTGAATATATCCGGAGAACGTGCTGAACAAGTCGGAGAACTTGCTGAATAAGTCCGGAGAATTTTCTGAACAAATTCGAAGAACTTACCGAACAAGTTTGCTGGACAAGTCCAGAGAACTTACCAAAAAAGTCCGCAGAACTTGCCAAACAAGGTCGGAAAAATTTCCGAAAAAATCCGGAGAACTAGCTAAACAACTGTGGAGAACTTGCTGAACAAGTTTGGGGAACTTGTTGAACAAGTTCGGGAACTTGTTGAACAAGTTCGGGAACTTGTTGAACAAGTTCGGAGAACTTGTTGAACAAGTCCGGAGAACTTACTGAAAATGTTCAAAGATCTTGCTGAACAAGCCCGAAGCACTTACTGAACAAATCCGGAGAACTTGCTGAGCAAATCTGGAAAAGTGCTGAAAAAGTCCAGAGAACTTGCTGAACAAGTCCAGAGAACTTTCTGAACAAGCTTGAAGAACTTACCGAACAAGTCCGGAGAACTTGCTGGACAAGTTCAGAGAACTTACTGAGTGAATCCGGAGAACTTGCTGAAAATTGTTCAGAGAACATGCTGAAAAAGTCCGGAGAACTTACTAAACAAGTGCGAAGAGCTTTCCGAACAAGTCCAAAAAATTTGCTGAACATGTCCGGAAAACTTGCTGAACAAGTCTAGAGGACTTGCGAGATAAGTGTAGAGGGCTCGCGAGCAAAGTCTAGAGGACTTGCGATACAAGTCTATAGGACTTGCGGGACAATTAACTTGGGGGCCTCCCTTAGCTCAGGCGGTAAAAGGCGCAGCTACAAAGCAAGACCATGCTGGAGGTGGCTGGGTTCGATTCCCAGTCCGGTCTAGGAATTTTACGAGTTGGAAATTTTTTCGACTTCCCTGGGCATAGAAGTATGATTGGACTTGCCACACAATTATACCAATGCATAAATGGTACAGGCATCGAAAGCTCTCAATCAATAACTGTGGAAGTGCATCTAGAACACTAAGTTGAGAGCACGCTATAAGCTAATATGAGATATGCAATAAGCTTGGAATGCGAAGAAGAAGAAGCAGGGACAATGAACTTGTGGAACATGTTCAGCGTGTTTGCGAAATACGTCCAGTGAACTTATAGCACAAGACCAAAGGTTTTCCTCTGTGGATTTGACCCGCAAGTCGCCTGAACTTGTTTCACAAGATCTCTGGACTTGTTCCGCAATTCCTCTGGACTTGTCTTGCAAGTCCTCTGGACTTGTGTTGCAAGTCCTCTGGTCTTGTCGTGCAAGTCCTCTGAAATTGTCTTTCAAGTCCTCTGGACTTGTCTTGCACACTGAACTTGAACTTGTCTTGCAAGTCCTCTGGATTTGTCCTGCAATTCCTTTGGACTTGTCTCGCAAGTCTTCTTGACTTGTCTCGCAAGTCTTCTTGCCTTGTCACGCAAGTCTTCTTGACTTGTCTCGCAAGTCTTCTCAACCTGTCTCGCAAGTCTATAAGACTTGTCCCTTCAAATAAGTCTTCCAGACACGTGTTGCTCCTGAACTAGACTATAAAGAGCTTCTACAGTACTCTGGACTTACCTGCAGCTCCCATTGGGTTTATTCGTGATGCCCTACCTCGAGATTTTTGGCTTTCTTCAAAAGGACATCCTTGTCCTGTAGTTCACTGGAAAAGCTATTGGAGTCCTCAGTCGTTGATATCCTTTGAACTTGTGCCTCAAAATATTCAGGATTTATCTGAAATGAATGTGGCAAAAATATAAACGACACCTTAAGAATTCACACCTTGTACTTAAAATGGTCATAATTGAGCAATTAACCTGATTGCCCAGGAGCAATAAACTATTGGTCCTGAGCAAGCAGTTAATTGGTAATTTCATATTAAACTACGAGAGTTTTCTCTTCTTCTAGCGAACATTTATTAGGCTGCCAAAACCGTGTAGGCTCGTCAAAGAACGCATTGAGATTTTCAACGGTAATCTCAAACCGCTCTAGTAAACGTCAAATGTTCGACCTCAGCTCTTCGAACCCATTCAGCCACTAATGTGTGAGTGCTGTGCTTTCTAAGCAAATCCACCCTCTGCCAACCCACCCATTTGATCAACATTTACACCCGACGCATGTATTGGTACCATCAACCCACATTACTTTCCCATTGATGCATTGATCAGTGGATTCTACTCCACGCATTCTGTCACACGGGATGAAAAATCGAGTTTTCCAACCACTCGCAGAAGCAGAAAAAAACACTAGCAATCCCACCTGCGCCGAATCGCTCTCCTTCCGATCTCTGCTTCCTTCGCTTCGATTGACGAGCGACCAAAACAGAGAGCGTGAAGTGTGAAAAGCTCTCTCCCGATCGCCCGCCCGCCCCCTTACAGCGATGCAATCTAGCAATCCGAATGCGAATGAGAGAGAAACGACGAAGGAGAAAGTTGTAACGCACGCGGCAAGCGCCACATTCCAATGCACCCGAGTTGCATGCCGAAAATTTACGAACGAAAACATCCCCTTTCCGCTTTCCGTTCTTGAGTGAGAGAGTGAGTGGTCCGGTGGGTGGACCACTCACCTAGAACAGGGGGAGGAAAGCTTTCTCCGCTCTGCTGATTGATTATGTCCGACTGCGAGCGGAGGCTGATGGCGTGTGAAGTGAAGCTGCTGTGGATGATGAAGCTCAGGCCGCGAGAGATCCGTTCGACCGAGTTTAAGTCGGAGGACCGAGTGCAGTTGAGCTTTGTAACCCGATGTAGAACGACGTCTCCGGTTGATGTACTGCAGGACTGCGAAACGGGTCGGTCGGTTTACAGTCAGTCAGCCAGTCAGTCAGTTAGTCCCCGGGAAGTGCTTGAGAAGTTGTCTGATTCTTTGTTCGAAATTGTCCGAGGGAATTGTGAAATTGGTGACAAGTGATCCGCTGGAGAAAAAAAATTAAATAATTGGAGAACAGATTTACCGCATTGGGAAAAAAATTCGGCTGAGAAGAACAAGAAGAGCAACAACCGAGGATTCGTTCTGAAGTGGATGGAGGAAGAGTTTTTGTGAGAGTGCAAAGTTTTGAAAATTCCGTGGAACTGTGGTGAAAAATGGCAAATTTGATGATTTACAAAGTGGTCAAGTGTCGACTAAAAGCGATTTCCGAGCGGAAGATGGTTTGCGAAGAACCGAAGAGAGGATAAAGCTAGCGAAAGTTCCCGGATGATTCTGTGTGCGGAAAATTTAAGGGTTCTGGGCTCCAGCTAGAGAAAGGATTACGTGACAGCAATAGACTTGCTTTGCAGTAAATGTTCCTAGAAAAAGACGTGAAAATTATTTGGCATAAATCTAATCTTAAAGGTGATTATCGTGTTTGCAATCCTTGCTGGATAAAAATAAAAAAAAAAACGGGGAAGAGAGGAATCTGAAAATTTCATAATCTTCGACCTGAGGAAACATTGGAAATGGGAAACCAATACATTCGCACAAACGTGGAAATTGAGAAATTCCGAGGAAAACATATATTTATTAAAGAAAAAAAAAAGTGAATGTACCAGAGGAAAACTGTTCCCTAAATTTTTCACTAAAATTCAAAGGAGGAAAAGAGACGGAGCAAACCATCCAGTCAATATTCAAGGATATTACTTCACTGCCGGAGGAGGGCAACAGTAAAAGGCATGGAAAGTCGCGTGAGAAAAAAAAAACGCGAAAAACTGGTCGTTTCTTGTCAAGGATTTTTGTATCGATTTCTGGTGGCTCTGAATAAGAATGAGAATGAAAATTTCATGTGTCACACCGATGTGTGAGTGTTGGGGGGCCGCGTGAGTGACTGGCCGACTGAGCTTTCGTGCGTTCCCGCTCGGGAGTAGTCAGGGATCTCACCCATACCAACGAACGGACACGACGACGACGACGACGACGATCTGCTAGTACTATTACTATTACACTATACTACTCTGTTTTCATTGTGGCGATACTATCGGAAAATGTTCTGACGCTACGATGGCCCTACACTACACTGCTACTGCTGCTGTCAATCCCCCTGTTGTGGATTACTGATTCATAGGAAAATAAAAAAAAAAAAAACAAAAAAAAAAACGCTGAGAGAGCGCAGAGGAAACTGTCTGTCAAGGGAGTTGATGGAATGATTGACTTGGAAAATTAGTTTTTAGATGAATAAGAACATTTCTTTGCGCCGTTCTTTGATGCAAAATGTGATGTTTTGAAAGTTCTCAATTCTCTATTCTTCTCATGTTTGCTTGCTGTCCCGGAGGATTAGTTTTCAATTGTATGTATCAAAATCGAAGTTTTTCGTTGAATCGATTTGAGTCCCGTTAAGAGGTGAAATAAACTTTTCCTGTATAGGATCGAATGAATTTTGCATGTTATGATATTGTAGATACGACTTAAAATCAAAGCGTCAAATCTCGTTGGCAGCACTTAACCCTCCGTTACTCGCGCTGTAGTACTTTGTACGAGCAACGAGCATTCCTCAAAAAACTTGTTTTGATCTAAACAAGCTAAACTTTGATTACAGTAAACACCTAAAAATGCGAATAATAGGAAAAATGTAAATGGAAACCGCGTAAAATGTGACCATACTACGTGGGATTTGACTTAATTGATTACAACATGGAATATATCGAGATCCTGACCAGATAAAAAGTTACTGTCTCCGACAAAATTGATCAGGAGATCATAGCCTTGTCGCTGGCAGATAGTAGTTCTGAATTTTCTCACTACGTAGCGCTAGTATACATGTGAAATTCTCGCATATGATATATCTCGAGATCCTAAACAGATAGAAAGTTACTGTCTTTTACAAAGTTTTTCAGGAGGTCAAAGCCTATTGCTTGGTGCTCAAAAGTTCAGAATTTGCTCACTACGCGACGCTAGTATACACGTGAAATTCTCATATAAAATATCTCGAGTTCCCAACCAGATAGAAAGGTACTGTCTTCGGCATAGTTGTTCAGGATGGCAAGGCTTTTTCGCAGGTGGACAGTAGTTCAGAGTTTTCTCACATATAAAATATTTCTAAATCCTGACCAGATAGAAAGTAAATGTATTCGGCAAAGTTTTTCAGGAAGTCAAGATCTTTTTGTTGTGTGACAGTAGTTCAGAATTTACCCACTATGCGGCGCTAGTATATACGTGCCTTTCTCGCATATTCAATAGCTCGAGATCTTGATCAGCTAGAAAGTTGATGTCTTCGGCAAAGTTGCTTAGGGGGTCAAGACTTTTTGGCTGGTAAACAGTAGTTAAGAATTTTCTCACCACGTGGCGTTAGTATACATGTACACTTCTCGCATATGCTATATCTCGAGATCCTGATCAGATAGAAAGTTACTGACTACGACAAAGTTGTTCAGGAGGTCAAAGTCTTTTGGCTGGTGGACAGTAGTTCAGAATTTTCTCACTTCATGGTGCTAGTATGCATGTGAAATTCTCGCATATAAAATATCTCAAGTTCTTGGCCAGATAGAAAATTACTGTCGTCAGCAAAGTTGTTCAGGATATTTCAGGACAAAATTTTCAATCGTGGACAGTCGTTCAAAATTTTCTCACTACGTAGCGCTTATCAAGTAACAATTTTGGTTATATGAGGATTCTGTAGACCATGATTTAGACTTGTAGAATGCTATAAAACCGCGATAAAACCTGCAATGTTACTTGAGCAGTGAAATGTGAAATTCTCGCCTGGGATAGATCTCGTGATCCTAACCAGATAGAAAGTTACTGTTTTGAACAAAGTTGGTTAAAGCCTATTTTTTGGTGCACAATGCTTCAGAATTTTGTCTCTACGCAGCGCTAGTATACACGTGAAATTTTCACGTATAAAATATCTCGTGATCCTGACCAAATAGAAAGTTACTGTCTTCGGCAAAGTTGTTCAGGAGGTCATGGTCTTTTGGCTGGTGAAAAGTAGTTCAGAATTTTCTCACTGCGCTGCGCTAGTTTACACGTGAAATCCTCATATATTACCTTACCTTACCAATCAGGCTAAGGCCTTGTTGTCCTCTGCTGTCCGAAGAAGTCGTCTCCACTCTACTCGATCCATGGCCACAGTTCACCAGCCCCGTAGTCTGCGAAGGGTCCGCAGGTCACCTTCTACTTGGTCGATCCACCTTGCCCGCTGCGCGCCTCTTCTTCTTGTTCCTGTTGGGTCGCTTTCTAGAACCATTTTCACTGGGTCGTCGTGCGGCATTCTTACGACGTGCCCAGCCCACCGTAGTCGCCCAATTTTTGCAATGTGGACGATGGATGGTTCTCCCAGCAGCTGGTGCAATTCGTGGTTCATTCGCCTCCTCCACGTTCCGTCATCCATCTGCACTCCAGCGTAGATGGTACGCAACACCTTCCGTTCGAAAACACCAAGGGCGCGTTGTTCCTCCACGAGCATAGTCCAGGTCTCGTGGCCGTAGAGGACCACCGGTCTAATCAGCGTCTTGTAGACAGTCAACTTCGTGCGGCGGCGAATTTTATTCGACCGGAGCGTCCTCCGGAGTCCAAAGTAGGCACGATTCCCTGCCATAATGTGTCTTTGAATTTCTCTGCTGGTATCATTTTCGGCGGTCACCAGTGAGCCCAAATACACGAACTCATCGATCACCTCGATTTCGTCACCGTCAATCTGAACTCGGAGTGGGAGGCTAACATTGTCTTCCCTAGAACCTTTTCCTTTCATGTATTTTGTCTTTGATGCGTTGATGGCAAGTCCAATCCGTCTAGCTTCAGCCTTCAGTCTGATGTACGTTTCCGCCATCATCTCAAAGTTCCGTGCCATAATGTCAATGTCATCGGCGAATCCAAGGAACTGGATAGACTTCCTGAATATCGTGCCACTCGTGTCTATCCCAGCTCTTCTGATCACACCTTCTAACGCGATGTTGAACAGCAGACACGAAAGTCCATCACCCTGCCGTAACCCCCTTCGATATTCAAAGGGACTCGAGAGTGTCCCCGATACTCGAACAACGCACATCACTCGATCCATCGTCGCCTTGACCAATCGCGTCAGTTTATCCGGAAGTCCGTACTCGTGCATAATCTGCCATAGCTGATCTCGATCGATTGTGTCGTATGCGGATTTGAAATCGATGAACAAATGATGTGTAGGCACGTTGTATTCGCGGCATTTCTGCAGAACCTGCCGAATCGCGAAAATTTGGTCCGTGGTAGCGCTGGCACCCATGAATCCCGCCTGGTATTGCCCCACGAACTCTCTTGCATATGGTGACAGACGGCGGCATAGAATTTGGGAGAGTACCTTGTAGGCGGCGCTCAGCAGTGTGATCGCGCGGTAGTTGCAGCAATCCAACTTGTCGCCTTTTTGTAGATTGGGCATACGACACCTTCCATCCACTCCTCCGGTAATATCTCATCCTCCCAAATCTTGGCAATTACCCAGTGCAGCGCTCTAGCCAGTGCTTCACCACCGTATTTTAATAGCTCACTTGGTAGTTGATCTACACCAGTTGCTTTGTTGTTCTTCAGCCGACCGATCTCTTCTTCAACTTCTTGAAGATCAGGGACCGGTAGCCTGTCGTCTTCTGCGCGTGCTCCAAGGTCTGTTGCCGTGCCACCTTCGTAGTGGTCCGAATCTATGTTCGCACTGCGGTACGTGCGGACGTTGATAATGTCGGAGAAGAATTTCCCGTCGATTAGAACGTGATCGATTTGGTTTTCTGTGTGTTGGTCAGGTGATCTCCAGGTGGCTTTGTGGATATCCTTGCGGGGGAAAAAGGTACTTCGAACTACCATACCCTGGGAGGCTGCAAAGTTCACGCATCGTTGGCCGTTGTCGTTCGATACGGCATGCAGGCTGTTTGGCCCGATTGCCCGTCTATACATTGCCTCCCGTCCTACCTGAGCGTTCATGTCTCCGATGACGATTTTGACGTCCCGTTGCGAACAGCCGTCGTACACCTGCTCCAGCTGCGCATAGAACGCTTCTTTCTCGTCGTCGGGTCTCCCTTCGTGTGGGCAGTGCACGTTGATGATGCTGTAGTTGAAGAAACGGCCCTTAATCCTCAACTTGCACATCCTCGCGTTGATCGGCTGCCAACCAATCACGCGTTGGCGCATCTTACCCAGCACTACAAAGCCGGTTCCCAGCTCGTAGGTGGTGCCACAGCTCTGGTAGAAAGTAGCCGCTCGATGAACGCTTTTCCATACCTTTTGTCCCGTCCAGCAAAGTTCCTGCAGTGCTACGACTTCGAAGTTGCGTGGTTGAAGTTCGTCATAGATTAACCTATCGCAACCCGGGAAGCCGAATGATTTGCAGTTCCATGTTACGAGTTTCCAATCGTAGTCCTTATTTCGTCGCGTAGGTCTGTGCCGATTGTTCCGATCCTTCCCCTGTCTCGCTGGGAGACCATCGTGCACAGCTCTGTTTAGAGTCTCACGCTGGCACTAAGACGGTGATCAGCCACTCCTAACATGGAGAACAGACGCCGTTTTGAGCCGCACCTCCATGGTGAACAGACGCTCGGGTTTGGTGAAGCATTTCCTCTATTACCGTACTATGGTTACCGCGCCAGTGTTCACGTCGCACCTCTTCACTTTGCTATTGCCGGACTGGCAACATTGCCCAGGCTACGCCACCCAGCTGTGTCCATGTTTCAGTTGGTAGTCTTTTGTTATCATATGACTCGAGGAGGCGTGAAGTAGGAACTTGTGAGGACCAGGGCTAGGTATTCCGCTCCTTCCAGGTTGTCAACTCACCATTTTGTAGCCCATGGGGGTACACTTTGTAAAAACCAAAAATGGAACATGTAACAAAATTATGAAATATTTTGAACGTTAATAAGAAAGGTGCAGAGACGGCTGATCCAATTTTCACGAACAATTGACGGCCAGTCAAATATGATCTCAGCCAACTAAAAATTCTCGAAGATGCTGCTAGTCGCTCCAGCTTAGCCAACAGAATATCGTGATTAACTGAGTTGACGACGACGTGTATTCACACAGATTAGTGATGACTGAACGTTGCGGAAAAAATCCATGCTGAGATGTTGAAATGTACGTTTTACAGGCCTGGATCCTGGCATTTGGATCCGGCAGGCAACGAAGTTATTCCACGATAGTTCGACACATCCACTTTACTGCCTTTCATGAAGATAGACTGCATGTATGACATCTTCAGACAGAGGTTAAATATAGCTTGCAGAGGTGTAATCAACATGCCACTACATTTTTTCAATATGCACGCAGGAATACCGTCCGGTCCAGGTGATACAGATGATTTAAGCTTCTTCAGTGCATTCTCCACCATCGTCTGATTAACATCGAAAATGTCAATGTCGAATGCGTCCACGGGCAGGGACCTTGTCGCAGTTTCAACATCCGATGGAGACGCAGTTCATGCCTGAAAAACACTCGCAAATCGTGCAGCAAATAGTTCGCATTTGGCTTCTGCGGTGGAGGCAGATTGATCTTCCATGCGCATGGTAGATGGAAGGCCGCTTTCATTTCGCTTAGTGTTTACAAAATTCCAGAACTGTTTAGGATTTCTTCGCAGATTGTCCTGAACACGTCTTACGTATCTGCCGTACAAGTAACGGTTATAGCTCCGATAGTTGGTGATGCCATTTTTGCGTGCCGAGAAGCGTTTGAGCATCTTAGATCGAATACGTCGAAGGTACTGTAAGCGAGAATTAGACCAAGCAGGTTTTCTCCGAGGTCTTGACAACGGAACACAGAATGTGAAGCAATCGCGCAGTATTACTGTTGAAGCAACTAACAGCATCATCTACGTTGCTACACCGACAAACAGTAGACCAATCAACTTGAGAAAGCATAGAGTTGAGAGCGTCATAATCAACTTTACTAATCGACGTTCTCAACAAATGGAAAAATTGCTGAACAATACACCGTGAAAACGAGAGCTGGATGATGAGGATCGATATCCACAACCGACTCCGGGGCCTCATCAACTGAACTGCAATCTGTCATGCAGTCGTTCGAAAATATCAAATCAAGCGTTCTGTCCAAGTGATTGCGTATCATATTTCGTTGTCTCAATCCTCCAAAAGCAAGGCTGTCCAGAAGAATGCAGCAAGCTTGAGAAAAATCTGATTTCCAGACGATTCGAGGCTGCTTGAAATCCCCGAAAAAGATGCTCCCATCATTGCTACCCATCATTTCATTAATTTCCGAAACAATGTCAGCGTGAGATTGGATGCACTCGCAATCAGAGGACTTCTCTGGTGGTACTTATGAAACACCAACGAAGATAGACCTTGTTTCGGATGAAATCTTTACCCATATGCTCTCCATGCTTGCACCCGAAGCTAGTTCGAGTTTGTTAGAAACAGCTATTAAAACACCTCCACTACGTGTCCTGGTACTGTTCAAAGCAGAACGATCGGTTCGATAAACGCTGAATCCATCACCGAACAATTGACATGATTTAATTCGGTCGTCGAGCCATGTTTCCGTGAAAACAAACACATCATAACTGTTTTCCGAGGTTGCAAGGAAGACGTCGGTGATTTTGGTTTTAAGCCCTCGGACGTTTTGTAAAATAAAAATGTAGTTGAGATTTTGCCGGATCACACGAAGCAACTATCGTGTCGGTTGTGCTTTCTCTGCCATTCCGGTCAATTGAACGGGATCTAACGTTTGCAGCATTCCCTCGAACAGAGCTGAAACTTGGGAGCAAGTCAGGTACCGGATTGCTTCGATTGCAGTCATACTTGTCAGAGGTGGAAGCTTGGAAGACCTCATCACCGTCCTCAACAGCAGGGCCAGAACGACTAAGACGCTTCGACGGCTTCCATGAGGCGGCAGGCGGTGCGTCCTGGTTCAGCGTGTTCATTGGTGTCGTCAACGAGTTTGAATGAGTCGAAATTTGCAGACTCTGTTATGATGCGAGACGTAGTGCTAGGGTACAAAAACGAATCAGGAGCCGTTTTGACTGAATTGCGTTCATACTTGCCTGAGGTGGAAGCTTGGAAGACTCCATCACCGTCCTCAACAGCAGGGCCAGAACGACTATGACGGTAGAAACCAGCATGCTCGACTGAGTTGAGGGGATCAGGGGCTACCATGAGGCGGCAGGCAGTGCATTCTGGTTTGTAGGTGCGGTGATCGGTACCGGATGCAGCAGGTTCGGTAGATGGAGCAATATTGTGAAACAGAAAGTTGGCTGAAAACAGCGGTTGGAAGACCCCTTCACCAACTACGACCTCAGGTCCAGAACGGCTACGACGACAGGAACCAGAAAGCACGTCTGGGTCGAATGGATCAAGGGCTTTCTTAATACGGTAGGCAGTGTGTTCTGGTGTGGATGTCCATTTCACGCCGATTTCCTCGAGCCGTTCACAGGTTGGTTGATACTGACGATTCGCCTCTCGTTTTTTGTGTGATTTTCAAATTCACGGAAGCACACATTTTCCGGCCAAGAACTACTTGAGAGTGCAACGTCCTTCAGTGTGATATTCACTCCAACTTTGAATGAAACGAAACTCAAGCTGGCTAGGTCTTTTCCTTTTGGAATCAACTTGATCACTTTTGGTTTGGCATCCATATGCATGCTCAGGCAGTCCCTAGTGAGCGTCGCGATTTCCGCTTCTGTCGTACTGGGGTGGAATGCAGAAAGGTAGATCCACACAAACTCATCCGTACCGTCCAGCTGTACAGCATTCACCAGTTCACAGGTTGGCTTAGTTCCTCGAATTGTAGGAATTTTGATGGCAGAATCCTCAACTCGTTTTCTTTTCGTTGCGTTCGAGTTGGTAGTCCAATTAACGTTTTTCCAATCTAGCTTCGCCATAGGTGCTAGAGGTTTGGCGTCAACCTTGGCTGAGAGCGCGCTAACTGCATCGCTTAGTTTGATGATGTCATTTTTTAGCGAGCTAATTTGCTTTTGAAAGAACTGCGCTAGACCATGTTCCGGAAATGATCACTAGAAAACAGATCAGCGCAGTCATCACACATCCAAAATACATTGCGTGCGTGCTCTCCTAGAGTTTCAAGCAGTGGTTGATACACTTGCGCACAGAACACATGAAATGAGCATCCACAGTAACCACGGCAAGTTATACGGTCAGACTCCGAAACGACTTTCTGACAACGCATGCCATCCTGAGTGGTGAATTGATATTGTGAACACCGAAATATAGGCAGAAGAGATGACTGCAAATGTAGTTCTCCTATTCACTCCCAGAGGGCCAGATGTTGAAAAAAAAGTGCGCAGCGGGGTACTGTCCACAAGCGAAGTGACAGACGAAGCGGCTCGAAAACTTTGGTGACTAACCTGCTATTTCGATTTTTCAGTGTACCACATGGCAACACCACTACTACTGCATTGTACCACATGGCAACACTACTACTGGATTGTATTAGCATTTTCACCAAATGTATTACAATGTTTTGGTTCTATCTCTTTCACTCTACTCAAAACTGAAATGCATAAAAAATGACAACATGATACACTGTTTGCACACTGTCAAATAATCATTGTACACAAAATCAACTTTGTTCAAATCTAAACAAAAAAACTAACCCATCTGGTTGATGATGGCACAAGCTTCCAAGAAAATTCTATTACAGTGAACCACATTATTTTAATGGATTTCTTCGCCAGTTAGTCGTCTGTCACTTCGTTTGTGGTACTGTCTATGTATGCGTACGACCAATAAAAGATCAAAGGCACTTCACAAAATCACAAATTACTGCACATAAATCTCACGGAATGTCATTAACTTTAATGCATCGGCACAGCAAACATTCACCACAATGCGAAAACAGTAGTCCGATAAATTAAAAACCAGTTTGACAGGTAAACTTTTTACAACAAATACAGACAATACTCAAAGGAGGTTGACTTGCCAAAACTACACTAAGGGAAAAATCCCGATTGTTCTGGTATCAACAAAGAGTTGCTATTCAAATATTCCAACAGCTGGCCTGTAACAACAAGTTCTAAGATTTTCTCTAATGTGTGCAACATGTTGATGGGACGAAACTCTTTGACTTTAATCGTTCCAGCAACTTTTTGAATAGGAACCAATAAGGATTCCTTCCAAATTTGTGGCACATGTCCATTCTGCAATGATTTATTAATAAGGTCCAGAAAGATGTGGCCAATGACATGAAAGCAATCTTGAATAACTCTAGTATTAACATTATCTACTCCAGCCGATTTTCATAATGAAAAACAAATATTTCTTTGTTCATCTTATGTAATTGGGTGAAAAACTTCAAATCTACAACTACTATTAACTGGCTGTTTTATTTCGTCAGGTTCATCGACCAATTCAATGGATTGATTGATCAATGAAACACTGTCTACAAAATAATCATTAAACTTAGCTGAAATTACTTGTTCTGACTGTTCTAATGTGCCTTTAAAAGTTATGGACCGCGGTTTGCAATTACTAGGTTTTAATAAAGATTTCAAAATTTTCCATTTCCTTTAGCTGTTGTTTTGATGCTGATCAATCTTCCTTTGAACATATTCACAACGAGTTTTCTTTATCGATTGTGAAAACGTATTACGCGTGATTGAGTACCTATTCCAATGATTGTCATTATTTGATCTACAAAACTTTTTGTACCATTTGTCCCTTTTCCGTTTAAGACGCATTGTCGCTAGATTGTTGCGAAGGGTCCGCAGGTCGATCCACCTTGCCCGCTGCGGGAACCATTTTCACTGGGTTCTTACGACGTTCTCAGCCCACCTTAGTCTCCCAATTTTGCAGTGTGGACGATGGATAGTTCTACCAACAGCTGGTGAAATTCGTGGTTCATTCGCCTCCTCCACGTTCCGTCATCCATCTGCACACCACCGTAGATGGTACGCAACACCTTCCATTCGAAAACACCAAGAGCGCGTTGATCCTCCACGAGCATAGTCCAGGTCTCGTGGCCGTAGAGGACCAGATCAGCGTCTTGTAGATAGTCAACTTCGTGTGGCGGCAAATTTTATTCGGCCGGAGCGTCCTTCGGAGTCCAAAGTAGGCACGATTCCCTGCCATAATCCTTCTTTGAATTTCTCTGCTGGTATCATTTTCGGCGGTCAACAATGAGCTCAAATACACGAAGTCATCGTCCGCCTCGATTTCGTCACCGTCAATCTGAACTCGGGGTGGGATTCTAACATTGTCTTCCCTAGAACCTTTTCCTTTCATGTATTTTGTCTTCGATGCCGTTGATGGCAAGTCCAATCCGCCTAGCTTCAGCCTTCAGTCTGATGTACGTTTCCGCCATGGTCTGGATGGACTTCCTGCAGATCGTGCCACTAGTATCAGACGAGCTGGGATAATCTTCTGATCACACCTTCTAACGCGATGTTGAATAGCAGACACGAAAGTCTGTCAGTTTCGAAGGAACTCGAGAGTGTCCCCAACACTCGAGCAACGCACATCACTAGCTGATCTCGATCGATTGTTTCGTATGCGGATTTGAAATCGATGAGCAAATGATGTATGAGCACGTTGTATTCGCGGCATTTATGCAGAACCTGCCGAATCGGAAAAATTTGGTCCGTGGTAGCGCGGGTACCCATGAATCCCACCTGGTATTGCCCCACGAACTCTGGTTACAGACGACGGCAATCCAACCGTCAATGGTTGGTTACAGTCGACGGCAATCCAACCCAGTGCAGTGCTCTAGCCAGTGCTTCAACCACCGTAGTTTCATAGCTCACTTGGCAGTTAATCTACTCCAGTTGCTTTGTTGTTCTTCAGCCGACCGATCTCCTCATCAACTTCTTGAAGATCAGAAGCCGGTAACCTGTCGTCTTCTGTGCGTGCTCTAAGGTCTGTTGCGTTGAGGTGCTCATCAAAGTACTGTCTAAAAACGTTGTTGAACGCGATTTTGAAATTCAAGATGGCCGTCATCGGTTTTCTAAAACCTGTTCAATTCCGTACAACATGGGTATTTACGAAACGATGACGACGTGTAGATGTCAAAAATATATGTCCACCGCCGTTTTGGAATCCAAGATTGCGGACATCGGTTGTTGAAAAAACTATAAAATACCTGCAATAGGGATAGTTTCGGATATTACAGGTAAAAAAAATATGCCCGCTGCTAATTGATCATTTTGTCAAGCTTCTGCATACATGTTCCATCAGATGTCACAGCTGTTGTTTGCGGTGACATCTATCGGAAACTAGACACAATCTGTTTTCCTATAATTGTTCACAGAGGACACTGCAGTGCAAAACATGTCTGGTACCTCTATATATGCATTTAGATTATTATTCGAAGTCCCTCCTTTTTTACACATTCTGCACACAAAATAGCACACCCCTCACAGAATTTCCCGCCGAATTTTATGTATGGGGCGGGGCATAAAGTATCTTTTGCGCAGAATATGTAAAAAAGGAGGGACTTCAAATGTTAAAGCAACTGCATATATAGTGGTACCAGACATGTTTTGTAGTGTCAGGTACTCTATTTTGTAATCTGTGCAAGGGAAATCACAAATCGAGTGTCAACAAAATACATGGCATGTTGAGAGATTCAGGTCGTGAGAGAGAATTTTTTTGGCTCTCTGGGGACTGGTAGTAAAGCAGGTAAAATTGTATGGGGAAAAATCATTTTTATTTAATTGTCGCTTGTTTAGCATTAATTTCCGGGAAAAAACTGAACGACAAAGCCCCTGACTAATTTATTTAGGTTCTCGATCACTTTTTTTGACCTGAATATGCACCGAAAGTGAATTATTCCCACTTCTCTCAATTTATATATGGGGATTTTTATCACTTCCTACCAGCGGGACAGCGCCATCTGTGTGGAAAATATTCGAACAAAATGATTAATTTTAAATCCAAGATGGCGATCATCTTTCACCAGGGCTGGAAAGCACATCAGAGCGTTATACCCCGTACAGACTATGGCTTATATCATGTAATATAGACTGTCTTGCAATGAGCATCATACATCTAGTTTTCAATGGAAATCCTATGTATGAGTGCTCATTGCACGACAGCCTATATTACATGATATAAGCCATAGTCTGTCCGGGGTATTAGCAAAGCAACTGTGCATGCATCGCATCTCACAACACTCGACAAAGATTGTGTGGTTCGCCCATTTGCTTCGCATACTCTTTTCCAACTAATATGTGAGAAGGCGATCCACACAATGAGCGGCACACTCCGTGCGGCGCAGGGAGCGAATATAATTCGCCTTGACACCAGTCCCGAAGTGACGTTTCTTCACACACATTTTGACAGTTCCTTATGGGGTTTTGCGTTGGAGTGAGAGAATACGCTTACGAAAAGTTTTTCACTGCTGCAGAACTGAAAATTCAAAGTGAAGATCCAAGAACCAAAATTCATATTCATGGAGATTTTAACCAGAATACTGTTAATTTTATACAGGATAGTGATAATGATTCTCTGCTGTTACCAATTGTAGGTGAAAACGATACTTTGCATTTCATATTTGATAAAAGCAGCCACTTGGGACTTCATCAAATTAAACATGTTCGTTGCCAGCTCAATTCCTATTTGGATCTTATGTTTGCTAATTGTACAGAAGATTTTTGTATTGTAGAAGCAGCAGTTCCATTATGGAAGAATGAAAAATTTCATACGGCTATTGAATACTCTGTGTTCACAGACTCGCATCGGTCACGCCCCCAAGCGTTGTTGATTTTGAATTAGTTTATGATTTAAAAAATGCAAATGTTCCTGAATTTAACAGCAGATTGAATAACATAAATTGGCAAAACCTTTTAAAAGATGAAAACGACATGGACAAGACTGTTGACATATTTCATACTACCTTATTCAATATCATTGAAGTATTCGTCGCTAAAAGACTAAAGAGAATAATGAACAGCACCAAATATCCTGTGTGGTATACACAAGAAATCAGAAATATTAAAAACAGGAAGCAACAAGCACACAAGGCGTATACAAAATTTAAAACGTCACAACATTTAGAAAAATACATTGAAATTTGCGGAGCACTTGAGGCAGAAATATCGTCAGCATATGAGAATTACAGTTCAAGAGTGGAGAACAACATAAAATCTGATCCCAAAACGTTCTATAACTTCGCGAACGAAAAAATGAAGTCATGTACATTCCTATGACGCATGCAGTTTGAAGAGTGTGATAGCACTGATAGTGAAGATATTTGTAACCTATTTGCTCGTTTTTTCCAAAACACATATAAGAAATCCAGTAATGCTCTCGATTTGAACTATTTTTCTTACCTACCGGAAGGGGAAAATGACGTATCAGTTAATAATTTCACTGTTTAAGAAATTTTTATGACTGTTGAAAGTCTCGATGCCGGCAAAGGACCCGGTCCTGATAAAATACCTCCATTTTTATTGAAAAAATAGCAACTAGTTTTGTTAAACCATTGTTTTGGCTCAACAATTTATCTCTCAAAACTGGTGATTTTCCAAAAATTTGGAAGAAATCATTTTTAGTCCCAATATTTAAATCTGGCAAACGGTCAGATATTAAAAACTATAGAGGTATTGCAATTATGTCATGCATTCCTAAAATGTTTGAAGCAATTGTTAAGCAGGTTAAGCATCGCATTTCAAATAATCAACATGGTTTTTTTAAAGGTCGGTCAACGTCTACTAATCTGTTGGAATTTGTAAACTTTTCTATTGAAGCAATGGATAGAGGTAATACCGTTGAAACCTTATACACTGACTTTAGTAAGGCCTTTGACAGAGTAGACATTCCATTACTTCTTTTCAAATTAAAACGTTTAGGTATGACAAGTACACTTTTAAAATGGATTGGATCATGCTTGACAGAAAGAATACAGATGGTCCACTTTAAAGGAAAAATGTCCTCGCCAGTTAATGTTACCTCGAGAGTTCCACAGGGATCTCATTTAGGTCCTTTATTATTTATTTTATTTGTGGATGACGTGAAGTTTGTGTTGAATCGCTTAAATGTGCTCATATATGCTGACGATATGAAACTGTACATGGAAATCTTTAACAATAATGATTTGCTACATTTAAAAAATTAAAGTGATGTTTTCTACAATTGGTGCGTTAAAAGTCTGCTGGATATTAATGTTAAAAAATGCAATATTATATCTTATTCCAACACACTTCTCTAGATTTTACATGTACTCTAGAAAACCAGCTGGTTGTAAGGTGCGATAAAATTAGGGACTTAGGAGTAATTCTTGACTCGAAGTTGACATTTGTAGATCATGTGAATACCACAATTCACAAAGCAAATAATATGCTGGGATTCATAAAAAGATTTAGTTATCATTTTAAAGACCCATATACCATCAAAACACTTTATATAGCTTACGTGAGATCAATTCTCGAATATTGCAGTGTGGTTTGGGCTCCATACCATGAAACTTATATAAATCGTATAGAATCAGTTCAAAAACAGTTTTTGTTATTTGCTCTTATGAAACTAGGCTGGACCTCTTTTCCCCTTCCTTCTTATGAGTCCCGTTGCATGTTGATAAACATTGAAACACTTAAGGGGAGGTTTACTTGGATTTGGCTGAAAAACAGTTGAACTTTGGAATTTTTTTTCAGGAGAATGAAAAGACAAACGAACTTCCGGTTTCGATAATTATATTTGTCCACTATTCCTGAATACTTGGAAATTTTTTGAAGGTAAAAAAACAAAATGGCGACTCAAAATGGCGGCTCGCGTGGAGGAGTGTCAGTCAGGTTTTGCTGCAGAACTTCGAGTGCACACCCTCTGGTGGTGAACTGAAATGAAATTTTTTTATTGTGGTTAAAGTTGATAATATTCCCTATGGCTTATACCTAACTAGAACGAAATCCGACAAAAATTGACCAAATTATGGACATTTGAAAAAAATAGTGCTTTTTTTACCCATTTTTTTCTCACTTTGACCTTGCTTAAAAAATAGTAACTAACAATTTTTTTTTTTCATTTTAGGTATAAGCCATACAAAAGTAGTATCCTTCAAAGCGCAATTTTCCGATTGTAAATCGGATCATTTGTTCAAGCCCTATGCTCTAAGTTGTTATAAAAAATATGGTTTCGAGAAAAACGCGTTTAAAGTTTTTGTAGCGTCCCTCAGCGCGCATGACAAAGGTTCACTCAAAGCGCCATAACTAGCTAAATATGTTTCGGATCGTAAAATCCTTTTGGCCACATATTTTACACACTTGTAGCTTTCATTTTATGCAAAAAAATCAATTTTTTTGAAAAAATCCAAGTAAACCTCCCCTTAAGAAACGAAGAGAAATTCCCATGATTTCCTTTGTTAATAATATTATCTCACAACGCGTAAATTCAGAAAAAATATTAGCAAGCTTAAATTTTTACGTACATTCACGCATGTTAAGAACTCGAAATGTATTTCATTTGTCACCTCACAGAACGAATTATGGTAAAAATGAACCAATTAATAGAATGATGAGAGTGTATAATACTTATTGTGAGCATATAGATCTAACGATGTCTAAAGATACAATAAGGAGAACACTAACTGCTAGGATTTCATCTCGTTAAGTTTAAAACAATTTTTATTTTTTAAATGTTTGTATATGCAGTCTACATTTACTGACAATGTCAAATAAAACGTATATTTTAAAATAGCATGTAAGGCAACAGCACTATTGTAAAACGGTCTACACTGATTGACGACAAATAAATAAATAAATAAATAAGAAAAAGTCCGCCATGTTTCACACATAGACTGACAGTTACATATGAGATTTCTCCATAGGAGTAAAGAGTTACAGAGCTCTCTTCAACGCCAATACAACAAGCGTTAATGTCTTCTTTGAATGATTTGCAGACTTTGCTTGCCACGGCTGCATGCCTAGGAGATGAAGAAGGGCATAACAAAGAAGAATTTTGTCTTTTTGCTGTGTTTCCCATTTGCAACCCTACACTGAGTGGCGCTCTTTGCGTCGGAGCCGTCGGAGCGATGGCTACACATTGAGCTTTCGTTATTTCTGGGTGTGTGTCTTTCTTCTCTATTTACGCTGCTTTACACTTGCGCAGGGTGAAAAACAAGCCAACTTTGTGTTTGCTTGATTCTCACTTTGCATATTTTAGAAAATCAGTACATTGCACGCATTGAGTGATGAGATAACAGCCCTGCTATCCACTATCAATTGGCATCAACTATCATATTCTGTTATAAAACTACGGTCTTTGATCGTGAAATATGTGAATACAACATCAAGTCAGTTTGTCGCATCAAGCGAAGTAATCATATATCAGTCCTATATACAGAAAAAAAAAATTGTTGAATATTACATCCAAACAGCTGCAAACAGGTAATTCCGCTGGTGGTGTAATATTACGTTGTACGATGTATACCGATTTTGCGAACATAATTACATCCATTGATGTAATATTGTATCTGATTTTTGCTATTACATCATTATTTCATACATCAGCTTGAATTACGTTGATCGAAATTAAATTTTTTTGCTGTGTACCGTTCCGATTCAAATTTCGGACGATTCAAATTTCGGACACTTTCATTTTTAATTAAATATTACATCCAGTTAGAAACAAAATAATAATGTTAGATGATCGTGGAGGGCACTAGTCAAAAAAATTTAAAATTTACAAGACATGTGGATCATATTCGACCGAGATAATCAACTTTTAAAAGTGTCCGAAATTCGAGTTTAAGTGTCCGAAATTTGAATCGGCACGGTACTTAAATTAAATCGTGCAGAGGTGAATTTACAGTTCTGCTTTACGAATTGCACTATTTTTTACTATATAATATAACATTCAAGCTTCAATGCAACTGATTTAAACTTAAAAAACCCGAATTTATCCACCTATGGTGTGATCAGACCCTTCTTACTTATTCAAGTTTATTTATTTTATTGTCATTATCAGTGACCAAGCCCCCCACCCCCGTGTCATCCAGTGACGCTACGCCACTGCCTGGGGGTACCCGGAATATATCCGGGTGTAGTCTATTTGGTGAGGCTACCAATCACCTTATCATCGTATTTTAATGTGATTTAATGGGTTTTAATTCAATTCATATTCAAGCAACTTCCCCGGGGTACCCGGAACATGTCCAAGTGTGTCCAATGTGGTCTGGAACACGACATGCATTGATCTTATTTTTGAATTCTGTAGTAATTTGATGTGTCGCATGATGGTTTTGATACGTTTTCCGTTAGATCCAGCGTGAAGGCCCATATTCACCGGATCTTATTCCGGCCATATCTCCGGAACCGGTTCACCGATTCCAAAACCGTTAATTAGCGTTCAATGGGACCCCAAGACCTATCATTTGGCGCCGAGTTTGTCCAAATCGGTTGAGCGGTTGAGCGGTTGTTGAGAACACACACACACACACACACACACACACACACACACACACACACACACACACACACACACACACACACACACACACACACACACACACACACACACACACACACACACACACACACACACACAGACATGTTCCGATCTCGTTGAGCTGAGTCGAATGGTATATGACACTCGGCCCTCCGGGCCTCGGATCGATAGTCGGTTTTTCAAGTGATATCTATACCCTTCTTTGTAAGAAGGGTAAAAAGGTTAATAAATTTCCTATATTTTTTTTCAAATATTCACATTGGTCTGCCATTTTCTCAATGTCTATTTTTTCTTTACGGGACTGATGTGGGTTTATAGGCAGTATATTGAACTGTACCTATCAAAAGATGATTAATGATGTAGCGTTTCAAAATTATCACCAAATTACTGATTATGTATGCCGTAATATTTCATGTTTTATAACAATCGACAATTGCCAAACTGTGGTACCGTGACTCACTAGTGGCTCATCGATACCTATGCAGCGTACACTACGGTTGTATGCACATTTTAATTTGCAACAAACATGGTTCCCAGAGATACACCAATGAGTACAAATTTGGGTTTGGTTGGTTGGTGTGATGTGCTCGTAATGTCTACATGGTAGTATTGGCAAACATATTTTTGAATATAAAAACCAATAAATGATCCATAAAATATTGGAAAACGTTCCATAAAAAACATCCAAATGATCCATAAAACATCGGAGAAAATCCCTAAAAAAGTGTGGATGATCCATAAAAAATATCAATATTATCAATATTTTATGTGAAACTTAGCAACAAAATTGTAAAAATGTACCGCTAAATTTCTAAAGAATGAACATTGAAATTGTACGAATTACCCATAAACATATTGCAATTGATCCATAACACATTCAGCAGTGAACCTTAAACTAAAGAAAGTGATCCATATAAAATCAAGTTTGCGCACCTAAAAATATATCCATGTTCGGATTAATGAAAGCAACTTCCTTAGAGCAGTCTCGTTTTGGACAGCTTGAAGCTGAAATAGGTTTTATTAAACTAATATAAAGTCTAAACCAATCTTAATGCTTATAATAAAACCTATTTCAGCTTCAAGCTATACAAAACGAGACTGCTCTGAGGAATTAGTCAGAGGAATCAACACCACCGTTGAGTGAAGAATAGAACAGCGATCGAAACTGTACGCTTTGTGAAGGCCATGACCACGTAGATGATACGGTCCAGTGTGATGTCTGCGATTTCTGGACCCATTAAAGTTGTGCTGGTAAGACAGCAGCTGTAAAGGAGGTTCCTTAGACGTGCTCGAAGTGCACACATATGCTGAAGGTGCCGAAAGGAACCAAGAAGTCTGTCCCAAAGAAACCACCTAGCAGAAAGAATAGTGCGAGGAGTGATGCCGGATCCAAATCTAGAAAAGGAAGTACCAATGAGGTCAGCCTGGAGGAATCCCTAGACCAGTTGTAGCAGGATAAAAGTGTAAAGGAGATAGCACTGGAGGAAGAGAAATTCCTCCATGAAAAGCGATAGGAGGCTGTGCGGGAGATTTTTCAAACCTAGAGTTATCTTCCGTCACTCTTTCAACAAAGATTTGACTATATTAAGGATTTAGGGATTCAATTATTATTATAGTGAAGCACGCAAACGATGTAGAATGAGCTACTTACTAGTTACTTAGGGTAAATCAAGTATATAGCGTTTAGGAACAAATTGTAGGTTACCAAATTTTAGGATCAAATTGAAATATCTAGATTACGCAAATTTAGGGTTATTAAATTCAATATTTTCACGAACTCCTCCTTCAACTAACCTACTTTAGTAGCTAGTTCACTACAAATCACTAAAATTTAATTAAACGATTGTTATAGTAACAAATTAAGGCAATTAACTTAATTTAGCTATAAAACGTGTTCAAGATAGTTTGGATAAACTCACAGTTCCGTTGAACCAAACGTGACGTCTGTCATTTCTGACACCGACCGTTACCGTAGCTCTCCGAATCTCCCACAGGGTTGTCGCTGGGTTTGGCGGTACAGGGTTATCCCGATATTCCGAACAGTCATGATCCATAATATTATTCACGTTTTGGACACTATATTATTAATTTTGATCAATAAACCTCTACCTAAAATATACGGACAGGACAGTATATTATTCTCCATGATATGCAGTGGTGTAATTTTTAAAGGTTCTTGGTTCAAAATTTAAAAAAAAATATTGCCCTAAACATGATGTAGACATGACGTCTGATTTATGGATCAAGCCTATATTTTTAGTTGCGCAAACTTAATTTTTTATGGGTCATTTTCTTAAGTTTAAGGTTCATTGTTGAATGTTTTTATGGATCAATTGTAATATGTTTATGGGTTATTCGTACAATTTCAATGCTCATTCTTTAGAAATTTAGCTATACATTTTTACAATTTTGTTGCTAAATTTCACATAAAATATTGATAATTTTGATATTTTTTATGGATCATCCACACTTTTTTAGGGAGTTCTACGATGTTTTATGGATCATTTGGATGTTTTAATGGAACGTTTCTCTATATTTTATGGATTGTTTTATCAATTCTAAAGGTGCATACTTAGGGCTGCCGGTAATATTTGAGCAGAACTACACCTACATAGTTGAGAAAAATTATGTATTCCAAATCCATCCAATAAGCGCATATGACGAATGTTTACAATGAGCTTTGCTGAAATTTCTTGCTTTTCTTTGACACTCCATTTAATTTTTTAAGTCATCGCTTCGGTTCGCCATGCATTGAGTAATTTCCGCATTACTCCTAGTTCCAGTAAATGTAATGCATCGTCAACAATGTTAATCGGTAATTTTATTAACGGTAATACACTGCGTTGATGATCTGGATATTTACCGTGATGGAATAGCTCATCAGTTCTCAGCTCCGCATCTAATTTTGGAAACACCATGGCTCTCGTATCTGGAGAATATTTCCCCTTGGTAGTGCATTTAATGCAACGATGTTTCCTGTTTAAGTTTCAAACGCTCGAATTTTCTATGAAATTCGGTGGCCATTTATCAGTACTCCAGAATCCAAAAAATAGCAGTAGCTTTTGTATCATCGGTGACAAAAATTCATCAGCATCCACGGGTTTACTCGTTCCATAGTAAATTCCAATAGTCATTGGCTGAATGTGAGGAAACTTATGAATAGTGGCAACAATTGGCCAGGTGTTTAAGTCGATTTTGAAGACCATGGTGCCTATCTATCCCGTTATCCTTCATATCTATTATTTCTAGATATCTTGGAGTTCTCATCAGTGTCCTGAGGGTCTTTCGGATTGCAAATGAGTGTTGAGAATATCAGCCAAGGATTTTAATGCGGCCTGAGATATTTGGAATTGAGATGCCCATTCTCGGATTGCTGACGTTAGGTTAACTGGAAAATGTTAACACACAGTTGATACAACTCCCATATTGTTGTTAATTGGAAAAATACCTTCAGAAGGTTGATGCTCATAGATCAAGTGTAGGCAAATAATCCACAGGATCGTTGAAGCTAACTATCGAGTTGGAATCTGACAGTGGTTGAAGTGAAAAATCTAAATTTGCCTTTTCTGTATGCACCCTCCATTTGTTTTTGTGCTTTTGAAGAAATCGGCTTTATTTTCCACTTTTTCGAATGTGTGTCAATTTATTTTTCATCACAAAGGAATTCATTTGGCTATTAGTTTTTTTTTGTTATGGTCCATTTTTTTGACAACTAACGATATGACTGAATCTGATCTTATATACACATATAAATGATCATCAACATTTTTAAAATAGAACGCGTTAAATAATTCCAAATTGACATCAAACGAACTCATATATAATCTCGCAAAGAAGATTGTAATTGAATCAATATTTATCATCTTAAACAATTTCAACAATATCGAATTGCATCTTATGCAACTTCAACTTGATTTGGATATGTATACGATTTTAAACGAACATCCTTAGACGATTGTAGTTTTCTGGGTCTAAACATCAACGTACGGAGTTCAAATTTTAGTTTGTTTCAGAGTTAGGAGAAAATGCTATACTTATATCAACATGAAGCTTTAGTGTAATAATTTATTAGCTAGATAAAGTTAGAGGATAGATTGAGTTCGACAGTGTGAAAATTGGAAGGAAGTTGGAATTGAGCGTAGGGTCATTAATGTGACAATATCAATTTCGATGACAAAAAAGTTTTAAAATATGAAAGCTCCCGGTCATGATGGAATTTTATGTATCCTAATCAGTGTTCGGAAAAGCTCGAAAACTCAAATCTCATGCATGAGTTTCCAGGTTCAAAAATTCATTGCTTTATATTTTTGCGTTATTCATTGTTATTACTATTGTCTGTGCATCAGGGGTTGGAAAACTAACACAACATGCATAGACATGATATCAATTGACGTTTGAGTGGTTTTTATGAGTTTAAAGCTGGAATGATTTTTCATCGTTGTGAGTGTGAGTGCGTGAATATGCATGAGAATCTCAAGCGTGAATTGTGTTTGCCGCATTCGCACGCGAATTCATTCTCGTAGGGAGGCTCAATGAATGAGATTTGAGAATGATTTCCACTGATCCTAATAAAAAAAACTTGCAGAGAGTACCTTGGTAATATTATTTAACAGATGTTTCCATTTGGCATATTTTCCTGATAAATGAAAAAACGCAAAAGTTGTTCCAATTCTGAAGCCGAATAAAAATCCAGCTGAACGGAAAGCTTCGCTTTCATCCAAAATAATCTTTTTTCCCTAAAACAACTTTTCAAATGAAAATGTATACGAAAACATCTAAACCACGGCACAACTGAGTACCACCCCTATGTATACAAAAAAAAGCGTCCAAATCGACGGAGTCGGAAGGGGGGGGAACGAAAGTTGTTGTAATTGTTCCATCACTCTTTTGGCACCAACACAGCAACGCCACGCACTACTGGCACAAATGGTGAGAATGGAACATTGCATGACAGGCTGTTTTTTTTCTATTCTAGCCTGGCATGCTCCCGTTTTATGATTCAGCTGCAGTAGCACGAAAACGCAAAACATCATGCGAAACATGACGCTGATGGGTTGCTTCGGTTTTGTTGTTGCTGTTTTCTTCGGCTGTCAGCGTGGAATAGCTTATCTGAACCTGGGAACTTTGGGATCACACAATGGGTAAAGTAAACTTGTTAGGGTTACCATGAGTTTTGTAAATAAAGGAGGTGAATGCCCGAGTTTTGAGCAAACGTTTTGAAAGAGCTTGAAGAGTGACAGATGTATATGAAAACGACGAGAAGAATGGCCGGTCAAAAATTTTCTTTTTCTTTTCGATTTCACAACAGCAAAAAGGCATTCAAAAATCAATGATCGCATTTAACTTCACATTCTGCGCACTTTAAGGTCTGTACTAAAAAAAATGCACCAGACAAAAGTGTTCGCCAAACATTTATTTTAAGTCGGATTTTCTTGAAACTTTCAGGCAATGAACTAATACATATGGATTATGTTTCGGCATAATTACTTTATTCAATTTCCTTTCCATCGCTGAAAGCCCGCACCTTTCCTTTAAGACCCCTCATTACATTTTGTGCAATGGTGGAGCCGAGCTTTTTGGTCACTTTCATCCATTTTTTCTTCAACTCCAGCTCGTTCTTAAGCACCTTGGACGATTTTCGAACTTTGGCCTTCATTATGGCCCAAAATCTTTCCACCGGACGAATCTCTGGTGAATTTAGGGCGCTGGCGGTTTTTGGTACAAAACACCGTTATTATCTCTGTACCAGTCCAACGTCGATCGCGCGTAATGGCATGATGCCAGGTCCGGCCAAAATAATGTCTCGCCTCCGTGGGATCGCAGGAAAGGCAACAGACGCTTTTGGAGGCACTCGGTGCGGTTAATTTCGCTGTTGATGGTACCCATTGTGATGTACGGTTTACTCAGTTTACCGCATTGGCATATGGCCTGCCAGAGCAAGTATTTTTTTGGCGAATTTGTCCACTTTCTTCTTCCTTATGTCTTCCGGAACATCAAACCGTGATTTGGCATCGTAGAATTCAAGCCCCGGTATCTGCTTTGCGTCTGCCTTGATGTAGGTTTCGTCACATCGGTTTCGTTAACCACTCTCGATACACCTTCCTTGCGCGGGATTTGGCCACCGTGTTTTGTTGCCTTCCGGACCTTGAAGAAACGAAGCCCAGCTCGTTTCATGGTTTGCTGAACGAACCAGGCGGAACACTTTGCCTTCAGAGCCGCGTCGCGAATCGAAAGGTTCGGATTACGCTTGAAATAATCCAACACCTTCCGGGCCTTCACAGGGTCAGCTGTCCTCGATTTTCTTCCACTTCCAGCCCACCGCTCGGTCGTCTGGGACTCCTTAAACGATTTTACCACCCGAGGCACAGTTGTATGGGTGATTCCCAGTTGTCTTCCGATCCATCTCATGGTCGCAGTCGGATTTTCCATGACGGCGCGCAAAATTCTCCGGCGATTTTCTTCTTGTTTCGATGACATCTCAATAACCACTGAACCGATTGTTATGAAATTTCGCACATGCAAACAATTCACTCCAAACTAGTTATACCCAGATTTTTACCAACGGATAAAAAAGTTACACACGGATAAAAATGGTGCATTTTTTTCGAGTACAAGCCTTAGATGTGCTCATGACTAACACAAAACGCGATAAACTGAAGCCACTAAGTAGTGGAAACACACGATTTAAAACAGCATACACAGTAACAGTATAACAATGATGGATGAACAATACAATGGTTCTTGTTGAGAATTGGTCACTTCCCCAGGGGCACCGATACTTTTTCGAGATGCCCAATGTGATCATGGACCATCGGTTTAGCCGGCGTTGATCCAATTACATCATTTGAGTGAGAAAATATTATGATCACCGTGTGTAAAATTATAACAGAACATTTTTTTACTATATTAGAGAGATTTTTAACCGATGGCTAGTTCATCTCTATAAAATAGGAGACCCCATAAGGGGGTTCTGCCTGCAAATTTTGTTACGGAGTTGGCTTACAATTCACATGTACTCAAATAAAAGCAATTGAAACAGATTCCAGTAAAAAGACTAGCAATACAGGTAACGAAAAGAAAAAAGTAGAAGGATCTGTGCCTAGGGACACGAACGGAAGTTTGACGTAGGACCGCTAGTGACGAATCAATCATCAATTATCTTAACTCTATCCGTTTTTTATTTGTAAGCTTATCAAATTTGTAGTATTTATTTCAAAGAGAAAGTTGATGAAGAGAATCCAAAGGACTGTCAACTTGAGTGTTTTCGATTCATCTACCCGACTTTAAAATGTGTATTTTGAATTTTTTTTTATTTATGAATTTTTAAGTTTTGTGCATTTTGGTATTAAAGTGTATTTAATTCACCCCTCACAGGATTTCCTTCCGAATTATATGAATGAGGCGGGGCGGAAAGTATCGTTTGCGCAGAATATGTAAAAAAGGAGGGACTTCGAGAGATTGAACTCGTGAGATGTATTCTCACAAATTTGATTTTATTGGTTTTCTGGGGATTGAATATACACCCAAAGTGAATTATTCCCACTTCTCTCAAATTCTATATGGATTTTTAACACTTCCTACCAGCGTGTTCTGGAAAATGAACGGACGATGATTAATCTCATCAATACATTCGGGCCTACAATTCCACACCTTCTATAGACAGGTTGAGCCTTGATAGCTAGCTGCTTGCGGGAACTGATGATCTTGCCCAATGTCCAAATGATACTCTTTAACAAATTTTTGGTGGCCCTGAAAAGGACCGTTTTGTAGTGATGGTTGAGTAATTCTGAGTTGGGTGTTCAACACGGATGAGGCTGTCGAGCTGTATGTCGTTTGGAGCGAGGGTGACACGCTTGGCATAGATGACCGACCCGCAGCGACTCACGAAGAGCTACTGATTCCGATCCATAGCATAGCGGTGCAGCTTCTTCCTCCTTTGATGGTTGCTTATGTGGGCTCTGCAGCTCGCTACTTGCAGGCAGCCTTCCGTTGTTACTGGAGAACAATTTTCAACGCCACACGCCGAAAGCACTGCTACTGCTGCTACTAATTTCCACGACCGAACACCACCACACAGTGGTGTGGTCGTTGGGACCGTGTGGTTCTGGGTATGGCGATGAGTGTGCAAAATATTACGCAATTCCATCCTCCCTATTTGCACGCGCCCGAGGATCGGAGGCGAATGGCACTTCGACTTGTTTCGTCTACTTACTACTCTCTGATGACTGTGCTGGGGAAGCAGCATATGAATGTAGGTAATTGATGGATTTGTTAGTTAATTCGACGCTTTTGGACAATTCTGGACATTTACCAGTTTGTCAATAGTTTTTTGTTGAAAATCAACATTCTGATCAACATGCGTAGCCATATTTCTGATCGATTGGTGATAAAATTATTGAAATTGGACCAGGGACAGCAGTTATTAACGTTCAAAATCTTTCTTAATTTGTTACATGTTCCATTTTCGGCTTTCACAAAATGTACCCCCATATAGAAATCAAAGACGTAGTCCTACGTCTAAAATCAATCTGGTACATCAAAGTTATGTAGGGTTTTGAAAGAGATTGGAGCTCCACCGTCGGAGGGGTAATCCCCCGTCCGGCAGAGATGTCCCGTCAGCCAAAAGAAAGTTAAAAGAACCTAAATGTTGTTGTATAGCCCAGCGTCCTTGAGGAAATAAATAACTGTCGCTAAAGTGGAAGGTTCGTCGCCCAGTATGTCCCTAATGCTGTTTTGGAAGTGCGTCCCAGGTAACAATTTGATGCTTAACAAGTGTTGATTAATCGATTTCAATTTAGCCTTAGATTGAATAATTGCTGTACATAGACCACGTTAACCTTTGTCCAGCTTTTAAACATCTAAATCTGGTGATTTTAATCAGCTAAAAGCTTAACAGTAATAGACATTATAAGCTTTTTAAGGCATTAAATAACAGTCTTTTCCAACCCTTGTTCAGCCTTCTAGTTTTATTTCAAAAATAATAATGGAAGACCTCTTCATATCTTATGCATTTATATGGAACTGCTTCAACTTGGTGCTGACTAATTGGATTAACATATTTATATTGTTAATATAAGTCTAAACATTACCTTTGCATTTTGGGATTCGAACTGGCAGTCGCTGATTCATAGGCGTCAACCATACCTACTGGATCATTTAGGCATATGTGTGGTAAAAGGTAGCACATCAAACTTAAGTTGAATAACAGAAACCGGAAGAGTATTATACAGCAATGCAGAATTGTAAGCAACAACTGATGACAGTTAAACATTCCTCTCATTTTCAAGTGCACTTAACACAATGTGGACACAAGCACGCGATTTATTTTGATGGTCATTTGGATGCTATTTTAGTGCCATAATTGAGTAATATTTTTGGAATGCGGTCTGAAAATTCAGTGCAATAAAAAGTGGTGAACAGTCACAACACAGAAGTACAAATGTTAATACTTTCGACGTCCTCGCCAAACCACTTCTACCTGGTACTATTCCTAATAATCTCCTTTTCCTTAACTCTACTGCTGCCACTGCCTGTAATTAGAAAGGTAGGCAGTGAATTTAGTAGAACTAAAATACCGGACATGCAACGAGTGACACAGACACTTACGACATTTAACAAATCAAGCTATCAAAATATGTGTAACGCATTGCCGATTTGTGGAGTTGTGTTAAGCTTAAATAAGGCTTGTTAAATCTTTGGATCAGCTAAGCTATTGAGGTTGGATTGTGGGGATAAAATTCGCTTCATGCACTACTAATCAACTATATATTCAGCCTGATGTTAATCAGCTTTGAACACCTGAAATCAACAAATAATCAGCTTCTGTTCTTAATGTTCAGCTTGAATTGTTACTTGGGGTACTGCTCCCGTAGATGTGGTTCCGAAAACGTAGCACATTCTGTGGAACTGCATCCCACCAAAACTATGTGAGATCCTTGTATGGCCTGTCCTAAGACGAGAAACCACCTTCTGGTCCCGTACTTTCGACATATCCGTCCACTTGCTCGTCGTTCCTTTGATTCTTCGGATGAATCGGGATTGGGGTTGGGCACCACTCTGCTTCCCAGGCTTCCCACATTTTGCTGACTATCCATCGCTTTATGTCCTGTAGTGGCAATTCGTCGGTGTAACGGGGGCCAGCCGGTCCAGACCCTGCCAGGCTGTCGTCTTCGCTATTTTCTGGGATACCGTAGTGCCCAGGGATCCAGGAAAACACCGTGTTCGGAGGTGTGGCCTCCACGATACCCTGTATCCAGGGCTGAGTCAGGGTCTCAGATGTAAGGGCTTGTATCACGCTGTACGAATCGGACAGCACCAGTGTGGGCTGGTCCAAGGGTGTTGTAAAGGCAACAAAGATGGCCGCAGCTTCGGCGGAGAAAACCGAGCATTGTGTATATGTGGGCATGGGTTGGTTATTCCAGGGCTAGCAGTTCGGCTACTGTTCTCCTTAGCATTGCAGAGTTATCTCCAGCCTTGAACCTGCTCTTTATCTGACTCTCGATTTTTGGTGGAGGTATGCGCCAACTTTTGTCTCCGTACCAGTGGACCTTGGCCACTGGGGGGAGCTCCTAATTGGCAGTCATGCGGAGGAGTCTGTGCCCCTCATCGAGGAGAAAGATCCTGTCATTTCCGAAGGTCATTGCTGTAAAGGCAGCGGCTTTCGTTGCAATTGCTGCGGTTCTACGATGGCGGAAGGGCAGAATACTCGCTTCGATGCATGCGGCATCGGCGGGTGTTGACGGAAGAAGACCGGAGACAATTCGAACGTAGGTGTTGAAAGTTGGTGCTAGTATCTGCACGAGCTTTTCGGTGGTGATGCACGTCATCTCAAGACCGTACAGTAGGCGACTATCGATGACGGCTTTGGCCTACTGGCGACTATCGATGGCGCGGATCAAGTTGATCCTACTGCGGCAGTCGTCCTTGATCGCCGTAAAGTGATGCTCGAAGTTGAAGGGCCGGTCAACAAGTACCCTCAGAATACGGACCGTCTTGTTCAGTGGTATGAGCTGGGTTTGAACTTTGATAGGTGGCCCGCTGACACGGTGCCAGGATGGACACACGTGGAACCTGACGCTTTTGGTGGCCAAGAGCTGGAAACCTACCGCGCTGGCCCACCTGGCTACAGTGGAGACTGCTGCCTGGGCATTACAGAACAGTAAAGCTGAATGTCGTTCCAGAGTGACCCAAACGGAAACCGAAATAACTCCGGAACCATATATTAACCCAAATTTGAGTCATTCACTCTTGTTTTTTTTTTCATTCAAACTTGTGTTCCCCTTTCATCATTCAAACTTTTGTTTCGTTTTGAATCATTCGACATTTGTAAATTTGACGTTTTGTCCCTTAGACCGCTTGTCATTCGACGTTTTGTCCATTCGACCTTGTTAGTTCATCCCTCTTTGAATTATTCAAACATTTGACCTTTTGTTCATTCGACCATTTGTCAATTCGATATTTGGTCAAGGGGATAGTCACTCCGCACATTGTACCAAAAAACAGATTTGGGCACACCTGGGCACACTCATTGGCACTCACGATTAATTTTGTTTATGCTATTTGAAGGGTCCGGCAGCACTGCACTATCTCTGCGCCTACGTCAAAATTTGATTGAATCATTGTTGTTGACACAATCCATTTTTTTTGTAAACCGCAGCAACCGTGAATTTTCACTTAGTCTCACCATGGATTCCTCAAAAGACAATCAGCTCAGCACTCATCCTATGCCTCTGAACCATTTGGCGATTTTTTTTAACTATTGGTTAAAATTTGACACATGGAAAGTTATCGATTAACCCTGCTATTCGAGCATGGTTATATCTGACAGACAAGAAGTTAAATTTTGACAACCGTGGCTCAAAAACCGGTCGATCGACAGCACGGGGATTTTCGAACATAGAAAATACCTTTCGAAATGTCACTTTTATCCACGAGTTAAATTTAGCTCAGCAAATGGTTCACAGCCTAAAGGCGCAGCTACAAAACAAAACCATGACTGTACCTGCCACATAATTAATTATACTAATGCATAAATGGTACAGGCATCGAAGGCTCTCAATTAATAACTGTGGAAGTACATTTAGAACACTAAGTTGAGAGCACGCAATAACCTAATATGCGATAAGCAATAAGCTTGAAATGCGAAGAAGAAGAAGAATACCAAAATTAGTGAATTCACTACTGTCAACCGGTGGAAACTAAAGATTTTAAATTGGCTCACTACTTGACTAGCCTATTGGTCCCAAGCAAATCGATTAACGTACCCCATTCTAGTCGAAATTCTAGTACTACACAATGTTTGTTTTGATTCGATTCGCTATGAAAGTTTGACAGATAAATTGAGGGGTTCGTGGATTTTCCTATGTTTTGAGGGGTGCATCGATTAGCTTTGGACCGAAGAGAGTACCAGAGCTGAGCCAAAAAGTTGAGTACGTTTCTTCTACTAGTCTTAGAGTTACCTCTATGCTACTGTGCTGCGAATGGTCAACATTGCATGCATAACAATATCCCACTCAATCAATCCCGCATTCTTAACATCACCGATTGTGATGTGAAGAAAATGTTCCTCTATGAAATCTAATCGCTCTAATCCTCGGTAAAAATCTCATTCCTGCCGGATGCATGATACCTTCCAGCTCCGCAAGCTCAATCTGTTATTTATCTACACACTTAGAAATAACTAATTTTACACGTGTTGGAATCCATCTTTGACAAAAAAGATGAGACGTAAACAAACATGGCATGTAATATTAAGTGCTCCGAGCCTCAAAAGTTCGTTACTCGACGAAAAGTACGTTTGAATAAGCTATATTTCGCGTCGGTTATGGCTCAAATTTATGTCAAAATCGACGCTCGTATATGTCACTCTCAGAGCACCTAAATTTACATGATTCTTTCTAAGTGTGTAGATATATCAGCTGACAGTGGATTTATGTCCAGAAGGACAATGCTCAAGCTAATTTTTTGTAGCAGCCTGAAATACCATCCGGCTGGAGCTACTCGTCGTGATACCAACAATCAATACGAAACTAACGATTTTAAATTAGCTCACTACTTGACTAGCCTATTGGTCCCAAGCGAACGATTAACGTATCCCATTCTAGTCGAAATTCTAGTACTACGCAATGTTTGTTTTGATTCGCTATGAAAGTTTGACAAATAAAATAAGGGGTGATTGGTTTTTCCTATGTTTCGAGGGGTGAATCGATTAGCTTGGGACCGAAGAGAGTACCAGAGCTGAGCCAAAAAGTTGAGCACGTTATTTCGGGACCTTCTAGTCTTAGAGTTACCTCTTTGGTGATACTGCGTTGTTATTTTTCACCGCACTGCTTCCACGACGGCAGGTGCTGCTGCTGCTACACCAGACATTGCAACAACGTTTCGCAAATTTTGGCATATTTATCGCGCAGCCTGTCACGCAGCTTAAGTTCCGTTTCTCGGCTAGCGTCATCCCGGTCGCGCTCCCAGTATAATGTTCTAGGCAAGAAAAACAAAACATTCAAACTGTCAGAAAACCAGGTTGCCAAGCATGCAATTATTCACAAACAAAGTTAGCCCGATGACAGGCACTGTTGGCACTGCCGGCACAGCGTGGCATACTTGAGGCGTTGGCGTAAAATAAGCTTGTAGAGTGACCACTTGTATTTTGTCCATTCAACCTTTTGTTCATTCAGCTTTTTGTCCCCCTGCTCATCATTCGACCTTTTGTCAATTTGACCTTTTCTTTATTTGAGATTTGTACATTCAACCTTTTGTCCAATCAACCTTTTCTCCATTCGACTTTTTCTCCATTTGACCTTTTTGACGTAGGACTACGTCTTTAATTTCTATATTGGGGGTCATAATAAAAAAAACGAAATTCAGTCATGTAATGAAAAATCCCAAACACGGATGCAACGATAGAGCGCAAATCGAACAAACGACACATTGCGCTTGCTCACATGGTTCACATTGATAACTCACCATTTCACCACTGAAAGGAAGGAAGGAGAAAAGCAGCGATTATAAAAACGCTTGGCAAATCGTTTTCTTCGTCATTTGCTTTCGAGCAATGGACGAATAAGCGTCAGACACGACGTATGAGTGGAACAGCACGCATCGCAACAATACGAAGACTTCCCGCAATAGGAAGCATGATTAAGCCACCATCATCCGGTTGGCATCGACTTGCACTGGTGTGGCCACCATTTGAAGAACAACCGGCCCTTTTCAGGGCCACCAATTTGAAAACGGAAAGAGTTAAGAACTAAATTATCAACATAGTTGTTCCGTCCTCTAGCGGTCCTAAGTCAAGCTTCCGTTCGTGCCCCTAGGCACAGGACCATCTACTTTTGCCATTTGAACGTTTGTGCATTCGACCGTTTTTCCATTCGACCGTTTTTCCATTCAACCTTTTCTCCATTTGACTTTTTGTTAATTCGACCATTTGTCAATTCGATCTTTTGTCCATTCGACTTTTTGTCTGCCTTCTTATAATTTGATTTTTTGTATATTTGACCGTTTGTGCGTTCGTCCTTTTGTCTCTTCGACCGTTTGCCCATTCGACCGTTTGTCCATTCGACCTTTTGTCTATTCGACATTTTGTCCATTTGACCTTTCTTCCATTAGAACTATTGTCTATTCGACCATTTGTTCATTGGACCTTATGTCCATTAAACTTTTTATCAATCTTCTCATCATTCGACCTTTTGTCCATTAGAAAAGCTTGTTTAATTCTAAAAGTAAATCTATAATATCTTTACAACGGTACCAAAAGATTCAAATTTGGTCAAAAAATGACAACGTTACAGACTCAAACGTGATTTTTTTTATCAAATATATCCGTATACAAAATACTTTATTTCAATTATAACTATACCAGAATATTATTTCAGAAGCATACTTTGTTGCAAAAGTTCTTAGTACACGTAATTATCATTAAATTAGTGCCCAAGATTCAAATTGGGTTAAAAACTACAAAGTAGATTGATTTTTGACGTAGGACTACGTCTGTGATTTCTATATTGGGGTACACTTTGTGAAAACCTAAAATGGAACATGTAACAAACTTTTGAAAGATTTTGAACGTTAATAACTCAGCTGGAACAATTTCAATAACTTTATCACCAATCGATCAGAAATATGTCTGCGCAATTGTTAATATTAAAACTTTATCATTATTCAAAATGACACTGTTGAAATTTTCCCGAATGTGTAACTGTTGCTATGATGATTTAAATTATCACCGATTGGCTGCGACAAGCGATTTCTCTTACACAGATTTCAAAGTTGAACACCATCTGGTCTCACCAAACGGTGTTTATTCAATCACCGGGTGGTTAGTGGTGGTGTTCTCCAGGACACAACGAAATGCTCCCCGCGAGCAGCTAGCTACCAAGGCTGGCCTCAACCGCTGATCGGATTTAGTTCCAATCTCCGTGTGTGGTGGTGTCCGGTTCGTCGGCAGCAGCAGCATTGCTTTCGGCTCGTGTCGTTGAACATTGTTCTCCAGTACACAACGGAAGACTGCCTGCAAGCAGTGAGCTGCAGCCTACATGAGCATCCATAGAAGAAGGAAGAAGTCGTGAGTCGCTCTGGGCAATCTATGCCAAGCGCGTCACCTTCATTCCAAACAACATACAGCTTACCAGCCTTATCTGTGTTTAACACCCTAAAAGCTCAGCATTACTCAACCATCACGACAAAACGGTCCTCTTCTGGACCATCATAAATTTGTAAAAGAGTATTTTTTGAACATTTGTCAAAGTCATTAATCGGATGTCAGTTCCCATATTAAGATAGATCTGGAATTAGGACGTAACAGATTTTGTAAACAATGACTTCTTTCGATGATGTCTTGAAAGTCAAGATTTGTCCACGCAAATCAACAACACCATCAGGTAGAGCAAGACTTCCCCTACCCAACGGTAATGCTGGTTTGCATGGTTGTGCCTTGAATTCCTAAAAATCATCGATAGAAGTCATTGTTTACAAAAACTGTTTACAATAACATTGGGGGTTCAATTTCAAAAACCAAAGTCGGTCGCAGCTACTTTCATATCTGATTTTGATCCAGAGATGATGGATTTTAATTCTGAATACGCCAATCGATAGTACTTTTTTCTACGAAATTGTTGAAATTAAGTCTATCATTTTTCAAAATGTCACTATTGAAAATTGCACGAATGTGCAACTGTTGATAGTTAAAATTATCACCGAATGCCTGCGAAAAGCGATTTCCCTAACTCAGATTTCAAAGTTGAGTTCCATCCGGTCTCGCCAAACGGTGTTTATTCAATCACCGCGTGGTGAGTGGTGGTGTTCTCCATTACACAACGAAAGGCTGCCTGCAAGAATCGATCTGCAGCCCACATGAGCATCCATAGAAGGAGGAAGAAGCCGCACCGCTGATCGGAATCAGTAGCTCTTCGTGAGTCGCTGTGGGGCCATCTATGTCAAGTGCGTCATACTAAAGAGTATAAACGGAGAGTACCCCACTCAAATTCCTATTCCTAAACACAAAACACAAGCTCCTGCTGCAGTTAACAAATTAGATTTATTATATAAGACCACGTAGTCCTACGTCACCATTGCGTACAACACCATAGGGTTGGTCCTTGTAGTTTTATGAAAATATTAGATAAATCTAAAGAAAATCACGACAAACTTAATGCAGAATTAGACAGATGTTAGGTTTTACAAACATTTTAGGAATTTAGTTATGAAGAGAATAGTGCAAGTGGAACTTAAACTGGTTGACAAATGATAGAGTTACGATGATTTCACTAAAAGTGGTTTCTTAAAGGTCAAAAATACACCTTCAAGACATTTACGTCACCTCTAAAGATAAATATTTTTGCCTAGCCAAGCCATTTTGAACCAGAAAAACAAACGAATTTAAGGTTTCATGAAAATTCGAAAAAGTAGCCGCACCTTATTGTGCATTGAGCCAGCATCTACCAGCAGGAGATTTCAGGAACAACTGAAACTCGTGCTAGTTGCTTTAGCTGGATGAGCTAGTGAACTAGCATAAGTGTAAACAGCCCATTATCATAAAAGTGGTTAGATTACTGGGCCACGGAACCTTTGAAACACCATTGTAGGAATGGTCCGAATCAGTAGTTTATTTGAGCGGTAAGTGGGATTTCATTAGTGACAAATTCTTTGAAAAATAGTTAAAATTTACATCACTCATCAAGGTCATGAGCAAAAATCTCATCCCTTGTATGGTGCGTCTGAAGTTCATTAGGTATTGATTAGTCTGCTGATAAAGCAACCGGGTTCAGGGAAATATGCATGTTGCAATAATATTGTGTTGGTTCCTTGACTGATAACCCACAGTATGACTCTATAAAACAACTTTCATTCTCAGAATTTGCAGTCGCAGTTCTTATACGACGTCTTGATCAGCATCGCCGAGAGAATACTGCGAGAAGTGCGATTCAGTACGGGATTAGAACTGCTGCGAGGCAGTGTGGTGTGACCGAAAATAGTGACACTTGAATATTTGATGGATTTTCTGTGGAATTATGTGCCGCGATTAGAACATACAGTCTTCGTCACTTATCTTTCCGGTTTCCTTGACGGACGATTGTTGATGTAAACAAAGTAATAACCGTGCGAACGTTTGTCCATATCACGGCCTACTTGAATTCCTATCTCTTCCCCGTTGCAGCGAGAGTGACAAGTTCCGCTAAAACGTGACACTGATCTAAATTTCAACCCCATTTTTTCATCCTTTCAGCTTTCCATCGTTGACAACCGTGTGTGGGGAAAAAAGTGAAAAACTGATAAAACAAAACAGAGGAAAACTGATCCTAGTGAAACAAATTGCCAATACGAAAAAAAATCACCCCTTTGAAAAGAAGAAAAGCTCCCAAAGTGTTACAACACATACACACAAGCGGGGTGAGAGCGAGAAGCCATCACTCCCCTTCGAGTGAGAGTGAGCAGGTCCCAGATGGGCCAAAGGGAAAACAGAGTGAGTGTTTTGGAAAAGTGACAAAAACGGCGTTTGTTGGTGCATCTGTGTGTTAGTGAAGGTAATGCGATTAGAACTTTTTCGCCAGTGAAACAACAGTGAGTGCACAGAGCGAGAGATCGATCGAGAAAGAGTGAGGGAGTGAGTGAGAGCGGGAAGCTCTCGCACTAGTGTGGTGAGACCAAGATGGCGTCGGCGCCTAAAGTTATTCCAGCAGCAGCAGCAGGTCAGGAGGAGCAAGCTGCTCTTCGTGCCCCTTCCAGCAGCAGCTGCACCGTCAACGGACGCCATCGTTCTCGGTTCTACAACTGTCAGCAGCCCAGCTGCTCCTGCTCCACCTCCCCCAACTCCAGCGAATGCATCCGGCACAGTCGTAACAATAATCATAATCGCAATAATAATAACCGTAACAGTTGCAACCGTCGCAGCCGACGGTTAGATCTTATGAGTGCGTCTCGAGTGTGGCTGTCGGTGGGCCTGGTCCTGGGCTATCTCGGGTGCCTGGGAGCCGGTTTCGTGCTGGATGGATCGCAGAATAGCTTCGCCCAGTTCCGGAAGTGGTACACCGGACTGAATGGCACCCTGGAGCTGGAGTTTAAAACCGAACAGCCGAACGGGTTGGTGCTCTACACCGACGACGGGGGGACGTACGACTTTTTCGAGCTGAAACTGGTGGAGGGGGCACTGAGGTTACGCTACAACTTGGGTGGTGGAGCGCAGATTATCACCGTCGGGCGGGATCTGCACGACGGACACTGGCACAAGGTTCAGGTGAGTAGCAGCGTCTATTGTGGGTTGTTTTGGTGGTGGGGGAATGAATTTCTAATTAGGAACCTACGCGGAATTTTATGAATGTCGGTGAATGCGTTGGAATCCCTGATGATGGAGGAATTTCTAGGAGGAGGGACAATTTGCGCGGGTGCATGCATTGTTAATAACAGTTAGCTTCGTGGAAGTGCCGACCATTCTACTGGAATGGGCTTCCGGTAAGTGCGAAAAATTTGCTCCCCTAATTTCAGCTACGGTTCAAATTTAAATATTATGTAGGGGAAGACGGAGTAAGACCGGCACCCTAACCAATAAATTTTGTAGCTCTGAATGAGCGGGAAATATCACCTTTTGCTATGCTGCATTTGAATTAGCGTTCCCCAAATAAAAAACATGTATGGTTATGTTGCTTAAGTACGTGTTTGTGGAATAACTCTACCATTCCGGTTATCGCTCGTTTATGCGATTTTCTTCTTCTATATTGTTCAGAATCGCAAGATCAAAGCGTATTTTAAATGGAATTGATATTTTGGGGTAAAGTGGCCATATCATGGTTCTCCGGATAATCTGGAGCTCTTGCAGCTAGATGTCATAACACGTAAACTGATAGAGTTGATGCATATATTATGTCACGCTCTAGGGGGGATTCTAAGATTTTGTGACAAGCAATGGGCCCATATCTAGATGTCATAACCTGCAAAACCGCGATTTTTTCCCCAAACAATCTAGTTGAAATTCAAATAATTCCAGAGCAATCAATCAAGAGAATTTCACCTACCTTTTCATTGTGTTGGTCACCCCGGGAGCTATTTGACAGCTCCAGTATAATGTCAATGTACCCCGAAAATTCTGGTTCTCTGGTTCTGTCAAATCGAAAAATGGTGGAGTAAATTTACAATTGGTCTTATTTTTGATCAACTCTTTTCTTAAACGTTTTTGAGTTTTGTTTTTGTAAAAACATTGATATTTTTCTCATAGTTATCCAATCGACTCAACATGACGGGATCGGAAAATGTCTGTCTGTGTATGTGTGTGTGAGAGCGCGTAACACATTTTTCTTAAACGAATTTCTCGGCAACCACTCTACCGAATTGAACGCAGCCATCAAATGAAAGGTACCATGATTCTATAGAATGCCATACACTAACGATATAATTCTTCTTCTTCTTATTCGCATTTCAAGATGATTGCTTAGTGCATATTAGCTTTTTGCGTGCTCTCAATTTAGTGTTCTAGTTATTAATTGAGAGCTTTTGATGCCAATACCAATGCATGAATTTGTATATTGTGCGGCAAGCACAATGATACTCTATGCCCAGGGAAGTCGAGAAAATTTCCAACCCGAAAGATTCTCTCGACCGGGAATCGAACCCGCCGCTTGGTAATACCGTGCCTTTACTGACTAGGCTATGAGGCCCCTAACGATAGCATAGATGGTACGACCATACCACATAAAGTTGGAATGATAACCCGAATTGGTGGTTATGGTTATTGTTAATGCGGGTGTTAATTAATAGATTTTCAATGGAACAACTGGTCCCGGAGATATGGACGGAACAAGACCCGAAAATCGCGAAATACGCGAACTAAGTGGTGTTTGTCAGCAACCACACAACCGAATAAACGAAACAACCGGCTAACAAAAGGAATTATGGTCACATGGAATGCTGTTGATCAAATTTAGAATCGGTCAACTATTTCCGATAAACATGCATTTTTGGAGCTAAGTCGTTTTTATCGGTAATAACTAATGCGAATTGCAAGCAACAACCACCTTCAAATGAAAATCATGATCCCATAGCCTCGTCCATAGAGCATTATTGAACAGATTCAGAATCGGTCAACTGATGCTGGAAATGTGGCAGGAACATGTTTCGGGGAATGTGAGCCATGATACTAAATTTGACCTGTAAGGAATAAAACATATCATGTGACAAAACAAATTACTTCAAAACATGATAACCAATTCAATTGTGGCCATTTCGAGCGCCGCGGATCACATTGATTAGTTCCGGGCATGTCCCAGATGCCTCCGAGGAATTAACCAGACCAGACTCAATAATGAATTTTGATTTCATCAAATCGATTAAATTCCAAGATATGAGGAAAATAATGCAACATCACCCAAGTAACAATACAAGCTGAACATTTAGAACAGAAGCTGATTATTGGTTGATTTAAGGTGTACAAAGCTGATTAACATCAGGCTGAATATATAGTTGATTAGTAGTGCATGAAGCTAATTGTATCCCCATAATCCAACCTCAATAGGTTAGCTGATCCAAAGATTGAACAAGCCTTATTTAAGCTTAACACAACTCCACAAATCAGCACTGCGTTACATATATATTGATAGCTTGATTTGTTAAATGTCGTCAGTGTCTGTGTCACTCGTTCCATGTCCGGCATTTTAGTTCTACTAAATTCACTGCCTACCTTTCTAATTACAGGCAGTGGCAGCAGTAGAGTTAAGGAAAAGGAGATTATTAGGAATAGCTCCAAGTAGAAGTGGTCTGCGAGGACGTCGGAAGTATTAACATTTGTACTTTAGTGTTTTGACTGTCACCACCTTATATTGTACAGAATTTTCAGACCGCATTCCAAAAATATTACTCATTTATGGCACTAAAATAGCATCCAAATGACCATTAAAATAAATCGCGTGCTCGTGTCCACGTTGTGTTAAGTGCACTTGAAAATGATAGGAATGTTTAACTGTTACCAGTTGTTGCTTACAATTCTGAATTGCTGTATAATACTCTTCCGGGTGCTGTTATTCAACTTAAATTTGATGTGCTTGAAGTTAATGATCATAACTTTCACCACACATATGCCTAAATGGTTTAGTAGGTTTGGTTGACGCCTATGAAGCAGCGACTGCCGGCTCGAGTTCCGAAATGCAAAGGTAATTTTTAGACTTATATTAACAAAATAAATATGTTAATCCAATTAGTCAGCAACAAGTTGAAGCAGTTCCATAAAAATGCATAAGATTTGAAGCGGTCTTCCATTATTATTTTTGAAATAAAACTAGAAGGCTGAACAAGGATTGGAAAAGACTGTTATTTAATGCCTTAAAAAGCTTATAATGTATATTACTGTTAAGCTTTTGGCTGATTAAAATCACCAGATTTAGATGTTTAAAAGCTGAACAAAGGTTAACGTGGTCAATGTACAGCAATTATTCTATCTAAGGTTAAATTGAAATTAATTAATCAACACTTGTTAAGCATTTTTAGAGATGAACTAGCCTAAGGCTAAAAATCTCTTTAATAAAGAATTAAAAAAAAAACTTGTTAGGCATCAAATTGTTACCTGGACAGTCTCACTCAAAGCTTATTCATGGCCTGCTTTTGACGTCCACATGAAGTGGAACCAAAAAATGTTTTCTGATGTGAAAAAGTTATGCCACCAACGATGGCTGAACCCATTGTTTACGTACGGTAGAGACATCTACAATTTGTAAGTGGGTACGTGAAATTAAGGTTTTCTGTCTATCCAGTATTTTACGGCCGCCACAATCTGGCTGAGTTTCTGGTAGGGAATATAAGATTTGAAGTATGGCTTGTGTCGTTTGACGTGTAAACGTTCAAATTTGAACGTTTACTCGTCAAACGACACAACCCAAACGTCAAATCATATGTTCCCTACCAAAAACTCAGTCAGATTGTGGTGGCCATAAGCGCTCGTAAAATGCTGGATAGAGGAGAGCACGGCTGAACTTTTGTTCATCTACAGTAAAAAAATTGACTCAACAGCGGGGCCCTGTTTACTAAAAATGAACACATGAATAATGCTCGCGAAACAATTGCAAAGCCATCAACTTTTGTAAATAATTTGCTAGGTCCTTTTCACGAGAACCGAAGTATGCCCATGCAAACCACGAGCACTATCGGAAAGGGGAGAATTTCCGCTGCCCGATGGTGTTGTTAGTTTGCGTGAGCATATTCGGTTCGCGCGAAAAAGTCTTAACAAGTTTTGTGTACATAAGTTGATAGGCCCGTTTCAAATGTTACGTGAGTATTATTCATGTGTTCATTTTTAGTAAACAGGGCCTCGCTGTTGTGTCACTTTTTGTCGAGTGAGTGAACTCAAATCCATCCGTACACTCGTCTATAGATAAAGCTCGATTCAAAGTAAATCTGGACGCACGGTTTAATGCACCACCGTGCCCCTGGTGGTTGGAACAAAAAACGTTTGACAGGCATTTGTTGACGAAGAAATTGGTGAAAAGTTTTTCTCGATTGATCGACGCATCCCGAAATTACGGATCATGGAAATTGAGAAAAGAAAATTAATTGTGCACAAACATCTAGAGAACCCTTCGTGGTCTGCATCAAAAATAGCAAAAGTGTTAAAATTCCCAAAGTCAACGGTGAGTCTTCTAATCAAACGTTACAAGGATACTCTGAGTGGGGATAGAGCACAGCGCATCTATCATGAAAGTGGCACTAGGGACAAAGAGCTGAGGAGAAAGGTGTTGAGGTACGTGAAAAGCAACCCAAGTGTCTCCATACGTGATTTGGCAAAGAAATACGATTCCAACTTTTCCACCGTGCGTAACATCCTTTCAAAAGAAGGATATAAGTCTTTTTGTACCAGTAAACATTCGAATTGCTCCCTGAAACAAAATTTAGTGGCCAAAAAGCGAGCACGATTACTATACGAACGAGTTTTGACGAAATTTGATGGCTGTATTTTAATGGATGACGAAACATGTGTCAACATGGATTATAAACAAATCCCCGGACGAAAATTTTACCTGGCAACTGGTCGTGGGAATGTCCCTTCCAGGTATAAATTTGTTTTTTTCTGATAAGTTTGCTCGAAAACTAATGATTTGGCAAGGAATCTGCAGTTGTGGCCTTAAAACCAAGGTTTTCATCACATCTCACACAATGACGTCGAAGGTTTACATTTAAGAGTGTCTGAAAAAGCGGATTTCACCCTGCCACTACTCTAAGGAGGTACTAGAATAGTATGCAGCAAACAATGTTAATTTCGTCGCCAAAGAGATGCATCCTCCGAATTGCCCTGAGTTCAGACCGATCAAAAAATATTGGGCAATTGTCAAGCGAAAACTTCGAGGATGCGGTAAAGAAGTGACAAATGCACAACAAATGCGTTTAAAGTGGAATAAGTTTGCCGGTACAGTGTCACCAGCGACTGTGCAGATCATGATGGCATCGATCACAAGTAAAGTGCGACAGTTCGTTCGAAACGGTGAAATGTAATAACTTGTTATATATCGTTTTAAAGCTGAATAAATACCCTTTTGTTTGACGTTTTGATCAACCGTGTATGTTGTTTAATTCTTGAGTTATCATCACTTGAATGCGTCCAAATTTACTTCGAATCGAGCTTTACACGGGGGGTGGTGTTGGCGGACTTCGGTTCGCGACAAAATGGCCTTACAAGGATTGTTTACAAAATGGAGCTGAGGCCTTCTGAATTGTTGGCCTTGAATTAAAACTATCTTTAGTTAAAAAAAAACATACCTAGTATCTCACTTCTGGCAGGTACTTTAAAAAATGCATTTTGAAGCGAAACATTGAACACATTTCTAGTTCTGTAGAGCAGATTTCAACTCAATTGATCATAACAGAACAAAGTTGTAGAGCGATTCCAATCAAATTCGCAAATCCATTAATTTTCGTATTTTTTTTATTTCGCTGAAAGTTTTTAGAAACGTTTCGATGCCATTTTGCATCTTCATATCACAGGGCTGGTAGTGAGTCACTTAACTTGGTCACTTTTTTCAAGCCAGTCTCTAAAAAGTCTCTTTTTTAAGGTCAAGTCACTAAAGTCACTTTTTCTTGAATCAGTCACTATTTTCATCTTCTTTAGCGTGAATTTATTTCAAGATTGATCATGCTTTGCTTTGTGACGTTTAATCGTCTTTCTCTATCTACTTATTTTTCGAAATCAAATTTCCTGAGTTTTCCAGGTTTTTCCAGAACTTTAACGGATAAATTCAAGGCTTATGATAAGGAAGCTATTTTTAAAATGCGTTAAAAATATGCATTTTCTGCAAGATACAAAAGTTTAGCGCTTACTTAATTTCTCACTTTAATATAGTTGGTGGGGTTGTGTACAAGACACGACCGCAGGGTTGACGTAGGCTACGTTAAGCTGTGTAGTGAAATTCTCGTGCATTTTTTCTAGATATTGATTTAATATACAGTAGAAGTAACCTATGATTTCGGTCCTATGTACATATTTTGGATGTCCTACTTAGTGAAACTTGGTTAAATTCAGGACTTCATAAAAATGCGAATACATATTCTATTTCATTTGGTTCCTAAATAACAATCAGATATGAGTAAGGCTTTCTTCAGGTGATTCATTGAAGCGTCCAACAATGACCGTCATGATGGCTGATATTCCCTATCACTTCAAGATTTCTAGGACACAAATCTTGGACGGTTGTGACACCACTCATGAAATTGAAACTCCTTGTGTACTGGACTGCAACAAACGTGAAGTTCCAGTTTCTTTGTTATAAGTTTTGTGAGAGCTGATATCTGCACTCTTGAAATTTTTCTATGGTAATGAGATTGATCCTCAGCGATTCAACTTCACACACAAAAACGGAGTGCCGAGATTGGAGATTTGACACTTCGAAAATAAGTTAAGATGTTCGAAAATCCCTCTGTTGTAGATCGGCCGATTTTCGAGAAAGCGTCTGTCAAATTGATTCCTTGTCTGTCAGAAATAAGTCTGCTGGAATAGCAGGTTTATTTGAAAATTTGCCATCTGTCAAATTTAAGTAAGAATTCACCAAATGGAACACAGCCTTAATAACTTGAGCACAGGATCGTTTCTTGTTGTGTTTGTCGTATTAGATGCTAGATAAAAAACTTATTTTATCGATATGTGTGCTGATAATACCTGGGTCGAGTGGATTCAAGGAGAAAGTCGACGAAGAGAATCTTGTCAGTGTTACTTAGGACCTAATGCAATGTTCAGTTTGAATTGTTTCGCTTAGCTGTAAACAGAAAATCGATGAAGAGAATCGAACATTACAAGTAGGCCCTTTTGAACGCTCACTGTCGAATTTCAGAACCTAGCACTGAAAATAAACTCGACGGTACCTCTATTTATGCTAAGGGATAAGCATTGCAAGTCCCTCCTACTTGAAGAATTTTGCAAAAAAACTGGGGTTGTATAAACCGTTCTATAGCATAATTTTCCAATAGGTAATCTAAAAGCATAAATAGAGGTACCGTCTATTTGTCTAACGTAGTAGTTGAGGAAGGAGAGTTCAGAAATTGAGACTGGCCATGTATTAGGTGTACACGCTCCGAGGGGGAAGGGGAGTTAATTGGTCAAAAATATACGTAATTTATGGATGGCCCTAATTTTACTTCCAAGGCTGTGTCACAATGGGTGAGTTGAATTTAACTCGTGGTTAAAAGTGACAGATGAGTTATCGAAAAACCCTGCTATACGAGCGTGGTTATTTCGGACCGACTAGAAGTTAAATTTTGATTACCGTGGCTAGGTTCTGTTTGAAAACTGATCAATTTCCGGCATTTTCGAACATGGAAAATAACTTACGAAATGTCACGTTTAACCACGAGTTAAATTTAACTCGACAATTGGTTCACAGCCCAAGAAATATTTCTCGATTACTTTTTCGAAGGACCGTATCAGCTTTAGTAAACGACGCATTTGATCGTCAATTTGGCGAAACTGGTAGCTCGCCCACGCATGCTAGTACTACCATCAGATAGGGGAAAATTTTCCCAACCTGTTAGTGGTGTTAGTATGTGGGGCGAGCTATTAGTTATGCCAAACCGACGATAAAATGCGTTGTTCACAAAAGCTGATATGTCCTTCCGAAAAGTAATCGAGATTTGTAGTTATCATTCAGGCAAGGAGCGCTTGCGCCATCGAGGCGACGCCGCTACCAGCAGCCAATGATCTCGACGGGAACGACGCGCAAAGTTCGAGGTACAAAACTCGAACTCTGCGCGCTTGACAGGAACCGCCTTCCTACTGCTGCTACCTGCTTACCCGCTGTCCGAAGCGAAAATGAGTTGAGGTAGTTTAAATTAGTTTTAGTTTAAATGATCTTTATTTTAGTTTTACTTGGACGATTACCATATAAATTTTTTTACTAAGTGATTTAATTGCTTTCTTCATCTTTAGGTATGGGCAAAATTCAAAATTTGTTTTACAGAATTAGTCCTAGACTTAGTACACGGTCGACCACCTTGGTGGGATTGGTTTGTTTTGTTTTTAGAATTTGAAGAGAAACTACTTAATACTACTATTTACAGCTTAAAACTAACCTACTCTACTATATACACTTAACCTACTATGTACAAATTGCTTATTAAAGCATGTTCAGAAAGATTGCATTTTTGAATAAATTTAGTTGTCATATCATCAATTTTGGAATCTACTTTGGGAATTTCTGCCTCTTGATGGAGGTCTGCTATTCTTGTGTCGAATGGACGATCTAGGATCATCCTCAACACTCTATTCTGTGCAACCTGGATTTTTTTCCTGTGGGTCTGAGCGCACGATTCCCACACCGGGGCGGCATAGAAGATCGCGGGGGCTATGATCTGTTTGTAGACAGCCAGTTTGTTTTGCCTTGAGAGGCGGGATCTGCGGCAAATGAGCGGATACAAACACCTAACCAAGGCGGAGCACTTAACTAGGGTTTTCTCTATGTGCGAGCGGAACAGGAGCTTCTCATCGAACAACATCCCGAGATAAGTAACATCAGTGGACCACTCGACCCTTGTACCATCCATTATTACGGTACAGGAGGGAGACGGTTTAAGTTTTAATGATTGTCTGTGAAGGAACATGATCGCTTGGGTTTTCGAGGCGTTGATTTTGATTTTCCACGTGGTGGCATAATCAGTAAAGGTGTCAAGGCATCGTTGGAGCTTGTTCGTAATTTCACGAGGCATCCTACCCTTGACGGCTATCGCGGTGTCATCTGCAAACAGAAAGAACACGCAACCGTCTCCTAGAGGAGGGATGTCCGACGTGTAGATGCTTTAAAGCAGTGGTCCCAGCAGACTCCCTTGTGGAACACCTGCTGGGATCGGAAATTGTCCCGAAAGGGAACTATTCAACGACACCCTGAACGACCTTTGCTGGAGATAGTTACGGGTGATTTTCACAAGGTATGGTGGAAAGTTGGAGTTACAAAGCTTGTATATAAGTCCGTCGTGCCAGACATTGTCAAACGCCTTTTCGACGTCTAACAAGGCCATGGCTGTGGACTTGGATACAGCTTTGTTACTTCGGATGTTATTCATCACCCGCACTAGCTGATGATTGGTGGAATGCCCCTTGCGGAAACCGAACTGTTCCGGAAGAAGAATGTCATGTTCCTCCACAAACTTGTTTAGTCGGCTGAGGATCAATTTTTCGAACAGCTTGCTCAGCGCTGAGAGCAGGCTAATCGGTCTGTAGCTTGACGGTAGTGAAGGGTCTTTCCCAGGTTTGCGGATCGGGATGATTTTTGCCACCTTCCAGATGCTTGGAAAGTAGTGCAGCTCCAAGCATCTGTTGAGGATGGCAGCCAGCAGCGAGTGCACCCTCGCGCTGAGATTTTTCAACTCTAGGTTGAATATTCCGTCAAACCCGGGAGCCTTCATGTTCGTACTGTGTTTCAGCGCTGAGCAAATTTGTTCCTCTGTAATCCGTTCTTCTGGAGGGACGGCACAAGGGGAGGCATCTAACGTCTGGACGCACTGCACAACCTGGTTCTCGAGTGGACTTGGGATTGTAGAGCCAAGCAAATGCGACTGGGCAATGTGCTCCCCAATTGCATTGGCCTTCTCTTCGTTGGTGATAAGCCGTTCGTCATTGACTCTAAGTGGTGGAATGGGCTTGGGGTAAGACTTCAGCACCTTGGCAACCTTCCAGAATGGTCTGGAACGGTCGTCCAGGTTCTGAACGAGCCGCCCGAAACTCTCGTTCCGGATTGAGACCATTCTGGAAGCGATCTGCCGATTCAGATCGACCATTTCGTATTTACGCTGCAGATCCCCAGTCCGCTGAAACTGGCGTCTACGAACATTTCTGAGCCGAATCAAGAGTTTGGTGTGGGAATCAATTGCTTGAAACTTACCCCTCACAGGAACTCGTCGAACGCACTCTTCGTCAGCCACGGATATGGCTTGATGGAGACCCTCCAGGGCCCGGTCGATGTCATCCACTGTGTCGAGCGGTGGGTTGTCGTCGATGTGGCGGTCGACCACGCGTCGAAACTGGACCCAGTTGACTCGATGGTAGTCCTTCCGCTGGCACGGTGCAGGGGCCAAGTTGTAGCCCAGCTCGGTCAGCACCGGTTGGTGGTCCGAACTCAGGTCGTTGACGGCAACCGGCTTGGCTAATCTGGTGTTTGCCAAGAACAGGTCCAGCGTCGATGGGTTGCCCGTCGGTGATGTGAAGGTTGGTTCGTCCGGAAACCAGACGGAATAGAGACCATGCTGGGAATGGTCGAATAGCAGGCGGCCGTTCTGGTTCTGCTGGTAGTTCCGCCAGGCCTCGTGCCGGGCGTTCAGGTCCCCTCCGATTACAAAGCGGGCATTGGTGTGGGTTATGATGGCAAGGTCGTTCTTGAACTGCTGTGCTGTACCATTGCTAACGGTACATTGCCGGGGGCAGTAGACAACGATGAACCGGACGTTTCCGGTCGATGTTTCCACCTCAACGCCGACGGCCTCGATGATGGAAGTGCGGTAGTGGGGTAGGGTGCAGTACTTGATGCCTTTCTTGATGATGACCGCGACACCGCCCCCCCTGGAGCTGGTGCGATCAAGCCGGACAATGCTGTGGTCGGGCAGCCAGAAGCTGTCACCGGTCTTGAGGTGGGTCTCGGTGAGAAGGCCCACGTCGATGTCGTGCTTGCGGAGGAAGTCTGCAAGCTCAATGTTTTTCGCCCCTACGGAGCGAGCGTTCCAGTTGGCGATCTTTATGGGTTCACGGTCCATAATTAGCGACGAAGGAGATGATAGCTTGGAGCTGTTGTGTTCTTGTTGCGCAGGTGCGCTTGATGATGATGGCCTGGGCCAACAGTGTGACGATCTCATCCGTTGACAGCGGAGAATCGTCTGTAGCTTCACCGGTTGTACCGGCCAATCCCGGAGCAGGGGGATCCGTCGATGGCCCGGAGGCTTGACCGTTTACTGCAGCGGCAGCCAACTGTTGGTTGAGCGGGAGCGGCGGCAACACTGGAATTGGCCGTGATTGGACCGGTGATAACGGAGGAAAGTTCTGCGCGTTGTTTTCTGGAACCTTCTTGCGACCGGGCTGGCTGTTGGACGAGGCCTTCTTCCGGATCTCGGCGTATTCGGCCCGCTTCGGACAGGCCTTACTCGTGGCCTTGTGGGCGGCACCGCAGTTGGCGCATGTGGGAGGGGCTTCCTCGATGCTGTCGCAGTTGTCGATCTTGTGGTTTTTGCCGCATTTGATGCAGCGGCTGGCCATGCGGCAATTCCTGGTGCCGTGCCCGAACAATAGGCAGTTCGAGCACTGAGTGACGCCACGGTGGGTGGGTTTATACCGCTCCCACTTCACTACGATGTGGAACAGTGTGCGTGTCGTCTGGAGATCCTTCACGGTTGTGGAGTTCTTCTCCAGATGGACCAGGTAGAGCTGGTCACGATACTTGATGGCCTTGCTGCGGGTCATCTTGTGGACTTCGACCGGCTTGAGGCCGTTCGCCTTAATCTCGTCCATTAAGGTGGTGGTGTCCATGTCGTGGAGCCCGCGCAGCACCACTTTCAGCGGCTTGGTGGCCTCGATGTCGTGGGAGAAGTACTCCAGCTTCATTCTGTCCAAGAGGGCCTGAACTGCGTTGAAGTGTTTTTCGGCCGGGACCATCAGTTTGTAGCCTTCCGTGCACCGTTGAATGGTGCAGCGAAGGCCCTGCTTAATGTAGAAATCCAGCTGCTCCCATAGCCCGGGAGGGAAGCCCTTCACATAGAAGGGTGGCAACTTAACTTTTTTCGGCACCGTCTCAGGGTCCGACTGCGGCTGCGCTCCGTTCTGCAGGGCGGAGAACGGATTGTTGCTCAGCAGCTTTTTTGCTGCTGATACGGTGGCGCTGCTGTCTTCAGGTCTGGGTCGTTTAGTTCCGGGAGGCCCCGGCTGCGGGTCCGCAACGCCTGTCGGGATGGGCAATGGGGTTTTCTTCTGCTTCTTCTGGGCTGGCTCGGTGGTCGCGCCGTCTCCAGGGAGAGTCTGTTTTCCCGGTAAACCGGCACTCGCGTTACCGTGCGATTTCTTACCCATGGCTGGGTCAGCGAGAGCGTCACTACACAACGCGGAGCTAATTAGACTTGCGAACGAACGAACGAAACTAGAGAGAATTCAAATCGACTGAACTGCTCAACAGTCTGGCAGCGAATCATGAGTTGAGGTACATTAGCAGCGCTGTTTTATAACTTTTCTGATTCAAGCAGCACGATGTGCAACCAAATTGTACTTGATTATGAGGACTGGGTTTGGGGAGAACGTTTATTTCATGGAAACAGTGATAAAATTATCACTTTTTATTTGTCCATTTTTAAAACAGTTTTTTTTTATGAAAAGTGAAGAAAAATTTATTGCAACAGCTTACGAAAGGCATTTCCTATCGATTGGTGTATTCGGATTTTAATTTCATCTATAAATGACAAAGCTTATAGCGTTCAAAAAATTACACCTTTTCGTGACGGTCTACGTCAAAAACCTAGCAAGATCTAAAAATATTCAATGTCCTGTAGTTTCGTATTTCATGTACAAGCTCAAGATAATGAAAATTTTCAAAGTGCCTGAATTAAGGAAAACATTAAATTATTTATTTCAAGTTTGCAACTAACTTTATGAAAGATTAGAGATCTTCATTGCAGTCCCATTAACTTCACAACAATTGAAGAAAATGGAAGGAAATGCTGAGAATTTTAGTAACACTTCATAAACAAACTACGGTAACATAAGGGAAGTTAACACACTGTAATTATGGGAAGCTTAATATCCGAAAATTTTCAGGAACTTTTATGAAGCTCATAGAATTTCAGAGCACATCACAGGTGTTAAGCGAACTTGAGAAATATAGAAACCTTGAGGGGTATTGTGCACTTTTTTTAGAAGTTCTAAACACCTCAGAAAAGCTAGATCTAGAGATCTTTGGGGAATTTCAGATCTTAAGAGCAGTTCCCATGACTTTAGTTCAGAAAAGTTCAGACTTGTTGGAGCAGTTTAAATATCTATAATCGTAAATTTAGAAAAATTTAGCACCCTTAAGATGTTCCGATAATTTCAAGGATGTACACTGTACAGAGACCATCAAACAATTTATGAAAACTTCACAGAAGTCCAAAGAATGTCAGGTAAATTTATCATCAATAGAATTGAGAGCTTTAGGGAAGCTTCGAGAACATCAAGACAAATCAGAGAATCAAAGGGCAGTTCAAATAATTTCAAGAAAATTGTAGAAACCTTAAGGAAGCTCCGGAAACTTCTAAAAAGCTCCGACAGAACTTCTGGAACGTGATAAAAATTATATGAACATCCGGAAAACGTTAGAGTATTTTAAGGGTTTTATATCATGGAGATATCAAGAACTTTAATAAATGCAAAAAAATTAGCTAAGTTCATTAGAGAATATCAACGAACTTAAATTAATCTATAAAAAAAAAATGTGAGAACTTTTAGCAAGCAGCGATAAATATCTTCACGAAACTCCAGAGAACTTATAATTTAGATAGTTTCATTCAGTTTCAGCGAAGTTCCGAGTACTTCGAGGACAATCAGATAGCTTCAGAATAATCTCATTAACTTAAGCAAATTTACAGCGACTTACAAAAAATTCCGTGGAATTATGGGGTATTGCACGAATTCTATGATTCATCCAAAAACGTCAGGAAATTTTGAATATATATATATATCAGAAAGTTTGCCGGATTATTAAACAAATTAAGAGAACATCAGGTAAGCATAGTTCAGGGAAAATAAGTGAGCGTTTTTAATGGTTAGAATACTTACGGAAAATTGTAGAAACTTCAAGGCAAATCAATTAATTACAGCAAAATTGCAGGTTTTTAAAATATACTGATCAATTCAGGGCTGTCTAGAGAACTTTAAAGAAATTCAATAATCGTGTAGGTAGTTTTAGTAACACCAAGAAAGTCTAGACTATTGAAGAAGTTTTAAATTAGTGTCGATAATTTAATGAAAGTTTCATGAACTTCAAGAAAAATCATAAGAACTTCAGTGGAAATCCTAAGCTGGAGCTTAAGAGGAGATCCGAGAACTTCAGGAATTTTTATGGACATTAGGAAAATGCGGGAGCATTTGAAAGAAGTTTAGTAGGCTCCGAAAATTGAAGGAATTTCAGGGAGAGGTTAGTCATTAGTTTCAGAAAATTAGTGGGAAATTTAAAGCAGTTCCCAGATTTTCATATAACTTCAGAGACGATAAAAATTTAATTGAGGTCTTTGCATAAGTTCAGAAGTTCACTGAAGCTTAAACATTTTTAGGACGGTACAATTAAATTCAGCGCAGTACAACAACAACATGAGAACTGCTAAAACGTTAGAGCAGTTTTGAGAATTTCAGAAAAGAACAGAGAACCTCAGAGCAGTTCCATTATCATAAGAGAAGTCATAAAGTTTAAAGAATTAAGAGACCTTCAACGAATTGTTAAACCTTTAGAAGATATTCATGATCGTTAGAAAAATTAAGGAAACTTTAGGAAGTCCTATAATGTTCAGGGAAGTTTAAGAATTTGATGAGTAGTATAGTGAGTATCAGGCTAGTTTATCAAACTACAGAAGAACTTCAAGGCAGAATCATTAACTTCAGGAAAAATTTGGGAAGTTCTCAGAATAGTCCATTCCATATTCAATGGAAATTTCGATGAAGCTTTCCTCCGAATTCAATTTTCTTTTAGTTTTCCTCGAAATTACCTTGAAGTTCTCCTCAATAAGACACCCTTTGGAAAGAATATCAGAATATTCATTGAATTCATTTCAGATTTCTTTTTGAATCTCACTCTTTACCTTGGAATTCTACTCACATTGAAAGTCTCCTAAATATTCATTGGAATTTCTACTCACAAATTCCTCAGAATTTATTTTCCGACTTCCTTTGAAGATGTCCTGGAGTTATTCTCAGATTTAATTGTGATCTTTCTTTTAGTATTTTCAAAAAAAATCCAAGGACTTATGCTCCGAATTTTTTCGGTGCAAAACCTTGTTGGTACATATTGGATACAAGGTGCTGCCATCTTTCGGCGATCCGTTGACGTACCCTTCCAAATGCCCTACTCTGTATTCGGCTGATGGGCCTTGCCTTTCCAAACCATTTTTTTTTTCGCAAATTCCCAGGAGAACCGAAAACGAGTTTATTTCCATTCTCGAATTCATCATTCACTTAACATTCCGGGCAATATTCCGCTCTTACCGAGTCAACACTTCTTCCTCGTCTTATCGACGTTCGTGGGAGGCAAGTACAAACACAGACACACTTTGGACCGCTTTTCTTCGGAGATGAAAGTGGCTTCATGTACAGGGGAAGGAGGAATGGTACCTTTTTTTTACATATGCAAGCAACACGGTTGAATGAAGAAGCGAATTTCGTCCTCGTTAGGGACGTCCTTGAGCTTGCCTGCCGTGCGGAAATTAAAAGCTTGCACATGTAATATGTAAATTGTAACACATTTTCCCTTTCGGGGAAACGGGCGAGCTTCTGAGAATGGCATTTTGTTGGCAAAAGAATGCCGCACAGGAGTGAAAAGCATTCCCTTTGTGTTGTTTAGATGCCCGTGAAGCATTTTCGTCCGTCCTTTCAGGCGATTGCAGAAAATTCTAAGGAGGGTGAGTGCTTTTAAACGGTTCTTTTCATTTGAAAATCGTGCATCAGAGCATGACGGAAGCACCTCCTGGCATCATCAACCTTGAGATGCTTTCCGTGCATCAAGCGGTACGGAGCGAACGCGTCAAGGTGAATTTTCCATCACCGAGTTGACTAATTGGTCTGATCGGCCATCTGTCCATCGTAAAAACGGAGAAAGGACTCAAAATTGACACCCAAAATAAACGGGCATCTTGTTGCACCAAAATTTGACGCACGTCTCGAGGAGAATGAACATAAATTAGAGGCTGCAAGGAGCCATCGAGCGGAATGGTCGTTTGATGAGCGTTGTTGACGTTGACAGCACGCGCGGCAACATCTGGTTCCGTGCCGACGACGACTGTTGAGTTGAGCTCGTTCGTTCCGCCGAAACGACGACGTTGAGCCTTTTTCCTGCCTGACGTTTTATGAGGAAAGCGTGATGAAACGTTCCATGGGGGGAAATAAAGAACGAGAAGGGAGCCTTTTTCTCCAAATGGTTCGCCGGGCTGTGATCGGTGTGTAATAAATGAGGATGGTGGCGAGACTGGAGCATTACAGCCTCGTTTTCGAGGGAGAAATTGGTTTTCGCCAGAAGAGTCAATATTGGCGAATTTTTTTTTTAAAGTTCTATTGAAACTTGTTCAGCTGGGAATTGGGCAATAATCAGCTTCGTTCGAGTTTTTTTTTCGATATGGAAGGGGATTCTGGGAGACTGGTTTCTGCGAATCGATTTTGATAAAATTCTCCAGTGAATGCTCTTTGCGGGAAAACGCTTCTGCCAAGTTATCTGAGAAAACCGTTGTTGAATTCACAAACTGAAGAGTGCACGAGTGAATTCGAGCTAATGCAACAACAACACAATTGAAAGGGTGCTAAGCGCTTTGTTTAATGACAAAGAAAATCATTTCGCTCACGCATATTTCAACGATGTACATAAGAAAGTTTCACTGTAGCATCATTGGTGTAGCTAGAATAATGCTTCTGTAGGGGAAATAAGGGGAGCATGTTGTGTTTTGAAGTCACGTCTTTCGGCAACATATCGGAGGTGCAATTTAAAAAAACCAAAATCGACCGCGTCACGGAAAGTGGTCAGGTTTTGACAACTTATAACTCTGTCATTAGCGGAGGGAATTTAATTCTAAACAAGTCAATCGATTGGTAATTTTTCTACAAAGCTGTTAAAATGAATACTTTATCAATATTAATAGGTCACTATTGAAAATGACACAAATGTCCAACTGTTGCAACGGTGATCAAAATATCACCGATTGCCTGCAAATAGTGGTTTCCCTTACATAGTCGCCAAATATTGATGCCGAGCACGTAATCCTACGTCAAATCTACGTCAAATATACAACCTCTTACTTTTTTTTTATTTGTTAAACTACGTTTATATAACATCTCGAGAAAATGCTATTCAATCAAATGGCATCAAGGCAACTTGTCATTTTATTTTCCTGTTGGATTAATTTCCACTGAGACCAATAATAAAAATTTGCACACAAATAAAAAGCTGTAACTTTTTAACTATTACAGTGAACTTTCATTCGTTGGGCTAAACCCATAGCCAGTGCTGCGTGCTATCAATAATGTCAACTGACGTAAGATATTGGCCTTGCACTGAATTTCACTTTCGACACTGATATTCTTGGTAAGCATAATATCAGCTTTGATATTGCTATCCATATGAATATCACTAGGGAAATGTTGAAAATCTTACTTTTATTTCAATAAATCAACTTTTTTTGTATAACCGTTGCATTGTTGTAATATTACTGATTAGTTTCCTAAAGATCGGTACTCGATTAGCTGGCATATATGAGAAACATTTGCGGCAAAACGGTGAATATCAGTGATCCCTTTACGATGTCAATGTCATTTGCGCACTGATATTGAGGCGAATGATATTGATATTCTAACTGTGTGAACTGATACTGACATCAGGTGGCTAGGGAAATTCAGCATTTTGTAAGCATTGATATCGATATTTTGCAGCACTGCCCATTAGACTGATGCAAAATTTGAAATTTTCGCTCCACAGTGCTTAAACGGTTCCAAATTAGTTCCTGCTTAGCTTCCCAAAATTTGAACTACTTTAGAAAGAAACTGACTTGGCACAAACCATTTCAAGTTTATATGGGAATTACTATGGGCGAACTTATGTTTTTGTTGATATCTATCTAACAATTCACCACATCACTATGCTTTTAAAAATGATAGCAGTGATTGTAGCAAATTTTCCCAGCTACAACTTTGTTGGAAACCACTTTTCAATCAAATGAAAGGAACAAAAGTTATTAATGATTCAAGTCACTGATGTCTTATGATTATGCTCATTCAACTGTTCAGCAGGCAACATTGGTGTTTCTGGTGCGAAGAATAGAGCACAAACATCATGGCTACTATGTCACACTGCATAATACAGTGTTGCCTACAGAACAGCTGCTTGATCTTGCCATAAGATTATCAATCTCTCAAACAATTAATAACATTTGGCTGAAAAACGATGTTCCAGAAAGTTGTAGCTAAGAAAATTTTCCTTAAGAATAATTATAGAAATTTTCGAAAAAGCAATGCGGAAAATGGGTAGAAGGCAATGAACAAAAACTTTGGTTTTCCCATAGTAATTTCCATATAAACTTCGAATAGTTTGTGCCAAGTCAGTTTCTTACCAAATGAGTTTAAATTTTGGGAAGCTAATCAAGACCTGATTTGAAACCGTTTGAGCACTGTGGAGTGAAAATTTCAAATTTTGCATCAGTCTACTGCCCATAGCCGACTTAGGCTGTGTTCCATTTGGTAAATTTTCATTAAAATTTGACAGATGATTTTTTTTAATAAAACTGCTATTGCATCAGACTTATTTCTGACAGACCTGGAATCAATTTTGACAAACACATTATCGAAAATCGAATGATCTTCAACAGAGGGGTTTTCGAACATTATAATTTATTTTCGAAATGTCAAATTTAACTGAAAATTCACCAAATGGATCACAGCCTAAGTGAAAGGCTTGCGTTAGGATGGCTGATCCGTCAAGCTGAAAATTTGGTTGAGGGATATCACAATCCTTGAGCAACTATCTCAAGTGTTCATCCATGAGCCTCTCGAAAAGGAATCACGACTGTCAGAAATGGGCTTCAGCCCATCTAACGGGACCCCAACTAAAACATATCCCACTCCCACCGACGAGGGGGATGAAAGTAATCCATTCTACATTTGATTTAACAGATTTAATTAAAATTTCCTAAATAATTCAGATTTTTTGGATAAACTTGATTCATAATGAAAAATAACAAGCGTCTTCCGATATCATCCGATTTCATCCACTATTCTTCGATAATCTTGGGTGAGTTTACTCTAATATGTTTTAGTGTGTTTATGTTTACTGTCACTTTCATGATCGTGCGGTTTTCGCATTCGGTCAATCTCGAAAAAATCGCAAATCGAACGGCAAATTCTTTTAGGCTACTACACTCTTCCCCGGAGTAACAACAAAAACCACCCTTACCTGCCAATCTTCCGTTCAGCAGTTCCGTTTAATTGATACAGTCTTGGACCCCAAACAGTGGTTCCAGCAGATGCGCTTCTCAGTTATCTAAATTGAATTCCAATGTCTGAAAGAACTCATCGAGGACAGGACTAGCATGCACCCCCGGGGTCAAGTTAGCTAATCTGTACTCCAAGGGGTATCCGGCTTAAATACTCATCCCCTCCGTCCTCTGTTTCTGGTCCATGACCGCCGTCCCATTCTCTGATACATAGATTCCGATCGCGCTAATCTACCTAAATACCAGTGACAACGCCTCGCAAATCACCTAACCAGTCCCCGGTTCGCAATCCATCAGAAGAAGAAGCTTACCTCCGGCACTCCGCCTATACCGCTCCCAACCAACAACCTCCCTCGCAAGATCGAGAAAACCCCTCACCGAGTCCTCCCGAAATCCAGCCGTCAACCAAGACTCATTTGGTCTTACCGAGGCTCTTACAATAGGGTGGGGCTTATTTTTCAAAATCTTTCGGGGACACGTTTTCTCATGTGGAAAAGGGCCAAACGAACAACATATCCAAAAATGAGCGTTTTTCGTTAAGATTTAGAGGTGGCACCAGAGGCCTAAGCCCAAAATATCGAACGAAGCTGATTTTCGAACAAGTCTAGTGCGTCTTTATGTAAACACATGATTTCGTTACCCTGAAGTCAAAAATTTTGTCCGATTGACCTTATCCGTCAAATTCATGATTATATTCGTAATGTAATTTAAAACGAAAATTTCCAGAATCTTATTGTAAACGTGAACTTTCACAAGAAAAACCTAACTGACTTGAAGAAAAGTAATATTGTTGATAAGTATTCGTCATAGTGAGGTCATATTCGAGAATTGGATTTTATGGATTAATAAAATTTAACACAAATATAATGAACACATTTCTAGATAAACATCTCAAAATTACCTATCTGCATTGATCGATTCTCTTCCGTTAATAACTCAGCTGTAAAAGCTTTCCCTATTGTGTTTGACATTTTGGATGCTAGATAAGAACCTCCTTTATCAAACTATTTTGTAAAATTAGCACAAAATCTGTATGCATAGCAGTGGTTATCAAAAGAGATAGTCGATGAAGAGAATCGATCAAAGCAGATAGGACCATTTGAAATGTTCATCGAGATTTAATCATTCTCTCTGTCTTCTCTCGATCTCCCTCACACTTTCGCATTCTCGCTCGATCTGTATCGTACTCATACGCTCACTGTATCTAGCACTGCCAAGAATACTGTTTGCGCTAGATCATATTCGTGGGTGTAAGTCCAAACCTGCTATACCGTATATCTCGAAAATGGTTAAAGATATCGCCAAACGGACAAAATTTTTGTCTTCAGGGCAGTGTTCGGAAAATCATTCTCAAATCTCATTCATTGAGCCTCCCTGCCAGAATAAACTCACGTGCGAATGCGGCAAACAAAATTCACGCTTGAGATTCTCATGCATATTCACGCACTCACACTCACAACGCCGAAAAATCATTCCAGCTTCAAACTCATAAAAACCACTCAAACGTCAATTGATACCAAGCCTATTGATGGTGTGTTAGTTTTCCAACCCCTGATGCACAAACAATAGTAATAACAATGATTAACGCCAAAATATAAAGCAATGAATTTTTGAACCTGAAAACTCATCGGTGATTTTTGTGACGTTGAATTTTGCAAAGTAAAACTCATAGGCGCATAAACTCACGAATGAGATTTGAGTTTTTGAGTTTTTCCGAACACTGCTTCAGGGTAACGAAATCACGTGTTTACTTAAAGACGCACTAGACTTGTTCGAAAATCAGCTTCTATCAATATATTGGACTTAGGCCTCTGGCGCCACCTCTAAATCTTAACGAAAAACGCTCATTTTTTGATATGTTGTTCGTTTGGCCCTAGTAATCATTTTCCACATGAGAAAACGTGTCCCCGAAAGACTTTGAAAAATAAGCCCCACCCTACTCTTACAACCACCTTAGCCTCCCACCCGAAGAATGCTCAATTATTTCATGATTCTCAGCCATGCAAGTATCCAAGCAAACCTGGTGCTGCTCGGTCAGACGTCGGTTGCACCTATTTGCAGAGAACCCGTTATCCAGGTTGCGATTCGTGAACTCGAACCACCCACATTCCTCATCGAACTCTGACGAAATCCACCTCAACATCTCGACAATGAGCGTTCATAAGGGCAAATGTTGTAAACGTAAACAATGGCTTTTTTCTTAAATTTTCCTAATTCGAAGTCTTTCCACTAATTCTATCGGATAGGGGGACTCTCCCTCTACACAATCATTGTGATATTTTACTTGAGCGAGTTTTCATCTTCGAGAAATTCGCGGAAGAAGTCATTGTTTACGTTCGCGACATGGGCCGTTATGAAAAAAACAGCAGAGAGTTGTTAGTTGTAATCTAAGAGGAAGAGGAAACAATTGGCTTCTTACTCTTTTATCTCTATCTTTATCTCTCTCTCTCTCTCATTCTCTCTCTCATTCTCTCTCTCTCTTACACACTTAAAATCGGCCACTCCTCCCAACTAACAATGTTCACAATGTAAACGCTTTACTCATTTCCAGTGATGGCATAATCCTCACTCAAATGATTTTGTTTCGCTCTCAAGGGCTACCAATATCACGCATGATATTGGAATAAAATATCAAGCATGATATTGTTTTTACAAGCTCCTTTGATATTGCGAGACTATTCAGAACATGTAAAATTGCAGCCACGAGTTGACTTACCACAAAATGATTCCTTTGCACATCGTTTTCTTAAGCGCCCATTACACATATCAATATATTGACAATAAATTGACATACTGACAATATTATTGAAGAGGTGATATTGAAGACGATGATTGATGACAAGTATTGACGAAAAACTGATTTTAATTCACTTTGTCAATACTCAGAATGTATTGACAAAAAACCGTCAATATTGACAACATTAATGGCAATACGTTAGAAGTCGCTTTTACCTCAATGTATTGAAGTCAATATTTCTTGTCTCAATTTCCCCACACAAGAAACATGGATCAGCGAAAAAAAGTGTGTTTAGAGTTCATGTTTGCATTCGGCTCCAAACAGAAACGGTTGCTGAACCTGTATGTATTGAAAATACTACACACTGAATTCGGGTTTTTGAACAGCTGAACAAATTGGAAAAATTTCAAATGACCGTTACTCGAAGGAAATCAACAAAATCGACAATTTGGTTTTGTATCGTTCAAAAGGGGTTAACTAGGTCTGAACATTTTCGGCATAAATTTCCATTTTTTTTTTTAATTTTTCACTGATTTGTAAACATTTACCGAACAGTTCCGTAGTTCAAAAATTACCAAACAGCGGAGTCCTGGTTTAGTGGATATACATAGAAACCAACTTTCACCCAACTTCAACTTACTTGCTCATTTCAAATTAATTTTCAGGATTTTTAGAATAGACAGTGTTAAATTATGATCAATTCCAGGCCTACTATTTAGTTCTCAGAATGATGTAAGAACTAGGTGATTAATTATAGCATCCAATTTTATTTTTGATATCACTGAACTCTCCTGTTTCGTTAGAACAATAATGTTTACCTAATGTTACCCATACATATAGGGGGTTATTCCGAGAGTCGAAGTGATTTTTGTCACTAGTGAAGTGAGAAAAGTCTCGTCGTGGTGTCGTTACTCTCTATGCAAATCAAATGGAGAGTCACGTTACCACGACGTGACTTTTCTTACTTCACTAGAGACAAAAGTCACTTCGACTCTTGAAATAACCCCCATAATGCTTAGCTTTATCATAATGATACACTAGTTTTATCATGATGAAAATCTTCTTATACTTTCTGGCTAATTACTATTGATGATTATTAAAATCAACTAATGTGATGTGTGATATAAACTGTATTAATGACCACACATATAGTATATTAATTAACATAGGTTGTAACGTTATTCTGCGTGAGCAGTAAATCCGCGGATTTGTCCTTCAAATACCAAATTGGTATACCAAATGTTGTAACTTTTTGACAGGACACAGAAAATACACAGGACATGTACTTCCAAATTGATCGAATTTAATCAAATCGATTGTCGAGTGCGCGGAATTACTACACTTGTGGAATACCCCACGTTAACGGTACGCAGTTTCCCAAATACTAACTATCATGCTGATGTTTTGGTAAACATTCATAAATGAAAATCATGCATATAATAATTAATTTACGTTACATGTAAGTATGTGAAACGCTGATAGTATTAGTACCAACACTGCATTTGACGCTGCATGCGCGAAGGTGCTTTGTGAGTCAGTCTATCTAAATGACGTAGCTTCTCCCTCCTCTTGGGTAGGGGAAGAATATTGACAAAGTGAAATGAAAATCAGTTGTTCCACAATCCATCGTCATCAATATTACCTTTTCAATAATATTGTCAGTATGTCAATTTACTGTCAATATATTGAACCGTGTAACGAGCGCTTTAGCGTATTGTCATTAATGTTGTCAATATTTATGTATTGATAATATTGTAAGGAAAATTGACAATACGATGTTTGTCAATATATTGACATGTGTAATGGGCGCTTTAGAAAGAGAAAGCATAGTTTGCTATCTTTTTTTACGCTTCACAGATGGCAGACACGAAGTTACTGCTGCCAGCAGTGATGGAAGTTTCGTTTCGTGTTCGGATGTACAGCAAAAATCTTGAAGCTCAAACTCAACACAGTTTGGTGAGAATTGTAGCCGGGGAGTTTTGTTAGCATGATATCATAGCAACCGTATCACAGCTTGTAATATCATCTGCTGTTGTTTGCGTGTTGAGTTTTTGGTCTACGATACTCAAATGAGATTATGCACATTGGTGAGATTAGATCTTTTGATATTTTCACAACACTGCTCATTTCATTTATACAGCCTCAAGCTGTATTCAAACGTTATACGATATGAGGAAACCTTTACTCAACATCTATACAAGCAAATCTGGCGAACTTAGTAAGCTACTTATGGCTGTTAGGACGATTGGGACAAGCTCTTATTGCATATCCATTTACGCTTCTATACAGCTGTTATTCTGCTGTTTAGTTGTGTGTGAACTTGAAAGACGCATATTCAACCTTTTCCCGTTTATTCAATAATCACTACACAGCTTGATCTTGAAGTCGGGTTAAATATTGTTTACTTTTTTGATGGGGGAATTAATTGATTTTATTTAGCTGCGATTCAAATTACTCGAAATTAACTATAAGCACACCACCAAATTATTTATCCTGCACCGGAACCTGGAATCGAACTCGAGACGACCGCATTGGCAAACCTTGATTCCAACTGTGCTACGCCAACACTTTGAACTGATGTAAAAAAAATCAATATGCCCTTCTACAACAAAATCGCTGGGTAGAGGCTTTATAATAGTGCACATAAATCACTTTCTCGACTGGTAACTTCAGCTTTGTAAAGGAGCAGATTAAAGCTGTAAAACTGCACACGTCTAAAAATAAACCCTGCTGACTGTAAAAATGCTTCCAGAGTAGCGCTAACACAGTTTATTAGCTGAGGACACGTTGTTTAGTTGTTGAAAAAACACTTTTTAGGTTTATGTTATTCAGCAAGAGTGGTTGGTTGTATAGAAGCCTTCAAATGAGTATCATATTCACTTCATTGACTTTGTTTTGTAGCTACATGTTGAAAGTTGACTAGAATGTGTATAAAAGTGACATTAGCGTTTACTGGCTGTTGTAATTCAGTGCGACTGACACATTGAATAATGGTTGTGAAAAAGTTGAGTAAACGCTCTCCAAAACTATATTGCTAGCTTCTGCTTGTAGCTGTATCTGCAACTTTGTTTCAGCTACTTTACAGCACAACGCTGGAAAAGTTGGCTTATAAAGCTGAAAATGTTAGTTGGGCTCTTCCCCTTAGGTTGTAATGATAAATCCGGAGTGATTTGAGACTTGGACGTAATTGCTTTTGTAAACAAACACGTCAGTTGCCAATTTCTCGTGAATAAAACCTTAATCTCGTAAGCAAGCTATGCCAAATGAAAGAGGAATAATTTCTTCATCTCATAGTGTTATTATTTTTCAAAATTGAGCATTCATTCGCGAGAAATCGGCGATTGACGTCTTGATTGACAATTACGTCCAAATCTCAAATCACTCCGGTAAATAATCTGTCATGTGATAGATAGAGATGTGACCCAATATATTAGAGATGTGACCGATAAAAAGACGATATTATTAATTTTAAAGATTTGTACGCGATTCTTTCGGATAAAATAAATTTGCATAGATTCAAATCATTTTATCAAACTAAAAGGTAGTTTTGGATAAAATTTGAATGAATCTGGGACTTTCGTCCACCTCGCCCACCGAGCGAAATTCTACCTTTTAACAAATATTATACCTAAATAAATTAATTCCTAACTAAAAAAATATAACTTAAAATTTTCAGAGAAGATATTGAACAAATAAAAAATATAGCTTGGATCGCATACGAGCTTTGACTTGGGTTTCAATCAAGAAAAGAAAGTGTTGTCTTAAACATTATGTACAGTGGCAAAAAACTACATTTTATCATGATCTTTGAAGTTCCTGGCAACACTGCACTACCTCTGCCCCTGCGCAGCTGATGTGTCAAATCTTTGTTGTTTACACGATCCAATTTTTGGATTCGTATAACTGCAACCGTGAACTTTTTACCTAGACCTGCCAAATATTCCGCAAAACCTAACGTTTAATAAATCAAATCCAATAGTAGTAATACCAACAATCAATACGAAACTAACGATTTTAAATTGGCTCACCACTTTAGTAGCCTATTGGTCCCAAGCAAACGATTAACGTACCCTATTCTAGTTGAAATTCTATTACTACACTATGTTTGTTTTGATTCCCTATGAAAGTTTGACAGATAACATCAGGGGTGTGTGGATTCATGCAGAACATGCAGGGGTGAGTGAAATAGCTTGGGACTGCTTGGGACCGTTGTTCTGGTACTGAGTGAGCCAAAAATAATAATGATTTTCTTCGGGACCCAGTGGTCTTAGAGTTACCTCTATGGTAATACCATAGAGGTAACTCTAAGACCAGAAGGTCCCAAAGAAACGTGCTCAACTTTTTGGCTCAGCTCTGGTACTATCTTCGGTCCCAACTAATCGATGCACCCCTCGAAACATAGGTAAATCCACGAGCCCCTCATTTAATATGTCAAACTTTCATAGCAAATCAAAACAAACAAAGTGTATAGCCGGCGCCGGTGGTGTAGTGATAAGCGTGACTGCTTTCTAACACCCCGATGGGTCTGGGTTCAATCCCAGCCGAGGTCGGTGGGATTTTTCTGAGGCATAAAAATCTCTGGTCACGTCTTCCTTCGGAAAGGAAGTAAAGCCGTTGGTCCCGGCCCATGTATGGTTGTGAATAGGTGCGATATCCTACGCAGGTGTGGAAGCTGCCTTCCTGCACATTCGATTGCCGTCAATGGATGGTAATCGATGACCGTCGGTGATTGGCATTAGATTGCGGAACAGAGACCGACGTTAAATAAAGGAAATAAGAAACAAAGTGTAGTGCTAGAATTTCAACTAGAATGGGATGCGCCAGTTTAAAATCGTTAGTTTCCACCGGTTGGTAATACTATAATAATAAACCGCATCTGAAATCGCTTTTAGCTTCTCTTTTTGAATGCACCCACCTGCTGATACCGCTGAAGCAACCAGCGTTAGCAATAGGAACAAAGGAGTCAAAAATATCACCAAATGATAAAATGACAGGCGATCAACGAACCGAATGATAACGCTATGTCAGAAGTTGAAAGCAATAATGATATAATCTTCTTCCTTCTTTTTCACGACACAGCTCACTCGGGGCGGTAGAAGAAAACGAGCAAATTGTTGACAAGCTGCTTCACGAAGTACCTAAGATGATACACATGTGTTAATGGGATTTTTTTTTGTTATGTCTTTTCTCGATTCAGATCAAGCTATGTCCTCATTCGTGTATATTGCAACAAAGCAAGCAAGCAATAAGGAAAACTCTCCTAAAGCTACGGTACGTTAGAAACGTTAGGTTCCTATAGTTGTGCATGGATACTCAATACACAACTATAGGAACCTAACGCTTCTAACGTACCGCAACTATAGGAGCTTTTACCCTATATCATTATCTTTCTACACTCATAAAATAAATCACATAACCAGTGGAAAATATCCATGTGAATTTCACATAACTTTCATGTGATCCCATAATTGGAAATTGCACCACTAAATCACATGAACTTTATGTGTCCAATGAACATATATAATTTCTTATGCTATGTGATATTCAGATAAAAATCATTATTTTTGTTATTGGAAAAATGTTATGTGTGTTCCTAATAGAAGCTAAATGAAAACTATTTTCAGTGTACCACTCCGATCGAGCTGTGTTGCAGTGATAGTTCAAGACCAACAATTGAAATGGCCTCAACTCCATTTTATAATCAAACCTTGTAGGGCCCTTTCTGTAAACAAACCTTGTAAGGCCACTTCCTCACAAATTTGGCCGATTTAAAGCTATTTTCTTGAATTGAGTTAGGGTGGTGCTAAAAAAATTAGTTATTTTGGTCTAGTTTTCTTATTTTAAATTTCTCAGCAAAGGTGTCTTTTAATGACTTTTAGATCTTTAGAAGGCGCAAATTTTTGCTGCAGAAAACTTGTCAATACCTTTTGCCGATCAAGAGTTATTGACGTTTTTGTACTAAAAATATGCATTCTTCAAATGTTAATATCTCTAGTTGGGGCAAACAAAAAAAAAAGTTTTTATACGGAATTTGAAAGGGCGTATGTTGTTCTAAATAATATGAAAAAAATGGAGGTATTTTATTTTTTTAACTCGTATAAAATCAATTTAAATATATTCATATTTTTTACTATATTTGGATATATCTTTTTTATAAGAAGAAATACAGGCAACAAATTCTGGTACAAAACATTCGCCTTAAAGAGTTTTAAAAGTTTTTAGAGGATGACTTTCATGAGAAATTTTAAATAAAAATGTTAGTGCTAAAAAACTATTATTTCCAGGAAATCCCTAGGTCAACTCCTATAAATTACTCTAAAATGAGAACGTTAAGAGATAGAAAAAAAAAATTCTCTGACAAAGTTGCTTGCAATCATTTTAACTACAACTTTTTCAAACAATACATGTTTTTATTTTGTAAAACAAAAAAGTTAGTTTTAAAAATTCCCTAATTTGAGGACCACCCTGACGTTTGCAAACACCAAAGAAGGGAACTTTTAAGAACAAAACTTCGTCTAAGACACTAAATGTCCAAATATTGAAACAAATGTGCTAGCACATTTTATTCAAATTTGTCACTAGAGTGGTCCTATGAAATCCATCTTATGTCAATAACTTTTTTATTTGATATTTCTCATGAAAGTCATCTTGTACAGACTTTTAAACTCTTTTAGGCGAACGTTTGTTGTCTGTATCTCTTCTAATAAAAAAGATATACCCAAATATAGTAAAAAATATAATAATTAAAATAATTTCAAATTGATTTTATACGAGTTTAAAAAATAAAATACCTCCAATTTTTTCATTTTATTTAGTAAAACATACGTTCTCTCAAATGCCGTAAAAAAAACTTTTTTTTTTTTGCCCCAACCAGAGATATTAACATTTAAAAAGTGCATATTTTTAGTATAAAAACGTCAATAACTCTTGATAGGCGAAAGATATTGACAAAAATTTGCGCCTTCTAAAGATGGCTTTGTAATGACTTTTAACAAGACACATTTGCTGAGATATTTAAAATAAGAAAACTAGAGTAAAATAACTGTTTTTTTTTAGCACCACCCTAACTCAATTCAAGAAAATAGCTCTAAATCGGCCAATTTAGAGATACATAAAAGTTGTTGAAATTTGTCGAAGAATGTATACTTTAATTTATTCAAACAAAAAAGTTAGATTTTTGATTTTAATGATAATAAGAACCACCCTAGAATTCATTTTAATAAAAATGAGGGTCTAACTATAAGGAACAACTTTTTAGAAGAAACTTTTAGTCTAAAGTTTCAATTTCAGGCTCAAAACATTTCATTCCACCTAAATCTGCATTCTGGACCACTGTGCATTGATACAGGATTTTGACCACCTCTAATCGTGCTTCCGCGTTATCCCGGGCCGTTGATAGGCAAGGTTGCAAAGACTCATTTCAGCTAAAATAATGTTTTTCGGAATAATAAAACCAAAAGATGGTATGATGGCATGTTTTACTTGTAACTTACAAGAAGAGGTTACAAAGTATGCGTTGGAAACATAAAACCTGTAAATTTTGCTTTCTATGAGTCACAATCAGCGATTTGCTGATCGCTGAGTGAGTGAGTGAGTGAGTGAGTGAGTTTGTGAAAAATCGCTGATTGTGACTCTCATGAAGTGAAATAAACAGGTTTAATATGTCAAACACATTCTTTGCAACCTCTTCTTGCATCCTACCAATTCAAAATTTGATCATGGCATCTAATTATTTCATAATTTAGAAAAACATTGTTTTAGCTGAAATGAGTCTTTGCAACCTTGTTGATAGGTAGCAGTTGTCTCCGCAGCCGATTTAGATCTTTGGAAGAGCTTCTCCTGTGCCTAATTGATGACCAGCTTCACACTTTTACAAACAACTTGTCAGGCCTTCTTCACGCGAACCCAAGAACGCCCACCAAACCAATAGCACTATCAGGAAGGGGAGAACTTACCCTACCTGATAGTGTTTTTGGTTTGCGTGGGCGTACTTTGATTCGTGTGAAAAGGGCTTAACAAGTGGTTTTTAAAAGTTGATAGAGTCTTTTCTAAAGCATTACGTCATGTGTTTATTTTTAGTAAACACGGCACCAGACATGGGAATTGTCGCGTTTGTCATTGACGCACGACAAGATACATTAAAAAATGGTCATCCTGGAAAATTCTCGTCAAACAACAATTTCTTGTCGCACGACAAGATCACCACGACAAAATCAATAATCCATCCAGTCGCGACTATCTATTCTAGTCGTATGTCACTCATACTGTTCCCTGTGACAAAGTACTATAGGTCATTTAAAAAGGAGCATCACGACAAGAAACCATCCATTCTAATACGGAGGTTGGATTTCAAAAAAGGCCGGAAATAATGTGAATTCCCTTCAATATAGGTATGTATTTTTAGAATCGGTATTTCACGATGGCGGCTTACGAGAAAGTGGGAAATACTGCCAAATACCCTTCAATATGGATATTTCCAGAATCGGGCTGACGTCTACTGGCCGAAAATCGGTGCCTAGTGCCTGATATTGAAGGGTATTTGGGTAGTATTTCCCTCTTTTTCTGATACTGGATGCCGCCATATTGGTTTTAAAGATGGCGCTGGACATCGATTTTAGGTCTCTAGACGTCATCCCGATTCCGAAAATATCCATATTGAAGGCTATCTGTCAGTATTTCCCTCTTTTTCTGAAACCGGAAGCCGCCATCTTGGATTTCAAAATGGCGTTGGACATTGATATTCGGCATCTACATCTCAAAAAATCGATATTATAGGGTATTTGACAGTTTTTCTGAAGTCAATGGCCGCCATCTTGGGTTCAAAAATGGCGTCAGACCTCGAAAATACCGTCAGACTTCCGAAAATACCCATATTGTAGGGTATTTGGCAGTTTTCCGAATCTGATACCCTCTTGGATTTCAAAAATGGTATCGGACATCGATTTTCGGCATCTAAACGCGTCCTGTACCGAAAATATCCATATCGTAGGATTTGACAGCTTTTCAGAAAAAAAGGCCACCATCTTGGATTCAAAACTGGCGTCAGACCTCGATTTTCGGGATGTACACGTAGTACTTGTTCCGAAAATACCCAAATTTGATAGTTTTCCTGAATATGAGAGCTGCCATCTTGGATTACAAAATGGTGTCAAACATATAGTTCCAGGATGTACATGTCGACAGGCTATATGACAGTTTTTCAGAATCTGAGAGCCACCATGTTGGATTACAAAATAGCGTCGGTCATCGATTTTCGGCATCTACCCGTCGTCCCCGTTCCAATAATACCTATATTGTAGGGTATTTTACAGTTTTTCTGAAGTCAACGGCCGCCATCTTGGATTCAAAAATGGCATCAACAATCGATTTTCGTAATGTAGGCGTCGTCCTCGTTCTGAAAATACCCATATTTTGGAGTATTTGATAGATTATCTGAAAACAATGGCCGGCATCTTGGATTCCAAAATGTCGTGTCCGTTCCAAATATACCCATCACTAGAAATCACTTAGATACTTGCAAACACGAAGTTCAGCGCCAAGATTCAAGCTACTTCGAGTCAGAGGTGAAATCTTGTCAAAACAACACAATTCCAGTTATTTCAATCTTGTTATGTCTTGCATACGAAGCGACATGCATTTACTAGAAAACGACCAGCGCCAGTTTTGTCGCGACAGAATGGAAGAATGACATGACAGACTTTTTTCGTCAATACCCATGTCAACAGTGCCCGTCAATCTTGTCGTCCGACGTACGTGAAACAACTAAGTCGGTTTGGAAAACGTCACGCAACAGATGTTTCTTGACCAAATGAGAGAAAGACAAGAATAGAAAATGTTTCGTCGAGAGACAGCCCAGGCAGAAATTTGTTGCATCGTGCTTGTCAGATGAGCGTTGACTTTTTGTTGCTGTCTTTGTTACATAGTTTATCGTAAAGCCCTACAGTAAAAGTATGGACGACTGTCACCACAAAACTGAAAAAAGCTGTTCCAATCGAGCAAAGCGGTCCATTTTGACGGTTCGATTGGAACAACTTTTGACAGACGTCCATACTTTTACTATAGGGCATTACTTTATCGTCATGAGGTTGACAATTCCCAAGCCTGCACGGTACCACTCAAACATCATGAGTTCCGTGCATTGGTCATTTTTCAAAATGCAACGTCGAGTGGTTTGAATCGATAATGAGAGTTCGTTCCAGCGGTTGAAACATCAGCAGAAGCTTGCTACAGCGGCTGTCAATTTTGAAAGCCACCAGATGCGTTTCGATTTTGTCTTTGTTGAGCGGTCGACGAAAGCATGCCCTACTGGAGTGTCCCTGTATCATCGTCTCTTGCTTTGGATTCCTCTGCTATTGAGTTCTCCAAGCAGGATCTCACGAACACTACACTAATAATATTATTTTACACACACTAGCGTATACTGTCATGTGCACGGTAAGAATGAGTAAAAGTGAACCCATTGTCAATAACATTGGCACAACTAATTAATGTGTAACTTGTTATACCAATTAAGTAGTAACTGTTTGCTACTGTTAGCAGAAACTCATTGTTGTTAAAATAATTTACTCATTAATGAGTAAAGCCACTTTTATTAAAAATGGGTTAACTTTTACTAATAAAAGGATATTTGACTGTTACCGTGCAAGCATAGGGTTTGTTTTCGTTCTGTTGTTTATTTTTACTTTAGAATGACAGTTCTTACGGCAGACAAAAAATTTCTCACAGCTAACAAAAAATGTCATCTCACTAACACACGCAAATCGCGCCAATACGAACCCGCTTGGAGAGGACTATTCGTGTTGTTGCTTCAAAACAAAAAAATTGAACTGTCAAATTAACTGAGTTGTCAAACATGCCATTATTCACAAACAAACAATGTCAGTCCGATGACTGACACTCTTGGCACTGCCAGCACAGCTGAGGTACACGTGAGGCACACTGAGAAAAAAGTTGGCGCTAAATGAGTGTGTACACAGCAAAAAAAAAATGTAATATCGATCAATGTAATTCAAGCTGACGTATGAAATAATGATGTAATAGCAAAAAGCAGATACAATATTACGTCAATGGATGTAATTTTGTTCGCAAAATCGATGTACATCGTACAACGTTATATTACACAACCGATGGATTGACCTGGTTGCAGCAGTTTGGATGTAATATTTAACAACTTTTTTCTGTGTAGAGTGACAAAAGGTCGTAATGTACAAAAGGTCGAAATGCTGGTTGGGAGTACATGTACATCTAAATTTGAATGAGATAGGATTTGCATGTTGATACCTGTGATCAAATGTTCAATCTGGCAACGACGGAGTAGCAACTTCGGGCGGTCATTCCAGGTCACGCTGGAGTAAGAATGAAAACAAGTAGTAAAGGTATATCTACACCCATCAAATACTGTTCGGTTGATGATTTTCACTGGAAAAGCAAAATTATCAAAACTCGCCCTGGGAGCCGGTGAATTGAGGAATCAACCCACACTCAACCAGAACGGACGGTACTGTCAAGTTTAAGTCTTCCAGACGTCGTCACTATCTGATTGTTGATTGCTTCCATCTGCTCAAAACGCACGTGGGTGGTCCAAACAGCGCACAGTGGGGCAGCGAACCCGGTAGCGTGTCCAAAACCTCTAGTGCCGTGGGTATGGCATCCAAGAAATTTGCAGTCTTGGACGAAGTAGCTCAGTTTACAGAGGGCCAGTTTTTGGGAGTTTCTGATTAGTTCATATTCCTGCCGCATAGGTGGTGCTCGATTCTATCTTTCAAACGGAGCTTCCTAGAAGGATGGTTCCTTGGGCAAAGTTGGGCATTTTATAGGTCTGAGAAATGTTGTCCAAGACATTAAAGACCTCTGACTCACTGAAAGTGTGGTTGGTTTTCGCAACAGATGTCGCTAGTAATCAAAGTTATGGTGATTAATTGTGTATGTGAAAATCCGAACAATGTTGATTTCTACACCAGAGATTTAAGCCACGCTACCGGGTTCGCTGCCCCACTGTGCACCGGTGGGCGATGACATTTTCTCCAGAAATTCTTCTTTCATGAAAACGCTTGGGATTGCTCCAGAGTGAAATTTTGTAACCACCTAGTCTGAGTGAACATCAGCCAAAACAGCAACCACGATAAAGCCCACCAACTCTTTCACAGTACGTTCCTCCAGACCAACTCCGGCGGCTGCGACGGCGGCGATGGAGTCCATTGAAAGTCAGCCGTGCGTGCAAACTTCCGGGGACATTTCCCCAAGAGTTGTTCATTCTCATTTTACCACCCCGAAGGATAGCACAACAAAAAAGGCAGCACGAAAATCCTCTGTCGATTCCGGCCGTGGCATAGAAGGCACGCACGCAGCATAGAAATGATTATTGCTCCGAAAATTGCTCGAATTATGATTCTTTTCGCTCGTGTTCTCGCCCATCCTTGCTCAGCCTGGTGGGTTATCGATTGGATCGCGAGATATGCTTTTATCTTCGCCACACACACACACACACGCACAGTTTTTCATGGAATTCGGATGGAAGCGTCGGGGAGGAAGCATCTGTAGGTGGCGGGGTGGATGAGAATCCTATTATTCTTCCGCCACAAGCAGCTAGAGTTTGTGCGATAGGAAAGACGAAATGAATTAATGATGGCCTGGTGATAGGAATCGCGGAAAGCTCCCAACCGGCAGACAGACAGAGAAGGAGACCAAGAAGCACTAAAGACCGGAGCGGAAATTGGCTTCATTCGGTAATGATTCGGCGGAAGGAGTGGTGGAAGTCATAAAAGACCTTGTCTAGGCCAGATGGTGCTGCAGATTATGACACCAGTCTCAGCCCCGGCGTGTTGTGCGTCGTGTGTGTGTGTGTGTGGGACCCGGTGAGCCGTTTGAGGTCGGATGTGTGGGAGTCTGACAGTGGGACGCGCTGTAGATCGGGTCGAGTTGGGGTAAACGCCCGAATGAACTCCGATGCGGTAAGAATACGACTCGGGGAATTCGCAGGAAATGGCTGACGAGGGGGAAGATTTTGGCGATGATGGGGGATTTTCTTAGGAAACTTTTTAGGCGCAGCTTTCTCAGCTACATGGATGTTTTGTTTGAAGGGATGTTCTGGGAACATTTGGCGTTGGTGAGGTTAGTTAAATGATTGGGAAATTTCGAGAAATTTTTAATATAGCGATCTTCTAGGTTTTAACAAGAAAGCTAGGGAACTTAATGATGTGTGTTTAAAAAAGTAATACACTTTGCTTCCATTTCCCCAATAATAGTCCGAGATCCTCCAGGGAAAAGAGAGATAACACTTTCTTGGAAGTGAAAGTGTTATCTTTTAAGGTGATATCTGTTTCTTAAAAATTTCCCTAAAGCTGCTGTAAAATCATTTTTTTTTTCAATTAATTTATTTGTTAGGCTCAAATGTCAAAAATGACTCTAAGCTGCCTGAGAATCATTTAATAATTTTAAAACTATAATTAAGTAAAGGGTGATACGGTCAAAATTTGGTCAAGGGAAAACGCGTGTAAATCGGTGAAATCGTTTATTTAAAAAATCAAATTAAATTTCTTTTTCAAGTTCAATTAGTATAAAATTCAGGAAAAATATTCAGTTAGGCTTCCGCTTTTCCAAATCCGAATTGCCGGGCCTTACGCTTGACCCCTGCCATCAGATTTTGTACAGCCACCTTGTCCACCTTCTTCGCCGCAGAAAGCCAGTTTGCCTTGAACTGCTGCTCGCCCTTAGCAGTTTTTTTGGTCTTCTTTAGGTTCCACTTGACAATAGCCCAGTATTTCTCAATTGGGCGGAGCTCTGGCGTGTTGGGAGGGTTCTTGTCCTTGGGAACCACCTGCACGTTGTTGGCGGCGTACCACTCCATGGCCTTTTTACCGTAATGGCAAGATGCCAAATCCGGCCAAAACAGTACGGAACAACCGTGTTTCTTCAGGAAAGGCAGCAGACGTTTATTCAAACACTCTTTCACGTAAATTTCTTGGTTGACAGTCCCGGAAGCTATGAAAATGCTGCTTTTCAAGCCACAGGTACAGATGGCTTGCCAAACCAGATATTTCTTTGCGAACTTTGACAGTTTCATGTGCTTGAAAACATCTGCTACCTTTCCCCTTCCTTTTGCCGTATAAAACTCCTGTCCCGGAAGCTGCTTGTAGTCGGCTTTGACGTAGGTTTCGTCGTACATTACCACGCAGTCAAACTTCGTCAGCATCGTCGTGTACAGCCTCCGGGATCGCGCTTTGGCCGTCGTATTTTGTTTACCATCGCGATTTGGAGTCACTACCTTCTTGTAAGTCGATAGTCCGGCTCGTTTTTTGGCTCGATGCACGGTTGTAGACGATACACCCAGCTTATTTGCGGCATCTCGGAGAGAGAGGTTAGGGTTTCGCTTGAAACTACCGGCAACTCTCTTTGTCGTCTCAGCGGCTTCCGGTTTTCGATTTCCCCCCGATCCAGACTTCCTGGCTGTCGACAAACGTTCCCTAAACACTTTAATTACATTTGTAACGGTTGATTTGGCAACTTTTAGCGATTTTGCCAACTTTGCGTGCGAGTAGCTCGGATTTTCGCGATGCGCGAGCAAAATTTTGATACGCTGCTCTTCTTGCTTGGACGGCATTTTGACAACTGAAGAGTGAATTCCAAAATCAAAATAGGAGCAACATTCTACACACACACACCTTCAAAATGAGGGGTGTTCAGGTTTTTTAAATGCAAAATTGAAAGAAATACGTCAAGTTGATATTGACCAAATTTTAACCGTATCACTCTTTATTAAAGAACAACTCTGATTAAAGGGTGAATCGATAATTATTGCGACACTTTGAAACTTGCGTAACTTTTTTCATACTTGACCGGAATTAATCAAATGTTGCCCAATTTCTCTTAAGGGTGTATTGTTTACATCCGTTCAGCTGTGCAGTTGTCAGTGAGATTCCGGTCGAGATGGAAGAAAATCAGCAAACCGTTCGCAAAAAGAATTGTGTTCACCTCCACGCAAAATCCTGGGTTGTCACATCGCGCCTTGGGAAAACTGATGAATATACATCATTCGACCGTCTCAAGGGTCCTCCAAAGGTTCCAGAAACGGATAACAGTGGACCACAAGCCAGGAGCTGGACGAAAACAAGAGCGCTGATTTATCATTTCAAGTGGAATCCGAAAATTTCGACTCAAGACTTGATGTTTCGCCAAGCTTCGTCCAGAGGGTCAAGAAACGATTCGGATTAAAAACGTTCAAGGTGCAGAACTTCCCAAATCGGGACGAATGCCAGCAGAGTGTGTCTTCATGTCACTACTCCAAAACCGTGCAGGAGTGCTATGTGGCTAATTCTGTGGATTGTGTGCCGAAAGACATGAACCCACCAAACAGTCCTGAACTCCGTCTGATCGAAACCTATTGGGCCATGATGAAACGCGAACTTCGGAAGACCAAAGGAGAGGCGAAGAACGAAATGTAAATGATGAGGAGGAGGGAAAAAACTGAGAAAACGTATCGGAAACGACTGTACAGGTTCAGATGGAGGGCGTCAATAGAAAATGTCGAGCATTTTACTCAAACTCATCCTAAAATTTATCCAACGCATGTAAGCTTAAATAAATACATTTACTAAACTACTGTAACAATTTGGTTTCAAAATTAATAACTATATCGGATCTACCAATTTTTCTAAAGGGTCGCAATAATTATCGACTCACGAGTTGTGGAAAACCTGAGGTAATTAGGCCCAATTAGGATTTGGCTTTTTGATAATTTACCTGCAGACTTCTGACAGGTAAATAATTTTAGAGTGGAATATTAAGCTTTTTCAATTTTGCAATTAAACCTTCATGCCAAACACTGTCGAATCCTTTTTCTATGTCTAGAAGAGTATCTGAAATTTTGGCATTGAGAAAAGCGTCACAGAATATCACGATAAACTAGAAAAATTTCGATTAGAACTGTTTACCCAGAATCTGGGTAGATTCTACTAATCAGAACAAAACTAGTTTACCCAGATTTTGACAACTCCTTACTGGATACAAGAATGGGTGCCATCCCCCCAGTCACTGGGTAGATTCAGAATAGCGTGTAAAATTCAAAACTGTATCACGAATCAAAAGCAAATACTTCCACAATAAACTACCCGAAAATTTCTATAGCTTACCTGATCAGAAGGGTATAACAAAAGTATAACAACTGGAGTTATATATTTAAAAAAAATTGTAACAGAACTTGTTATAAACATTGACTGGTTAGTTGTTGACATAACAAAAATTCGTCTAGTGGTGATAAAATTATAACAGACGTTGATTTGATTATATAAAAATTATTTCAAAATAAGATATAACATATCGCGTTCAAAATAAACATGTATAACAACCGTTGTTATAAATTAGATAAAATGATTGCCATATTTTTGGCAATGTTTATGCCATTTCTTTTCATATTTTTGATGCCTCAAATGATCGCCACTCAGAACAAAAAAAAAATAGTGGATAAACTTATATTTTGGAATCATTAATACATATTTTATGCATTGATAGTAATTATAACTGACTTTGTTATAATTCTGATATGGGGAAAAACTTCACACAGATCATTTTACACTAATACATCAAAATAAAACATACGTTGATATGAATATCAACCATTGATATAATTGTGTTATAATTTTGTTATGCCCTTCTGATCGGGTAGGCAGGCGTATTTTAAATTAAACTAGAAGCTTTGTGAACTTTGTGGAGTAGGAAATGGTTGCTCACGAGGAACACCGGCAGGAACCTGTCTCATCTTGTCCTTCAATAACTGCGATATGAAGTCGAAAAAAGATTTCAAAATTTCGCCAGGACGTCGATCCAAACTTTCGACAAGCTAGTGGGTTTAGTTCTCTATAGATCTACAAAATTCCTTGAGTTCTGAAAATTTCTATTAAGAGCTCAAGGATTTTTTTTTCTGTTCTCTGGTAAATATTTTTAAAGATCAACTGACTTTCTTGATGATCTGCAAATTTCTCGGTAGTTCTGCAGATTTTTTTGAAGTTCTGTGTGTTCTTCAGAAGTTCTACAAATTTCTCTACAAATGTACAAAGTACCAAAATCCCTGCAGATTTAAGATCCTTAAAGATCACCAATTCGCTCTGATGTTCACTAGATTTCTAATTATCTACGAACTTCTAGAAAATTCTGTAATTTTCTCTGTAGATTTTAATGATTCAATGAATATCTGCAAATATCTCTGAACATCTACACAATTCCCTAAAGTATTGAAAATTTATCTAGAAATTTTGAGCTTCCCGGAAGTTTTAGGAAGTTCTCTGATGATCTACTAATTTTTATGAAGTTGTTCAAATAACAAGCTGAACATTGCATTAGGTCCTAGGAACATAGATCGTTTCTCTTCATCGACTTTCTCTTTCGTTTATAACTTGAGCACATAACCGTTTCTTGATATGGTTGACGTATTAGATACTACTTAAAATTTTCTTTTATCGATCTGCGAGCTGAAAATAAGTGGAAATGTCTTTACATGGCCGTGGGGATGCAAAGAGAAAGTCGACGAAGAGAATCTGTCAATGTTACTTAGGACCCAATGCAATGTTCAGCTTGATATCTCTTAAGATCAGCGAACTTCCCTGAAATAATGTAAATTTATCTTAAAATTCAAAGTCCTCAATAAAATTCTGTAAATTTATTTAAACATCTGCAGATTTGTCAGTAGATTTACGATGTACCCTCTTAACTTTTCTGAAGTTCCTAAAATTTCTGTAAAATCCTGTAAAGTTTTATGATGTACTGTATTTCTGCTCTAAAGGTCTACGAACTGCCCTGAAGTTCAATAAATTTCTCAGTATATCTCCGAACTTCGCTAAAATTCTGTAAATTTCTTTGTGGATTCATGGATTTCCATAAAGTTCTGCAGATTTATCTGAAATTCTTTGAAATTCCCCAAAGCTCTACAAATTATCTGAAAATATTTGAATTTCTATGAAGTTGTGTAAATACTTCTAAAGATCGGTGAACTTTCCCAAAGTTCTGTAAGTTTTGCTAAAGTTTTGCATTTTTTTCTAAAAATACACGAACTTCCTGAAATTCTACAGACCTTAGTCTACGAACTTCTCTGAAGTTCTTCAGATCTAAAGTCTGGAACGCGCAAAAATTGGTCAACTTCAAATTGGTGTTTTACTGTTAAAAATGCATTAAAAAACATGAAATGCAGCATTTGAAAGTTGAGTGTATATACAATGGTTGCTATGATGAGTTTACACCGTTTGCTCTCCAGTTTTCAAAATGACGTCCAAGCAAGAGGAGCAGCGTGTCAAAATTTTGCTCGCGCAGCAAGATAATCCGACGTTCTCACACGCCAAGTTGGCAATATTGCTGGATGTGGCCAAATCGACCGTGACAAACTTTTTAAAAGTGTTCGGGGAGCGTCTGTCGACCGCCAGGAAGCGTGGAAGCGGCGGCAATCGTAATCCGGACGTGGCAGCGACGACGAAGAAGATGGCGGTGAAATATAAGCGGAATCTTAACCTCTCCATCCGGGACGTCGCTGGCAAGCTCAATGTCTCCCATACTACTGAGCAGCGGGCCAAGAAACGAGCCGGGTTGTCCACGTTTAAGAAGATGAAAGTGGCGAACCGAGATTACAATCAAAACACGTCGGCAAAGCAACGGTCCCGAAAGCTGTATACGAATCTGCTCACAAAGTTCGACTGTGTCGTCATGGACAACGAAACTTATGTGACGGCGGATTTCAAGCAGCTTCCGGGACAGGAATTTTATACCGCATCAGTAAAAGGAAAGGTGGCTGAAATTTTTAAAATCATCAAACTATCGAAGTTCCCGAAAAAATATCTCGTCTGGCACGCCATATGCACGTGTAGTCTAAAAAGCGGCATTTTGATTACTACGGGAACCATCAATCAAGAGATCTACGTGAGCTGCCACTATGGGAAGAAGGCAATCGAGTGGTACGATGCGAACAACGTGGTTGTGGTACCCAAAGACCACAACCCTCCCAACAGCCCAGAACTCCGCCCTATCGAGCGGTATTGGGCCTTGATCAAACGGAATCTCAAAAAACTAATAAATCCATGGAAAACGAGCAGCAATTTAAATCTAACTGGCATTCGGCGGCGAACAAGGTCGATGAGACCACTGTGCAGAATTTAATGGAATGGGTTAAGCGGAAGGCACGGCAGTTCGGATTTGGCAAACCAAAAGAATAACCAAACATTGTTTCCTTTAAATATATGAAATGAACTACTAAAAGAAAAATAATGTGATATGGATTTTGACTGAAAGAAACGATTTTTTTGTCGACCAATTTTTGCGCGTTCCAGTCTTTATCTATTTCCAACTTCCATTCGTACTTCAATGAGATTTGTTTTTGAAATTGAAGTACTTTTCTGAAATTTTACGAATTTTTCTGAAGATCTCACATTTTTCTGAAACTGTGAAGCTTTCTGAACATCTGAATATCTAAAGATCAGCAAAATTCCTTGCATTTCTGCAGATTTCTCTTAATATCCCCTCTTTTGAAGTTTTGCAAAAATCTATTAAGTTCAATAAAGATGTCTGAAGCTCCGTAGTTATATTCTGAAGATTTACAAATTACCTTGAGGCTCAATAAATTTCTTAGTAGATCTCTGAACTTCTCTCAAGTTTTGTTAATTCCTCTGTAGGTTCTCGGGTTTTCCTGAAGATCTGAAAATTTCCCTGAAGATCTTGTAAATTACCTAAAGTTTTCAAAATTTATCTGAAAATATTTGAGCTTTCTTGAGGTTTCAAATGTTTGTATAAAAACGTATAAATATGTTTTTTTTAATCGCTGAACATTCCAGATGTTCTGCAAATTTCACTGAAGATCCATTAACATTTCTGAGATTCTAAAAATGTATTTGAAAATCTACACACTTTCTTGAAGGTTTTCAAATTTATCTGACCATTCTTGTGATTTTTTCAGAAGTTCTGTAGCTTTGTTCTGAAGATTTACGAACTTTTCTGATGTTCAATAATTTTTCAGTAGATCTCCAAACTTCTGTGAAATTTTTTACATTCACTGTAGATTCTTGGACTTGTCTGAAGATATGTGAATTTCCCTGATGTTACAAATTGATCTGAAAATATTTTAGCTTGCTTGAAGTTTTCAAAATTGCTTTGAATATTTATCTAAAGATCTAGAATGTTCTGAAGTTTTGTAGTTCGGTTCTCAAGATCCTGAAGCTCAACAAATTTCTCAGTAGATCTCCGAACCTCTCTGAAGCTCTAAAAAAATTTTAGTAGGCTTTTGGACCTGCTGTCCGCCATGCTTATTGTGACAACGAGGTGGCCAAACACTCCCGGGTAACCAACTCAGTAGCATGAGACCCCTGAACTGTGTCGCAGAGCCGGCATGTTACTGGGTATTCGGAGGGGCTACGCGCGCAAAGTATGAAAACAGGAATATTCACATTTTCTATAACATTTATTGCCCTATTCTGTGGCGTGTTGGTGTGGGACTTCACAAATAATTGGCGTGTATGCGAGAGGTTTAGAAAATTTAGTTCTGTTCTCACTGCTGCAGCGGGATCTCCTACGGCGTCGCGACTCTGGCGTTGAACCACACGGCTGCTCCTGCACTGCAGTGTGGTCGGAAACTTGCGGTGCGGGCTGCAGATAGTGTTGTTGCAGCTTTGGGAGAATGGCGGTTTAGGTGGCGTTCATCAGCCACATACGACTTAGCAGGCGTTGCTGGCTCGTTGACGGCATCGGCTGACCGTGGCATGGCCACCTTGGTCGAGCCGAGACGGGACCCTCCTTGGCAATTAAGGCCACCGGCCTGAGAGAATCGTCCCTGACGGACGATCGGGAATCATTTGCGGTTAGGCTCGCAAGCCATCTTGACGTTTTATTTACAGTATGAGGTCCTGAATCGAGGCAGTCCAACATCCCAGAAATCCCACAAGGGGGGGGGGGGGGGGGTACACTAAATGGCACTGCACTTTACGATACCGGTCTGCACGGACGCTTGATTACTTCTGCTCATTAGAAGGTTTTTGTTTTAGAAGATGGCCACTCGCATGCCTTTTGCCGATCGTTCTTCATTTTAAGCTTAAGGCTACGATTTTCCTCCCTTTAGTATCGTTCGAGTGTTTTTGCAGCGGTACTAACCCTCTCGCTACTGTGAAACTTAGAAAACAAAAAATCAATATTTGCAAATCACTTGCGGCTTTTTTGCTGCATGAGTCGAATGAATATTAAACACAAACCCATGGTGGGTATATACATGGTGATACAACTTGTAACTATATAGACGAGGAGGTCATGGGGGAACCCCCTTGTGCATGTGCATGTGCGGTTTTAGAGCAAATCGTAAACAAACTCGGTCGCTGTCCCATACAAAAATTCAACATGACTGAATCATGAATTGGTCTATTGGTCCCAAGCAAATCGATTAACGTACCCCATTCTAGTCAAAATTCTAGTCCTACACTATGTTTGTTTTGATTCGCTATGAAAGTTTGACAGATAAATTGAGGGGTTAGTGAATTTTCTTATGTTTCGAGGGGTGAATCGATTAGCTTGGGACCGAAGATAGTACCAGAGCTGAGCCAAAAAGCTAAGCTCGTTTCTTCGGGACCTTCTGGTCTTAGAGTAACCTCTATGGTAGAACTGGCAGTTTATTCTCATTCGAATTAATGCTTTGTTTATGTTTATATTCGGCACCATAAACATCAGATCACTCACACACTCTAGATTTCTAGCTGTCAGTTCCACTGAGAAACGTCTCTTGAATCACCTTATTTCGTTCGACAAATGAAACGTCAAATCTAATCATAATATCGAAAAAGTGTGAACGCATCCGAACATTGCATGCGACAAAATAATCGAGCAGTCCGCTCGAATCGGACCAACAAATCAAATAGTCTAAACGTACCTTAGCTAACTCATTTTTTCCTTGTTTCAAGATCATCCTTGGTCAGAGCAACCCGAGGACTTATCACTATCAACAGGGCATAAAAAGTAACAAGGACTAAGACTCCTTTGATTACTGAAAGATCCTGTTCCCCTAGCTTGAATCTGGGATGGGACTTGACAATCCGGTAGCGATTTCGAGCCAATTAACCACTTCATTCGAGCAGTTAGAATGACGTTTACTACCCAAGTAACAATTCAAGCTGAACATTAAGAACAGAAGCTTATTATTGGTTGATTTAAGGTGTACAAAGCTGATTAACAGCAGGCTGAATATATAGTTGATTAGCAGTGCATGAAGCGAATTGTACCCCCATAATCCAACCTCAATAAGTTAGCTGATCTAAAGATTGAACAAGCCTTATTTAAGCTTAACACAACTCCACAAATCAGCAATGCGTTACACATATTTTGATAGCTTGATTTGTTAAATGTCGTCAGTCTCTGTGTCACTCGTTGCATGTCCGACATTTTAGTTCTTCTAAATTCACTGCCTACCTTTCTAATTACAAGCAGTGGCAGCAGTAGAGACAAGGAAAAGGAGATTTTTAGGAATAGCTGGTAGATGTGGGCTGCGACAACGTCGGAAGTATACATTTGTATTTTGTTATATTGTACTGAAGTTTCAGACCACATATCAAAAATATTAGTTGTTGTTTACAATTCTGCATTGCTGTATAATACTTTTCCGGTTGCTGTTATTCAACTTAAATTTGACGTGCTTCAAGTTAATGGTCATACCTTTTGCCACACATATGCTTAAATGGTCCAGTAGGTAGGGTTGACGCCTGTGATTCAGCGACTGCCGGTTCGAATCCCAAAATCCAAAGGTAATTTTTAAACTTATATTAACAATATAAATATGTAAATTCAATTAGTCAGTAACAATTTAAAGCAGTTTCATATAAATGCATAAGATATGAAGCGGTCTTCCATTATTATTTTTGAAATAAAACTAGAAGGCTGAACAAGGGTTAGAAAAGACTGTTATGTAATGCCTTAAAAAGCTTATAATGTATATTACTGTTCAGCTTTTGGCTGATTAAAATTACCAGATTTAGATGTTTAAAAGCTGAACAAAGGTTAACGTGGTCTATGTACAGCAATTATTCAATCTAAGGCTGAATTAAAATCGATTAAACAACACTTGTTAAGCATCAAATTGTTACCTGGGTACCAATCGAACTTTGAAATAAAACATTATTTTGAGATTTTTTCTTCTAGAACCTGGAGAAAAGTTGCCAACATTTGTGCGTTTCATAAAAAAATAAAAATTAGTTGGTTTAGTTTTGTGAAATCGCTGGTAGAAAGTCACGCCAAAACTGAATTAGTTTTGTTAAAAAAGTTAAATTTCCGATTGGTCAATTTGAAAGTAGCAATCGTGGATTAAAACGAAAGAGGGATCACATCAATCTGGATGGCAGTGATGCCGGAATCAGTGTTGACGTCAATGTTTATTTTATTATTTGTTTATATTTGCGAAAGGAAAGTTGAAAAATTGAGTGCACTGCGTGTTTCAAGCGATGGATATTGTTGTTTGTTTATGGTTGTTTTTATTGTAATGAGCAAAAATGATGTATAAGCTGCTAAACTGCGGTAGAAACTTCAAATAAAATCCAAGTTAAAATTGAAAAAAAAAATATATTTACAATCCTGGCATCCTTGGTCAACTCCGCCAAACAACACACACAAGTTTCCGAAGGGCATTCTTCAAAAACATTAAGAAGAGTAAGAAGCTCGATTGTCAAGTTCCGTCCCGGGTTTGAAGTAGTCTGGTCTAAGAATCGGTGGTAGATCTTACATCCCGTAACGTACCACGAAAAGGTGATCTACCCACGTTACGGGGCCCCCAGTTTGAAAAGCTTAAAACAAGGAATTAGTAAATATTTCATTTAAGGAGCAGTACGTAATTTAAAATCATCAAAATTTGCTAGAATTTTGATTTCGAGTTCTACCAGCTGAACATTGTTAGCAGCATATATAGAGGGAGAATATGAAGCAGGAGAGTTTTGCCAACAATCAATACGAAACTATCGATTTGAAATTGGCTCACTACTTGACTAGCCTATTGGTCCCAAGCAAAAGATTAACGTATCCCATTCTAGTCGGAATTCTAATACTACACTATGTTTGTTTTGATTCTCTATGAAAGTTTGACAGATAAAATGAGGGGCTCGTGGATTTTCCCATGTTTCGAGGGGTACATCGATTAGCTTGGGACCGAAGATAGTACCAGAGCTGAGCCAAAAAGTTGAGCACGTTTCTTCGGGACCTACTAGTCTTAGAGGTACCTCTATGGATTACGTACCTACGGGTACGAATGTAGAATTTGTTCCTAGCTGACCGTTGTTAACAGCAGAGAAATGAGTACATGTTCGGGAACGTGGAACGTTTCCTACCTGTCACTTAGAATGAGAGAGTAGGATCACTTTGCGAGTCTTCACTGCAAACACGGACAAGACTTTTGATAAAACAAAATGATACCCCAGGAGCTTCTTAAAACCGCAGCACGAACCAAAGGCCATATTCTACAGAACGGCAGCATGTCTCCGATGAACAGCCCAACGCCTTCCCGACCAGTCAGTGACACGGTCTCGTTAAAATATCCAGCCTCGAACGACATCCATTCGATGACGTAGGGGATTTGTTGAGTCGGCTGTGTCCAAGGTCAGAATGTTCTCCAAAACATTCACGTCGCAAGCTTTTTCGTCTGGGCACCGATTGTCAAGCTGTGGATATATTGGCTGACTAAAAGTAAAATGGTACGCCCCTCGCGCGCCGCTAGCACGCCTCTAGTGTTGGGAGTCGAAAATCTTTGACAGTGGTTTATTTACACTTCTGTAATAGAGAACAACTGTTGCAAGTTTGATCGAAGTAGTCGATCGCGTTCAGAAATAACGTCAAATGGAACTCGAAAGAAGAAAAAATATTGTGCAGAAACACCTGGAAAATGCGGAGTGGTCCGGTTTCAAGCTGGCTAAAGTGCTGAAGATGCTGAAAACAACAGTTTATCGAGTGCTCAGAACCTACAAGGAAACCCTGAGTGTGGAAAGGAATCAGCGGACTTACGAAAAAACTTGAACCTAGGATTGTCAGCTGCGCAGCAAGGTGTTGAGGTGCGTTTAAGCCAATCCCGGATCCCGGATCCGAGATGTGACTAGAAGATACAACGCCAACTTTCAAACGGCGCAGAACATCCTTGCCAGGGAAGGAAACAAGTCGTACAAAACTAGTAAATATCCGAACCGGCATATGAAGCAGAATTCCGTGGCCAAAAACCGTGCAAGGCGACGAAACACAAGGGCTGCACTTTGATCGATGACGAAACATACGTGAAACTCGATTTTTAGCGGCTTCCCGGTCAAAAGTTTTACATCGCGACTGGACGTGGGGATGTGAAGGGAAGATTCAAGTTCATGTTTGCCGACAAGTTCACGAAGAAGGCCATGATTCGGCATGAATATATTTTTGTTCTGTGACCTCATTCCTGGCACTTACGGCACTGGGTGAGGTTTTGGAAATTTCCTCCAGTATTCCTGAAGTGTTCCCACATCACTTGGACATGGAGCATAACCCAAGTAACATTTCTGGTTTTATAACGGTTCTGTATATCATGATTTAGATTTGTAGATAGCTACAAAGCCACGTTGAAGCTTGCAATGTTGCTTGGGATGGCTAGTTTTTACTAAGGCTTTACGGTTGTTTAGATAACTAGACTTGAAGTCAACTAAATAAAAATCATTAGAAACCTCATTGCGCGAATCGCCAATGGATTTCATATACATTTTTGCTCAACTCCAAGTAATTTTGTCAATTTATCTTTGATATGATCCAGGGACTCACCGCTGGGCAGACCTTTCAAGGCTACTTTGAACAACCGTTAAGATTTGGTGTCGTAAGTGCAAAAATTGAATCTGTCCATGGGTTCAGTCAATACACGGCATTCACCCCGACAGCCAATTTGAAGTGAAAACTTCCTTGCGAAGAGCATGGAAATCGGTAGTGGTTATCACAATAGAGGGACCTTTTTCTTCTTGGCATTAAGCTGGGAATGTTGAATGGAATTTTGCCTGCATGATGGATCATTCTCATCATCCGTGAGCATATCAAATTGCTCAAATAAATGTCATCAGAAGGAGGATAAAGAGATTGCCCTTTCCCTTTGCCTTTAGGCACCATGGTGGCAGAACAACGTTTCTCCAAAACGACTTCAAAGCAGATTCCTATAAGAATCCGAAGAATCAAAGAGGAATTTTACAATTCGATGTACAAGCTGGATTACCTCGGGTAGGGTCCAAACAAGGATCGAACAAGGTAGATCATTTTCAAGTCTTCAATAGCACTGAGAAGTGCTGTTTACATTTGTTGTAGTTTGTTGCGGACTGGCGTAGTTTTAATGATATTAACTGAACTCAATCTTTGGCCCCATTTAACCGTGCATTTCTTGTATGCTTTTCTTCTCCAAATTGGCGAAATGGCAAACTCATATCGATCAGCTTAATCGTCAGACTATTAGGCCAAATCCATAAGAACAACACCAAATTCGACCACCATAATCTTCCGAGCAAATGGTCCGGAATAGCCGACATTGCCAGGCTCAGCACAACTGGTCGATCAACGGAGCATTGCTTATTTGTGTAGGAAAATACAATATGCAATTTTATGGTCCGCTCTCCGTCCAGCCAGCAAAAGCAGAAGAAGGAAAAACCAAATAACCTTCCCAGCTAAATAAGCCAATCAAATTGTCTCCATCCCATTTGCGCCGGATTCGATCCGGATCCGGAAAAAAAAAGTAGGAGGAAAACTGACCGCAAATGATCGGGGAGCTGACAGTTTTATTCCTTCCTCTCCCCGTCTGGGCCTTTTTGTTATGGCACCAATTAATAAGAAGAGAGATGGGTATCGTTTGTTTCGGTTGGACTTTGCGTCTGCTTTGTTTCGCTTTATTATCATTGAGTTTGAGGAACAAAGTGCCACACAAAGTTTCAGCAGTGGGGACACTTTCCACTAGGTACCATCATTGAACCGTTCCAATCCGAATTGAGGCGATTTATTTTCTCTATTTGACCTTCAAAGCATCGCCGTCGTGCTGAAAGTGGAGGACCCACTTCTGAGAAGTTACCTGGCAGGCGGCAGCAGCCACTTCACCCACCCACGCGCGTCAGTTCCATTAATGAAGCACTCATCCAAATATTTGAAGCCACTTTGAAGCCCAGCTCCCGAGAATTGGTTGACAGGCAGGCAAGAACAGCAGAGCAGGTGAAGTAGCGCTCAAGATAAAAAGCAAACATTCTGCTTGAGCTTTCACACTCCACCCAAAACACGGGCACAGGTCCAAAGCCACTGTAGCCGAAGGATAAAATGCTTCCCACTCCTCCTGGATTCAGTACTGCGATGGGGGAAAAAAAGCAGCTGGCGTGGGAGAATCCCAATTCGGCATGTTGAACCTTCCTCCCTCCTACGACGCGAATGAACTGTCTGGACTGGCATCTACTGGCCTGGAGTGACATCGAACAAACTCAACCAAGCGATGAAATTGATCGCCTCTCACGTACAACCACCACTGCCGTCGACTACCTGCACCTTTCCTGTCGATTTCTATTTTATTCTGTTTATGGAAGGAAGTGTGTAGGTGATAAAATGCAAACAAGACGAGAAAAAAAAAATGCAAACAAACGCCCTAATTGAGTTACTTTAAATCTAGCGCGAGAGTGCGCGAGCAGGAACTGGGTAGGGGAAAATGGGGCAGTTTGGCCACCTTTAGTGGAAAATTCGAATGATTTGCTATCAAATGGATAGCTTCAAGCCCTGTTTACATCCAGAATTCAAATTGGATATTAAAGGTAAACTTTTGAATCCTATGAAAGAAGATTTAAAAAAACTACTAGGGACAGCCCTCTGGGGTTGTACACAATGATGAGGTCGAACTACATAGTCTTATTATAAGGCTCTTATATAATAATTGTTGTTTGTTAACTGCACCAGGAGCTTGTGTTTTGTGTAGGAATAGTAATTTGAGCGGGGTTATCTCTGTTTATACTCTTTAGTATGACTATGCTTGCCCTGACAAGAACCTTGTGATATGAATTTTAGTTGGGACATGTTCAGAAATTTAACTCTTTTGGAAAATCTTGGTGGCCCTGAAAAGGGTCGATGGTAGTACAGGCATAAATACCATGATACTGTTGCACCTGTAGTTTTTGACATACTAGCGGTAAGCGTGATTGCCTCTCACCTCAGCAGGCCTGGGTTCACTCCCAGTCGGGGCCGCCGGGATGTTCTGAGGCATAACATCTCTGATCACGCCTTCCTTCGGATCGGAAGTAAAGCCGTTGGTCCCCGGTTCATGAGTTGATGGGTCGATAGGTAGGGTCCAGGTATGGGAGCGGCCTCCCTGGCGTCGATAGCATTGGTGCACAGCACGGAAAACAAGATTGACGGAAAACAAATCGAGGAAAAAATACAGCTTGTTTGGCAGTCAGAGCTCCAATGACCCTACCCTTGTAGACGATGGATGTGTCATCTGCAAACAGAGACAACGATCCACCATCAGGGAGAGCCGGCATATCGGAGGTGAACAGGTTGAATACGATGAGGCCAAGGATGCTTCCTTGTGGAACCCCGGCACCGATGTTGAAAGCATCCGATGTGATGCCATTCAGAGAGACTCGGAACGTCCTGTCTGATGGATAGTTGTTTATTATCTTAACTAGGACGCTTTTTCAACGTCCAACAACGCCATGGCAGATGTCTTCGAAACAGACTTGTTCCGTCTGAGAATGTTGTTACTCGAGTCAGCTGGTGGACGGTCGAACGACCTTTCCGAAAACCAAACTGTTCCTCGAGTAACAAGTTGTTTTCATCGGCGGATGTTAGAAGCCGGTGGTATACTGCTCTTTCGAACAGTTTTGATAACCCTGAGAGAAGGCTGATTGGTCGATAACTTGTAACAAGTACGCTTTTGCATTTATTTATTTAATTATTTATTTGCACAGAATTCCTATTTATACAATTTTCCACATTTAATTATATTGCATTAACTTTCGTTTTTCAAATAAATCCATAAATTTGTTCACCGCCAAGGAACGAACATCCACTTACGTAGAGTTACACTTGTCATACAAAAAAAAGTAATGAGTTCCCTACGTTCAGCGCAAATTCAAATATTATAAAGCCTGTCGAGCTTGCCGACGCTACGAAGTTACAGCGTCGTAAGGTGGACATCGACCCGCCAGATTTCCATTGAAAATGCAATGACCTTTTTCCGTTCGGCTTTGCGCACTCCTACCGAATTTCGGGGGAGAGAGATGACTGGACTCTGAATAGTCCGTTGGAAGAGATGCTGCAAGGCACTAATAATCGGGTGCACAATTGCGAGAGTTTGGTGGTCGTGAAATTGGGTGTCGTCCAAGTTCGCGACTTCCCGGGCAAAGGTCACAATCTAGCGGCTATCTGAGGAATTCCTCAGCTTTGATCGTCCACTTCGAATCGATCTGTGGAAGAGGCAAGAGTGGTCGGTGATTTGTCTCGTGTCGTGGTGTGATTAAAAAGGTAGTTTGCGTTATGAACTTTCTTTATTAGATTGTTAATTTCAATTCTTTCCCAGTAGTGTTAGCTTAGTGTAAAACCCTAGCAAGCTAGTTAGTAGGCGGCAAAGTGTGTGTCTCGAAGAAAGTACAAGGTAAAGTGAGCGTTTATCGACCGTTAGACCAGGTCAACTTATTAGCGTGTGCGTCCGGGTATAATCCAACAGGTTCGTGGCAGCGGAGGCCATTTGCCGTCACACCACCCTTTTGTCAGAGACCGCTTTTGACCCCACCTATCGGTTTCGGAGGATTCCCGGGGCACACGTGGCCGGAAGAGGGTCGCGATCGCCAATTTGCGCGCCCTGGACAGGCAGGCCAATATTCGTCCCATCTGTAGTCATCGAATAACAGAACAGCATACGGTGCACGTGTTCCAGTGTTCGGACGATCGAACGCATGTGCCGCGTTCAAGCGTAAGCCCGCGTTTCCGGTGAGTGAGACATTTCCAGCATCAGTCGATCGCATCCGCGATAGTTTCTGGGCCGAAGTAGTGCAATACGCAGCTTCGGTACCGCCGCCGTCTCCTCACCCATAGCACCGATGTAATTCCTAGGTTTTCGAGTGAGTACATGCATGTATATTTTTCGTTGTGAACGTCCATGCGCATGAGACAAACGAAAGCTTCGCGAAACATAACCGTCTCATAGAATGGGTGATCCGAAGCCATCCGTCCCCATAAATTGTTTCATTGAATGGGTTAAACGTGAAGCCGAGAAACACCAGGAGAGCAGGAATCGTACGGAGGAAACGGCAAACATATTTTTGAACATAAATACCAATAAATGATCCATAAAATATTGGAAAACGTTCCATAAAAAAACATCCAAATGATCAATAAAACTTCGGAGAAAATCCTTAAAAAAGTGTGAATGATCCATAAAAAATATCAATATGATCCATATTTAATGTAAAATTTAGCAACACAATTGTAAAAATGTACCGCTAAATTTCTAAGGAATGAGCATTGAAATTGTACGAATTACCCATAAACATATTGCAATTGATCCATAATACATTCAGCAGTGAACCTTAAACTAAAGAAAGTGATCCATAGAAAATCATGTTTGCGCACTTAAAAATATAGCCATGTTTGTATTAATGAAAGCAACTTCCTCAGAGCAGTCTCGTTTTAGACAGCTTGAAGCTGAAATAGGTTTTATTAAACTAATATAAAATCAAAACCAATCTTAATGCTTATAATAAAACCTTTTTCAGCTTCAAGCTGTCCAAAACGAGACTGCTCTGAGGAAGTTGCTTTCATTAATCCGAACATTCTTGAAGAACAACATCGGATATAACCTCAAAATGTCAGAGGGATCAACACCACCGTTGAGTGAAGAACAGAACAGCGATAGAAACTGTACGCTTTGTGAAGGCCACGACCACGTAGATGATATGGTCCAGTGTGATGTCTGCGATTTCTGGACCCATTATAGTTGTGCTGGTAAGACCACAGCTGTAAAGGAGGTTCCGTAGACGTGCTCTAAGTGCACAAATATGCTGAAGGTGGCAAAAGGAACCAAGAAGTCTGTCCCAAAGAAACCACCTAGCAGAAATAATAGAGCGAGGAGTGATGCCGCAACCGAATCTGGAAAAGGAAGTACCAATGAGGTCAGCCTGGAAGAATCCCTAGACCAGTTGCTGCAGGAGAAAAGCGCAAATAAGAAAGCGCTGGAGCAAGAGAAATTCCTCCATGAAAAGCGATAGGAGGTTGAGCGGGAGATTTTCAAACCGAGAGTTATCTTCCGTCACTCTTTCAACAAAGATTTGGCTAGATTTAGCATTTAGGGATTCAATTATTATTTTAGTTAAGCACGCAAACGATGTAGAATGAGCTACTTACTAGTTACTTAGGGTAAATCATGTATATAGCGTTTAGGAACAAATTGTAGGTTACCAGATTTTAGGATCAAATTGTAGTATCTAGATTAAGCAAATATAGGGTTATTAAATTCAATATTTGCACGAATTCCACCTCCAACTAACCTACTTCAGTAGCTACATAGAGGTTGCTTTAAGTACAGAAGGTCCCGAAGAAATGTGCTCAACTTTTTGTCTAAGCTCTGGTACTATCTTCGGTCCCAAGCTTATCGATGCACCCCTATAAAACACGCGAAAATCCACGAACCCCTCATTTTATCTGTCAAACTTTCATAGCGAATCAAAACAAACATAGTGTAGTACTAGAATTTTGACTAGAATGGGGTACGTTAATCGATTTGCTTGGGACCAATAGGCAAGTCAAGTAGTGAGCCAATTTAAAATCGTTAGTTTCGTATTGATTGTTGGTAGCTAGTTCACTACAAATAACTACAATTTAATTAAACGATATGTATATTAACAAATTTAGGCAATTAAAATAATTTAGCTGTAAAACGTTTTTTAGATGGTTTGGAATTGTATCTTCTTTTCTTCTTTTTTTCTCGTTCATACTCCGACCTATTTAAGGTTTGGTTCAACGGAACTGTGACCGTGAACACAGTTCCGTTGAACCAAACCTGACGTCTGTCATTTCTGACAGCGACCGTTACCGTAGCTCTCTGAATCTCCCACAGGGTTGTCACTGGGTTTGGCGGTACAGGGTATTCACGTTTTGGACACTGTATTATTAATTTTGATTCATGAACCATGGAAAATTGCTCCATTACTGCTTAACTACTTAGATTTACTGTCCTGCCGTGTTTTTAGGTAGATGTGCGAGCGATGGTCAAGCGTCTAGAATTAGCTTCCAAAAGAAGCTTCTATAATAATCTTCTTAAGAAAAAATGAACAATAAATGTTAATTTTATGGATCATACCTGTTCCAGTTGTTGGTAGACGTGCTTATTTTGGTGTGTTCCAATTATAGTATATATCGAGGGCCCCCGTCGACACCCGACACATCCAAATCTCAACTCTAGATGCTCAACAGATCTACCACTAGCGAATCAATCTTCGAAAAATATTCTTTCATTTCTCGCATCTATTGCATCGGGCCTCATCTTTTAACAGGAAATCTTCAGAATCGTCATCAATCTTCTTTCTATCTACTTAGCGTGTGCGCAGCTAGCCGAAACAAAACACAATTTTTCCTGCATCGTAGCTAGAGTCGCCCCCCTCGGTCTATATACATATGTTTTTTTTTATTTGATCAATAAACCTTGGAAAATTGCTACATTACTGCGTAGCTACTCAGGTTTACTGTTCTGCCCGTGTTTTTTTTGTCAGAAGAGCAGAACGATTAGTGAGCGTCTAGAATAAGCTTCTTAAAAAGTTTCTAAATGAAGCTTCCATAGGAAGCTTCTTAAGAATATTACTATAGATTCTTCTTTTTGGATGCTAATTCTAGACGCTTGCCCGTCGCTTCGCATATCTACCTTAAATACACGGGCAGGACAGTACATATAAGTAGATAAGCAGTGGAGCAATTTTTCAAGGTTTATGGATCAAAATTTAAAAAATAGTGTCCTAAACATGAATAATATACGTCTAATTTATGGATCATGCCTATGTTTTTAAGTGTGCAAACTTGATTTTTTATGGATCACTTTCTTTAGTTTAAGGTTTATTGCTGAATGTTTTATGGATCAATTGCAATATGTTTATGGGTAATTCGTACAATTCCAATGCTCATTATTTAGAAATATAGTGGTACATTTTTACAATTGTGTTGCTAAATTTCACATAAAATATTGATAATATTGATATTTTTTATGGATCATCCACACTTTTTTAGGGATTTTCTCCGATGTTTTATGGATCATTTGGATGTTTTTAATGGAACGTTTTTCAATTTGTTATGGATCGTTTTATCAATTCTAAACCGAACACACGTATGGGAGTAGAATGAATAGTGCACACGCTAGGGAGTAGGATAGATGGTATGATAGAGGGAAAGGAAAGAACAAAGACCTAGGCAAACAGACATGTAGGGAGCAGGTGAAATACAATCCGTACCGAATAAATAGGATGGGAGCTTTTCTCTTAACTTTGTAGTTGAGCTTTGCTAGTACGGTGACAATTGTCATGTTCCGTAATAAATACAGTTAACCCCCTAAAGCCATGGTTTTTTTGGGTAGCGTACCATTGATGAACTGCCGAGTTAACTTCTTATGAAGGATTTTCATGTCGTTTCGTGTTCGTTTCCTGTAGTTTCGGAGAGTCAATTTACTGGGGAAGTCAGCCCTGAATCTGACATTTATTGTGCTGGCAACTCTCCAATCTTTTCGGATTGGTTCGTTTGGACTTTCAGGCTGGGCCTGTGATGAGAACATTCCCTAACGAGATTTTTGGTTCGGACGAATTGTCGGTCTTGTGCACACGTAATTGTTAGTGTTTTGTAGAGTTTCTGGACAACGGTAATTTTAGTCAGCCAGTCAGCTTTCTTCCCGTATTCGGGACATATTGACCCAATCCCTTGGATGGTCTCAGGCCGGGCAAACCTACAATCTGCTGGGTGGTCTCCTTCTAGGAGTTGCGCTTAAGCCACCCATCTAACGAACGGAAAGCTGGACGGGCTGGCGGGTTACAAACTTGAAGGAGAGGACGGATCCTTCCCAGGTTTCCGGATGGGTATGACTTTAGCTGACTTCCAACACGAGGGGAAGTAGCCAAGTCTGAGGCACTGATTAAAAATCAGTGCCAGATGGTTGTAGAATCTGGAACTCAAGTGTTTGAGTTCCAGATTCAGGATGTTGTCGAAACCTGGGGCCTTCATGTTTTTAGATGATTTGATATAGGCCAACAGTTCGTCAGCCGTAATCTCGGATTCCTCTGGAAAAATGTTAGGAATCTGAAGAATTTTGGCAGCATTTTCAGCAACCTCAGATTCATGAGGGCTGACGATGTTTTGTCCGAGATTATGGGAGCTGAAGAAGTGTTGACCTATCGCGGCAGCCTTCTCTTCAGGAGTTATCAGATGAAGCACTGGGTCGCCGGGACGATCCAGTGGGGTCAGTGGTGGAATGGGCCTAGGCTTGTTTTTAAGAATTTTTGTCAGTTTCCAGAAGGGCCTAGCACAATCTTGGAGAGAGCGGATCTTACTAGCAAAATCGTTATTTCTGAGATCCAACTCCTGAGATCCTGGCCTGAATAATCTTTGTTTATCGATTACAATTGGTCTTCAAGTTAGGTAGGCCAGTACGCTGGTACTGCCTACGAATGGTGTTACGGAGTCTAATGAGATCTTTGGTAGGGCTTTCAAGGTTCAGAGTGTTACTCACCTGTCTGGATACTGGCACGTGTTGTTCCCTGGCCCGGGAAATCGCCTCCTCGATGGTTTGTAGACACCGGTCAACATCTTCGGACGTCCCCGGTTGGACATCGTAGTCGATGGTTGTGTCGACGCAGTGTTGATATTGCGCCCAGTTGACTCGATGGTAGTTGTGCCGGGAAGCTTCGAATCGGTTTACCGAGGATCCAACTTCGGCCACCACCGGGTAGTGGTCCGAGCTCAGCTCCTGGAATGCCACAGGTTGCGAGATGTTGTGTCCCATGTTGCTTACGAAAATGTCGATGGTCGCATGGACCCCAGACCGACTCAGCCGGGTGGGAGAGTCCGGGGCCAAGATGGTATAGTGGCCCTCTTGCAGGTCTTCATTGAGGATGATGCCGTTTCTATTGCTCCGACCGTTGCCCCAAGCATGGTGTTTTGCGTTCAGATCGCCAGCGATGATAAAGTTCCCACTCCTCCGGGTGAGTTTGATGATGTCTTTCCGGAGGGCCACTGACGACCCGTCCCTGATGTTGGTTTGCTTGGGGCAGTAGGCCGCGATGATGGTGATTGGGCCAGATGTGCTCACCTCCACTCCGATGGCTTCAATTGTTTTCAGCTGGAAGTTTGGTAGCAACCGGCAACTGATGTTCCGTCTTGCAGCGATAGCCACTCCTCCACCTCCAGAGCACGTGCGATCAAGTCTGACGAGCGGGAAGTCGGGAAGGAATACGTTCAGTTCGGGCTTCAAGTGCGTCTCGGTGATAATAGCAATGTCGACCTCCTTGGTATTGAGGAAATCGAGTAGCTCTCTATGCTTGTTCGTCAGTGAGCAAGCGTTCCAATTTGCAATTTTTATAGCTTCACGGTCCATACTTGGTGACGAGTGACAAGGCAACATGAAGCTGTTCAGATCGAGTCTTGCAGGTGCGCAGAATGACGATCACCTCTGCAGCCAGCGTTACTAGTTCCTCTGATGTTAACGGAGATTCGTCAACTGAGTCACCTGAGGCAACACGGGCATACGATAGTCCAGGCGCCGAGGTAGAAGCTTGATTTGGCAAAGCTGCAGCAGCAGAGAGGCTATGCTGAGCTGAGGGGGTGGCTCGTTGACTGCTGTTGAGAGGTAGCGGTGGAAGATTTGGGACCAGGCGACGAGGATGGATTGCCGGGTATTGTTCGTCCGTGATGGCTGGTGGTGCACGTTTATTTCGATGCCGGCCTGGTTGGTTGCTAGTAGCCACCTTCTTCCTCATGGTGATGAATTCCGTTCACTTGGGGCAGTCCTGAGTAGTGGCACGGTGAGTTCCACCGCACTTCGGGTCGGTGTCATCAGCTTGAGCACAGGTCGCCGTCGAGTGGGCCATAGCACACTTGTCGCAGCGTGGTTTCATATGACAGTTCTTCGTGTCATGGGCGAAGGAGAGGCAACTTGTGCATTGGGTCACATCACGGTGTTGCGGCTTGTAGTATTCCCAGTCGATATTGACCTGAAACAGGTCACGTATGTTGCTCTTGAGCGCAGCAAGGGTGGTGGAGTCCTTTGTGAGGTCGACCAGAAACAGTTGGTCACGATAGTTCGTATTGGGCATAGGCCCAGCGAGCCTCACCAGTTTATCTTTTACGGTAGCCGCTTCGTACGACGGCAGACCTCGTAAAACAACCTTCAATGGTTTCATCGAAGGCAAATCGTGAGTGTAAAACTCCACTGTGATGTTCTTCAGCAGGTCTCCGACCGACTTGTACTGCTGTAGGCTGGAGCACATGATCTTTGTTCCAACGCTACAGATTTTGAATCGCGGGAACAATTTGCGTTTTGCCAGCTCATCCCTAAGCTGGGCGACGTCCTTCATCGGGGTAAACAGCGGGGGAATCCACTCCTTTTTCGCAATTTCAGTGGCGTCACCACCGTCATTTTCTACTCCGAGCACCGAGAATTGGTTGCTCTGTAGCAGCCGATTTGCTGCGTCATCCGAAGCAACGCTGGGATCCGTTTGGGCCTTCTTGCTAGGCCCCTCCGATGTATGAGCAGTAGTACGCTTGCGTACCATGCTTTGTTTATTGGCAAGTGCAATTAGACTTTCCAATGCGCCTGTCGATGACGGCACTTCCACGACGCGAACGTAGCAATAAAACGAACTAGAAAAAGCTCGATAGCGAAGCGAACGAACGAACGAACTATACTACTAGACGGTCTAGCAACGAATGTCGAGCCCTGGATGTTATTACACGATGACACCGACACCGATGTTTACCGTTGAACGGGTGAATCACAACTGATCAAATCTATGCTAGTAGTAGTAATAAAATTTACGTTTATTTTCTGGGTTTTTATGTTTCAACAGTTGATTTAACATTTCAATTGGTTAGCCTTTGGCTCTTCATCTTTGTTCTAGTTAATTGGCTATTCTAATGTGATGATTGCGTTTAGCGCTAATTTACAGGATACCCTTTGTGGGATTGTTTTGGTTTGAATTTAAAAATTTGATAACCTACCTACTTGAGCACCTAACTACTTAAACTAGGTTGCCAAATCACGAATGATCTGGTGGTTTGATCGCAGACAGGCGACTCTGAACCTTTCCAGCGTGGAAGTCTTTCGCTCCTCGAGTGTTGAAAGACCGGCCAGGTGGTGAACCTCAGAATTACGAGTTTGCGGTGGACTGTTAAGGATCATTCTGAGGATCTTGTTTTGGATCCTCTGAAGCTTTGAGTGGTGGCACTTAAAGGGTGATACGGTCAAAATTTGGTCAAGGGAAAACGCGTGTAAATCGGTGAAATCGTTTATTTAAAAAATCAAATTAAATTTCTTTTTCAAGTTCAATTAGTATAAAATTCAGGAAAAATATTCAGTTAGGCTTCCGCTTTTCCAAATCCGAATTGCCGGGCTTTACGCTTGACCCCTGCCATCAGATTTTGTACAGCCACCTTGTCCACCTTCTTCGCCGCAGAAAGCCAGTTTGCCTTGAACTGCTGCTCGCCCTTAGAAGTTTTTTTGGTCTTCTTTAGGTTCCGCTTGACAATAGCCCAGTATTTCTCAATTGGGCGGAGCTCTGGCGTGTTGGGAGGGTTCTTGTCCTTGGGAACCACCTGCACGTTGTTGGCGGCGTACCACTCCATGGCCTTTTTACCGTAATGGCAAGATGCCAAATCCGGCCGAAACAGTACGGAACAACCGTGTTTCTTCAGGAAAGGCAGCAGACGTTTATTCAAACACTCTTTCACGTAAATTTATTGGTTGACAGTCCCGGAAGCTATGAAAATGCTGCTTTTCAAGCCACAGGTACAGATGGCTTGCCAAACAAGATATTTCTTTGCGAACTTTGACAGTTTCATGTGCTACCTTTCCCCTTCCTTTTGCCGTATAAAACTCCTGTCCCGGAAGCTGCTTGTAGTCGGCTTTGACGTAGGTTTCGTCGTGCATTACCACGCAGTCAAACTTCATCAGCATCGTCGTGTACAGCCTCCGGGATCGCGCTTTGGCCGTCGTATTTTGTTTATCATCGCGATTTGGAGTCACTACCTTCTTGTAAGTCGATAGTCCGGCTCGTTTTTTGGCTCGATGCACGGTTGTAGACGATACACCCAGCTTATTTGCGGCATCTCGGAGAGAGAGGTTAGGGTTTCGCTTGAAACTACCGGCAACTCTCTTTGTCGTCTCAGCGGCTTCCGGTTTTCGATTTCCCGCCGATCCAGACTTCCTGGCTGTCGACAAACGTTCCCCAAACACTTTAATTACATTTGTAACGGTTGATTTGGCAACTTTTAGCGATTTTGCCAACTTTGCGTGCGAGTAGCTCGGATTTTCACGATGCGCGAGCAAAATTTTGATACGCTGCTCTTCTTGCTTGGACGGCATTTTGACAACTGAAGAGTGAATTCCAAAATCAAAATAGGAGCAACATTCTACACACACACACCTTCAAAATGAGGGGTGTTCAGGTTTTTTAAATGCAAAATTGAAAGAAATACGTCAAGTTGATATTGACCAAATTTTGACCGTATCACCCTTTAGCACAACTCTCCCAGATTGGCAGACCATACTCAATAGCTGGCAGAATGATTTGCTTGTGGACAGCAAGCTTGTTTTTGAGGGACAGTGTGGGCTTCCTGTTTATCAGAGGGTAGAGCGACCTGATCAAGATGTTACGCTTGGTGGATGTCTTGTCCACATGGGATCGGAATAACAATTTGCTATCGAGCGTGAGACCAAGGTAGACTACTTCACTCGACCATTCAATGGGAGTGCTATCAAGATGGATCTTGACGTTAGCAGGCGGAACAAGCCGAGGTGAATACGAGTGTGGAAACAGAATGGTTTGTGTTTTAGCTGCATTGATACAAATCTTCCAGCTCTTAAAATAGTCGGACAAAACATCCAGGCCTGATTGTAGTTTACTCGCCAGAGCACGGATCACTCGACCCTTATAGATGATGGAGGTGTCAGGATACCACCACCCGGCAGGGGAGGAATGTCTGACGTGAAAATGTTGAATAGGATAGGCCCTAGCAGGCTACCCTGAGAGACCCCTGCATCAACGTTGAACGTATCAGAGGGGACATTGTTCAAGTAGACCTGGAATGATCTGCCCGACAAGTAGTTTTTGGTGATCTTCACGAGGTAGATCGGAAAGTTGTTTCGATGCAGCTTGTACACTAGACCATCATGCCAGACATTGTCGAACGCCTTCTCGACGTCCAACAATGCCATGGCAGATGTATTGGAAACGGACTTGTTCCGCTTGATAATGTTAGTAACCCATGCGAGTTGGTGGATGGTAGAGTGCCCTTTCCTAAACCCAAATTGCTCTTTGAGAAATATGTTATTATCATTTGAAAACACCAGCAGACGGCTGAGTATCAATTTTTCGAATAGCTTCGAGATGGAGGACAAGAGGCTGATGGGGCGATAGCTTTTGGCACTGGTAGGATCTTTGCCAGGCTTGTGTATTGGATTTGTTGAAGATAGCGGTAAGATGGTTGAAGAAGTCAATACTCAAGTTTTTCAACTCGCGGTTGACTACACCATCCATACCCGCAGCCTTCATGTTTTTAGTACTTCTAATAGCTGCTATCACCTCATCAGCCGATATTCTACTATGATCATGCACTACTACGGGGGTGTCAGCGACTCTAGTCGTTGCCTCCAGGACGGCAGGCCCATGGTTTGACCAAGATTATGTGAAATCACAAAATGTTGGCCAAGAGCATTCGCCTTTTCAACTGGGGTTATCAGTAGGGATGGGTCTAAGTGGTCTACAGAGGAAAGCGGAGGGATCGGTCTCGACTTATTTTTCAAAATTTTGGTCATCTTCCAAAATGGTTTTGCACAATCTGGGAGAGCGAATCTTTTTGGTAAAATCGTTATTTCTGAGTTCCACCATCCTGGCCTGGATAATTTTGGTTAGCCTATTGACATTGGTCTTCAAGTGGGGCAGCCCAGAAAGCTGGAACTGCCTACGAATAGTGTTACGGAGCCTGATAAGATCTTGGTTGGGCTGTCAAGGTTCAGAGTATGACTCACCTGTCTGGATGCTGGTACGTGTTGCTCCCTGGCACGGGATATCGCCTCTTCGATGGCTTGCAGACACTGATCGACTTCTTCGAACGACTCCGGTAGGACGTCGTAATTGATTGCTGTGTCCAGTTGACACGATGGTAATTTCGCCGGGAAACTTGAAACCTATTGGCCGAGGAACCTACTTGGGCCACCACCGGATAGTGGTCCGAGCTCAGTTCCTGATAGGCGATAGGTTGGGAGATGTTATCGCCAATGTTGCTGATGAAGATGTCGATGGTGGCATGAGCTCCGGATTGACTCAACCGGGTGGGAGAGTCCGGACACAGAATGTTGTAGTGGGCTTGCTGCAGATCGTTGTATAATATTGTGCCGTTCTAATTTCGCCGACTATTGCCCCAGGCTTGATGTTTGGCGTTCAGGTCGCCAGCGATGACGAAATTTTGCCGTCGTCGTGTTAGCTTGATGATGTCTCTTCGCAGGTCTGCGGCCGAGTCGTCCCTAATGTTGGTTTGCTTGGGGCAGCAGACCACGATGATGGTGATTGGACCAAGCGATGTGCTCACCTCAATTCCGATGGCTTCGATAATTTTCAGCTGGAAGCTTGGTAGTAGCCGGCAGCTGATGTTCCGCCTCGCAGCGATGGCCACTCCCCCTCCCCCGGAGCTGGTGCGGTCAAGCCTTATGAGCCGAAAGTCGGGAAGGAAGACGTTCAGCTCAGGCTTCAAGTGTGTCTCGGTGATGACGGCTATGTCGATTTGCCGTTCGTTGAGAAAGTCAACAAACTCGATGTTTTTGCTCTTCAAGGAGCAAGCATTCCAATTTACGATCTTGATGACTTTACGGTCCATACTTAGTGACAAGGGAGACGATGCTGAACTGTCCGACTGTTGGGAACCATTTGGATACTCTCAGGGTTGGCTTGTTGGTTGTTGAGCGGAAGCGGGGCTAGGTTCGGAACATGTCGACGGGGCTGGAGAGCTGGGTACTGGACTTCCGTGAGTACAGGAGGCGTACGATGATTACGGAGGCGACCGACCTGGTTGTTGATTGTAGCCTTCCGACGGATATTAATGAACTCCACTCGCTTGGGACATCCGCGATTGGAGGCTTGATGGTTTCCACCGCAGTTGACACACGTTGGCTCAATGTCATCAACTTGCTCACAGGACGCAGTTGAGTGAGTCCCAGCACACTTGCCGCAGTTTGTCTTCATATGGCAGTTTTTGGTGCCATGGCCATAGGAGAGGCAGTTCGTACACTGCGTAACATCACGATGTTGGGGTTTGTAATGCTCCCAACTGATGATAACCTGAAACAGGTCCCGGATTTTGAATCTCAGAGCCGCAAGACTGGTGGATCCCTTCGTGAAGTGCACCAGGAACAACTGGTCACGGAAGCTGGTATTGTTGATGGAACGGCGGTTCATCTGGAACACGACCTCAGGTTGGAGCCCACGCCGCTCCAGCTCGGACTTCACCGCAGCCGCCTCGAACGACGGTAATCCACGCAAAATCGCCTTCAGTGGCTTGCTCGATGGCAGATCATGCGTGAAGAAGTCCACGTTGTTTTCTTTCAGGAAACATCCTATTTGTTTGTACTCCTCCAGGCTGGAGCACATGATTTTGGTACCGATGCTGTAAAGCTTAAAGCGAGGCAGCAGCTTGTGTTTTGTCAGTTCGGCACCTAGCTTGGCAACATCCTTCACCGGCGTGAAAAGCGGGGGAATTCGCTCTTTTCTTGCAATGGGAGCGGCGTCACCATCGCCATTTTCTTCCGGGAGTACTGCATACAGGTTGGCTTGCAGTACTCGTTTTCCGACGTCATTCTGCGACGCGCTGGGCTTGATTAGCATCTTCTTTGAAAGGCCCGCTGCTGACTTATTGGCACGTTTACGCACCATTTGTTTCGTGTTTGCAAGTTCAAGTAAACTTGCCAGAACGCGAGAAGGTGGCGACACTTCCACTACGCAACGCGACGGCACAAAACGAAACAAAATCGAAACGTGATCTCGAGCGAAAAATACGGACTGAACAGCTCAACAGTCGAGCAAAGAATGTTGATCAAATCTATGCTGACGACGTTCAACTATATATATAAGACGGCTTGGTCCGTGTGTTCGTGAGCTAATAAGAATGGTGAACGAGGACCTTGAGAGAGTTGCTGAATGGTCTGATAGTAACGAGCTTTTTGTGAACCAGTCGAAAAGCAAGGCAATTTTCGTTAAGGGACGCCGTCGTAGCTCTGTTCGCACTGATCCGCTGCCTGTTATCTCCATGAAAGCGAGCATGAAAGGACAACCCATTGAATGGACCGACAGAGCTGTAAATCTTGGTTTCGTGTTTCAAGCTGACTTGGAGTGGGATGGACTAATTAATCAGCAATGCGGAAAAATCTACGCTTGTCTGCGCACGCTCTATAGTACAGCTTCTGCCGCACCCTCGAATGTTCGGCTTAAGATGTTCAAAGCTCTAATACTGCCGCATTTTCTGTTTGGAGATCCTCTGCATGTAAACCCCAGCGCGAACTCCATGGGCAGGTTACGAGTTGCACTTAATAGCTGTGTCCGTTTCGTCTATGGGCTTGACCAGTACGCAAGAGTGAGTCATCTCCAGCCAAACTTGATCGGTTGCTCGTTGCAGAATTTGTATGCATACCCGTCTTGTGTCTTTTTGTGGAAACTTGCCAAAACGTATTCCCCACCAACGCTCTTCTAGAAGTTGATCCCGTTCCAAAGCCGTCGATCGCAAAATTTGATCCTTCCACCGAACAACACGTCAGGTTACGCAAGCACAATGTTCGTCAGAGGTGTGGTAAATTGGAATGTGCTGCCTTCTACGATTAAACGTTCGACTTCAGAAGCAAATTTTAAGAGGGGCTGCCTCGAGTTTTGGAATTGTCGATAAAGGTTAGACATAGGTTAGTGTTTGAATTATATAACTGACGACAAACGATGTTATGTACAAAACATGTTACAACTCGGAGGTAGTATTTTAAAAGGGGTTACCCCTTACACTGCCAGATGATAAATAAACAAACAAACAAACAAACAATCCTGTCATCTGCGAACAACTCGAGTGAAGCCGAGGGGGGCGACACATTTAAATCTCAATTCTAGATGCTCAAGAAATCTCACACTAGCGAATCAATCTTCGAAAAATCATCTTTCATTTCTCGCATCTACTTGCATCGTGCTCATCTTTTTGCAGGAAATCTTCAAAATCGACATAAATCTTCCTTTGATCTACTCAGCGTGCGTGCAGCTAACCACAGCAAAACACAATCTTTTCTGTATCGTAGATAGAGTCGTCCCCCTCGAGTGAAGCCAAATTTCTCTGGTGCTCTGGTGCTAATTTGACAGCTCCTCCTTTTCCTCTATGATTAAGCTTGGTACATGTCACGCCGCGTTGCGGAAAATAGATAGAGTTTCCTAGATAACGTGATAGTAAAGCATGATTCACGCAAATTGTGCTCTTCAATTCGAAAACAACTAAATCATTTTTCAATTGTCCATTGCGGGAAAGTAAGAATGGTTTTGAAGGCATTACATTTGTTGTCACCTTGCCACATTTAATGTTACATGGTTGGAGCTTAAATATGTTATGGATCATCAGCGCTGCTGATGTTTTCGGTAGTTTCAACTGGAACTAGATCGCATTGCAGGGGGTTGGATATAACATGTCGCCTATGCGCCTGACACTAGGCTGGAAAAAAGTAAACGTAAACAAAAAAGTTGTGATCGACAAAATTTGATTTCGCTGGAGCGTATCCATATGTTTACAGTTCCAAGCGAAGTGAAATATTTGCGAATTTCCCTTTTCACACAGGTGAAAAATGTAAAATTTTGTATGAGATTTTCACTTCGCTTCGATCTCGGTACATGGCTATACAGAAAGAATACAATCGCAATTATCTAATAATTGTTGTTTTCTTGTTAACCTTCTTTCAGGTCCTCCGCAACGACGAGCACTCCACCCTGACCGTCGATGGCGTGTCCCAGAGCCGGACCTCCCGAGGGAAGGAATTCCTGTTTGGGAAGTTCGCCACCAACTCGGACGTGTTTGTCGGTGGCATGCCCAAGTGGTAAGTACCAATAGTCTAAATCTCAACACTAGATATTTTATTTAACTTCATCCAAGAAGTAAGGAAAGTGTAGTGGTCCTCTCAGTGGACATTAGTCTCAACGCTATCCTGCATGCCTACGTTGAAAAATTTGGAAATAATTCATTTGAACTTGATTTAGGCCGCATGGCCAATTGACCACTTTGTCAAGCAGTTTAAGCGTGACTTTCTATCAGCGATTTCACAAAACTGGACCAACTTATTTCTATTTTTTTATGAAACGCACAAATTTTGGCTACTGTCCTCGTGGTTCTAGAAGAAAAAATCTCAAAATAATGTTTTATTTCAGTGGTAGTAAACGTCATTTTAACTGCTCAAATGAAATGGTTAATTAGTAAAGCCCGACCTCGAACCACGCCGTATCCATTTAATAATATTGCATAACTATTCAACGGGATAAGATTTGTTAAGTGAATCCGGAATGAAGAACCGCCGCCCTCACCGCCATCAGTCCGTGGTAGAAATGCTTTTCCATAATTAAAAACATTTAATATAAAACTTTATCCTGTTTTGGCTTTTCGGTTCCACCGGGCCACAGAAAGATATAAAAGCTACAGACAGAGGCAGATGCGGGAAAGCGAAGTGGATTCAGTCGTGAACTTAATTCCACCTCCGGTTTAAGCCCCCGTAACACACCAGCACTCCGGAAAGGAATCCGCAAAAGGAACGGTGCGAAACGAGCTTCCTCCCGAATTCGGAATTTTTCCGGCTAGGTCGGTGGGTTGGAGAAAACGGAGAGCTGTCAGATAAATTTCGCTCGGTTGTTCGGAATAAACTTTTTCCATTTGGAAATGTTTCTATGCTCTCTGCCGGTGGTGGTGCAGCTGCAGACGCGCAGACCGAGATTCTGAGGACACCGAAAATAGACGTGCTAGAAATTGGTTTTCCGGGAAATTGGCCTGGTTTGAAGGGGTATTTTCAAACGATATTGATTCCATTGTATTCTTATTCAGAAAACGAGTAGTTTGATGTGTCGCACGGTAGGCTTCGGTGCCAAGCGGGAATTGGCCACCGGTGCAATCCGTTCCGGATATTTTACCGGTGAAATATTCCAAAGGCTGTATCTCGGTGGGTTTGCGCTGTAATGAAGTATTTTTTTTTCAAATCCATGAGCTTGAGTAGGAGCTCTTCACATAATAAACACCAACATGCCTACCAATTTACAGAGTGCAGTCGGGTAAATAGAGCGAGAGCCAGGCAGGTGACATCTGTCTCACATTCGCAATTTTGCTAGAATCTCAACCAAAGTTTCCATCGTCGTCGTAGCTATCTTTTCAACCCTAAATTGAATAACGTGCTTCCATTGCCGTATCACTTTTAATTAGTGAGAATGCTTTTTGCCAACCTTCTGGCAACAACCGGCTCGCTCTTGAAACGAATGACGACGTTGTGCGGAACGAATTTGGGTCAAGTCTTGGGTGCATGCACGGACTGACTGGGGGTGGCTGATCCACCTGCTGTGTGTGGTGATGAACTAAGTCTGTTTTATCCTTTCGTTCTTTTTCGAGTCAGAATCAGATACGGCAGCTGCTGATGGGAGTCGGGTGCGAGAAAAAAAAACAGTGCACGACATCTGGATTATGTCGGCATGACGGGTGCTGAGTAATTACTTTGGCTCGGTGGCCATGGACGGATCTTTGTACTTGAAATTCTATGTTTCAGAGATAATTTCAGCTCTTTGATTTCGGCGGAATCGAGTTGCTAACATCGAACACGATTTAAATTGGACGTGGATATTTCAGTATACATAAACAAATGTCTCATCTCCAGAGTTCTTTTCCCGTTTGACCGGCGTTCTCTAAAAGGTCTAAGAATTTACCTGTTACCACCATGTTGAAAGAATTGGTTATCAGGACAACATTTCCGAAGACAGCAACGTCCCAGATAGTCAGATTCACGCGATATAGCACAAACTGGAAGTTCACACCGACACTAATGAATGGATTTTCAACCATCCTAAGGGCCCTAGCTACCTGAACCACTCAATCGAAGACAGGAACTTTCTATTTCCTTATTTGAACTGCCCATCTGAAGCTTGTGAGGACTGCTGGAAACATTCCAATTCACCGATGAAATCAAAAACTTTCGAAACGTGAAAGACACACTTGCTCTCGGAACTGTAAGGCTTTCAAGAGTTTTCGGAAGGCCTGAAACTCTGTAAACTCTTTGAAATACAACAGGTCCGGAATACCAGAATAGAAATATACAGCACTGCATAAACTTTTTAAGCGTCAGAATTTTTCGAAACTCTGGTACTCTGGAAGCTTTTGAGAATCCTAGTACTTCAATCTTACTGTTGTCCATGCGACCTCTTGCCCCTATTCATTTCATTCGACCTTTTGTAAGGTCGAAGGATAAAAGGTCGAAGGACAAAAGGTTGAAGGACAAAAGGTCGAAGGACAGAAGGTCTAAGAACAAAATGTCGAAGGACAGAAGGTCGATGGACAAAAAATTGAAAGGAAAAAAGGTCGAATGGATAAGAAGTCGAAGGACAAAAGGTCCAACAAGCCATCCAATGCATGAGGTCAAAGAATCTCGAATCTACGACAAAAGTTCGAGTGGGAAAAAGGTCGAATGGATAAAAGGTCGAATGGACAAAAGGCCGAATGAAATGTATAGGGACAAAATGTCAAATTAAATTTGTAGGGACAAAAGGTCGAATGGTCAAAAGGTTGAAATTTACGAAAGGTCGAAATGGACGCAAGGTCGAAAGAACTTTCGAGCAATTCATGTTGAAGTGATTAGTAGCTTTAGCTTCTAAAGAACTGCTCATATTTCAACAAGAGTTGAAAGAGTTTAGTGCAAGAAATATCTTCCAAGCATTTTCAGCTGGAGTGATCAATAGCTTTTATCTGTCAAAGAACTGCTCATGTTACCAAGAAGGAGTCAACTTCAAGGTTGAGAAATAACTTTTGAACATTTTCAGCTAGGTTGTTCAATAACTTTTATCGACCAAAGAACTGCTCCTATTTTAAAGAAGGATTTAACTTCAAGTGGGAGAAAGAACTTTCGATTCGTTCAGTTAGGTTACTCAAAGCCAAAGTTGGTACTTGATTTACATAGCATATTTTCATTCTGACGTGTTATTATTTTTTTCTTTGATCCACTAAAAGTTATTTAACTATTTGTTCATTTCAACCTTTTGAGCATGTGACCATTTTTCTTATAAATTTCATTCGACCATTTTTTTTAAATTTGATGTTAAGTCCATTTGACTTTTTGACCATTTAACCTTTTGTCCATGTCGACTTTTGTCCATGTCGACTTTTGTCCATGTCGACTTTTGTCCATGTCGACTTTTGTCCATGTCGACTTTTGTCCATTAAAATTTTTAACTCGACCTTTCGTCCACTCGACCTTTTGAGCATTCCACCTTTTGAGCTTTCCACCATTAATCCCTTTTATTTTCATTCGACCTTTTGTACATTCAACGTTTTGTTCATTTCGACTTTTTGTCCATTCGACCTCATGTCTATGCAACCTTTTGTTCTTACAAAACCTAGTGGGGTGACCCCGGCGTATTGGTTAGCATCCATACCTCTCACGCCAAAATCACGAGTTCAAATCTCACCCCTGGACAAGTCACGAATGACCCAAGAGCGTTAAAGTGACTATAATAATTTGAAACAAAAATTAGACCTTTTGTTCCGGTATTATTAAATTCGACCTTGAGTCCAATTTGCCGTTTTGTTCATATGACCATTTTGTCTACTTCTACTTTTTGTCCGTTCAACCTTGTGCCCTTATAAATTTAATTTGACCATTTGTTCATTCGACCTTCTAAGAATTCGACATCCTGTCCCTTTAATTTAACAACCCGATTCGATATTTTGTCCATTGGACTGTTTGCCTATTCGACCTTTTGTCTAGTAAGACATTATGTCCATTCAAACTTTTGCTCTAATAAATTTAATTTGATCTTTTGTCCATTCGACCTCTTGTCCATTGAACACTTGGTTTATTTGACCTTTTGTTCCTCTCGTCATTATTTCCATTAGACTTTTTGCCCATTCGACCTTTTTGTCTATTTCGACTTTTTGTCCTTAAACATATACTTCGACCTTTTGAACATTCGACCATTTGTCCCTTTTAATTTCATTCGACATTTGGTTCATTCGATGGTTTGTCCATTCAACTTGTTGTCCTCTCGACCTTTTTTCCATTTAGACTTTTTTTCTACTCGACCTTTTCGTCTATTTCGACTTTTTGTCCGTTCAACCTTTTGTCCTTATAAATTAAATTCGACCTTTTGTCCATGCGACCTTCTGACCATTCGACCTTTTGTTCCCTTTAATTTCAATCGACCGGTTGTTCATTCATCTGACCCTTTGTCCATTTCGACATTTTGGCCATTCGACCTTTTAGATTTTTGTTGGTTCAACCTTATGTCCTTATAAATTTATTTCGACCTTTTTTCCATTCGACCTTTTGATCATTGGATCTTTTGTCCCGTTTAGTTTTCGTTCAACTTTCTGACCAGTCGGCAATTTGTCCTTTCGACTATTTATCCATTCGAACTTTTGTCCATTTCAATTTTTTGAACATTCGACCTTCTGCAAATTTAGGTTGTTGGTCCATTCAACCTTTTGTGCTTACAAATTTAATACGACCTTTTGGCCACTGGAACATTTTGAACATACGACCTTTTGTCTATTTTAATGTATATCGACCTTTTGTTTATTCGACGTTTCGAGAACTCGACTATGTGTCCATTCGACGAATTTCCTATTACGACTTTTTGTCCATTATACCTTTTGTCTATTTCGACTTTTTGTCCGTTTTTTCCTTATAAATTTAATTCGACCGTCTTTACATTCGACATTTTAAGCATTCTACCTTTTGCCCCGTTTTAATTTCATCGGATCTTTTATTCAGTCGACGTTTTGTCCATTCGGCTTTTTGTCTATTCGACCTTTTGTCCATTTCGACTTTTCAACATTTTTTTTATATCTTGATTTTTTGTCCGTTTGTGTTCCTTAAATTTAATTCGACCTTTTTCTCCATTCGACCTTTTCTCCATTCAAACTTTTGAGCATCCGATAATTTGTCCCTTTTCCTGTAATTTAATTTAATTCGATGATTTGTCCATTTTTATCCTTATGAATTTATTTCGACCTTTTGTACATTCGACATTTTAAGCATTCTACCTTTTGCCCCGTTTTAATTTCATCGGATCTTTTATTCATTCGACGTTTTGTCCATTCGGCTTTTTGTCTATTCGACCTTTTGTCCATTTCGACTTTTAGTCTATACAAATTTTTTTATATCTTAAATTTTTGTCCGTTAAGCTTTGTGTTCCTTAAATTTAATTCGACCTTTTCTCCATTCGACCTTTTGAGCATCCGATAATTTGTCCCTTTTAATGTAATTTAATTTAATTCGACTGTTTGTCCATTTAACCTTTTTGTCCATTTGAATTTAAGTCTTTTTCAACTTTTTGTCCATTCAACCTTTGATACTTATAAAGTTATTTTCAACCTTTGTCCATTCGTCCATGTAATTATTCGACCTTTTGGCTCGTTTTAATTTAATTCGACCTTCTGACCATTCGACGTTTTGTCCTTTCGAATTTGTTTTCATGCGACCGTTTGTCTGTTGAGTCTGTTTTTCCATTCGACCTTTTGTCTATTTCGACTGTTTGCCGTTGAACCTTTGTCCATATAAATTTAATTTGACATTTTGTCCATTTGACCATTTGTACTTTCCACCTGAACAAACCTTGAACAAACAACGCTTTGTCCATTCGACCTTTTGTTCATTCGAAGGTTTGTCCATTCGAAGGTTTGTCCATTCGAAATTTCGTCCATTCGACGTTTTGTCCATTCGACGTTTTGCCCATTCGACCTTTTATTCATTTCGACTTTTTTTTCATTCGACCTTTTGTCTATTTCGACTGATGAACTGGTTGAATCGACACCTTTTGTCCTTAAAAATTTAATTTAACTTTTTGTCCACTTGACCTTTTGAGAATTCAACCTTTTGTCCCTTTAATTTCATTAGACGCTTTGTTCATCCGACTTTTGTCCATAAGAATTTTACCCTTTCGACCATTTGTCTATAGCGACTTTTTATACGTTCAACCTTTTGTCCTTATACAATTAATTGGATTTTTTTTCTATTCGACCTTTTATCTATTCAACCATTTTTATATTCGACCTTTTGTCTATTCGACCTTTTGTAAATTCGACAATGTGTCCATTCGACCTTTTGTCCCGTTTTAATTTCATTTGATCTTTAATTCAGTAAACATTTCGTCCATTCGACTTTTTGTCCATTTCAACTTTTTGTCCATTCGAACATCTGTCTATTTCAAATTTTTGTCCGTACTACCTCTTGGCTTTAAAAAATTAATTCAACCTTTTGTCCATTCGACCTTTGGAGCATTCGACCATTTTACCGGATTTAATTCGATTTGACCTTTTATCCATCCGACGTTTAGTCCATTCTACTTTTTGGCCATTCGCGCTGTACATTTCAACATTTTGCCTGTTCAACGTTTTATCCTTATAAATTTAATTCGACCTTTTATCCATTCGAGTTTTTGAGCATTCGACCATTTGTCCTTTGTTTATTTTATTCGACCTTTTGTTTATTATTTATATGTTTTGTCCATTCGATCTTTTATCGATTTCGACTTTTTGTCCGTTTAATCTTTTGTCCTTATAAATTTAACTAGGCCTTTTATCCATTCGACTTTTTGTCTCTTTAAATGTCATTCGGCCTTTTGTTCATTCGAAGTTTTGTCCAATTGACTTTTTGTCGATTCGGCCTTTTGTCCATTTCGATTTGTTGTGCATTTCGACTTTTTGCCCGTTCAACATTTTGAGCATTCGACCTTTTGTCCTGTTTTAATTTCATGCTACACTTTTGTTCATTCGACGTTTTGTCTGTTCGACTTTGAACCTTTTGTCCTCATAAATGAAATTTGACATTTAGTCAATTCGATCATTTGTTCATTTAACCATTTGTTCATTCGACCTTTTGTCCATTTCAACCTTTTTATCCATTCGTCGTTTTGTGCTTCAACCTTTGGTCCATTTCAACCTTTTTGACCTTCGATCTTTTGTCCATTCGTCGTTTTGTGCTTCGACCTTTTATTGATTCGACCTTTTGTCCATTTCGACCTTTTATCCTTTGACGTTTTGTCCTACAACCATTTAGGTTATCCACAGTTTGTTTGGGGAAGTTCCATGATCTTTTCCTTGATTGAAGGTTTGATAAGATCTTGGAGAACTTCAGATGAATTCTTAAGAAAATTTGGAGAACTTTTGTGGCAAGTTTTAAACGTCAAATTAGGTCTTTCAGAGCGTTAACATTTTGGAGACTTTCTAGGAGAAGTTCACTCAAGTAACAATTTTGGTTTTATGAGGGTTCTGTAGACCTTGTGGCATTCTTTAAAATCACTATAAAGCTTGCAGTGTTACTTCGGCAGGAGCCTTCCAGAGGGGGTTCAAAGGATACTCCTCTTCAAGTCGCCTTGGAAGTTCTTCAAACATATCATATCAAAGCAGTAAGATAACCAGGAAGTTCCTGAAATGTGAAGAAGTTCACCTCTAGAATGAATTGTATGACAAGTTTCCAAAATGAACAGCATCTATAGATCATATCCACAATTGTTTCCAATGTCTTCCAGGTAGTGGTTATTTTGTGGATCATTAGGATGATGTTTAACGAACATCCAGAGGTCGTCCAGATCATTAGGTCAGATGCCTTCCAGGATAAGTTCAGAGGTCTGCCAAAAGTTCTACGATATTCTGAGATTTCTTGAGGAAATTTGGAGCTCTTTCGAGGAAATTTGGAGATCTTTCGTTGGAAGGTGTGTCCAGGAGTGATTTGGAGGTCTTCTAGGAGAAGTTCAGGAGCCTTCCGGAGTAGGTGCAGACGATACGCAAAGGAAGGTTTATTCCTCCTCAAACTACTCTGGAAGTTCTCCGATCATATATTCGCAAACCGCTAGGAAAATGACCTGGAAGTATCAGAAATTGTAATGAAGTCCATCTCTAGCGACAAAGAAGACTTGTGCTATATTTTGGATCTATCCTATCTATCTGACGAAGCTTTTAGAAGTCACAGACGGCTCATTCGTTTGCCTTGTGTTTTCCATAGGACTCTTTGGTTCGCCAGCAGTACGACTAGCTGGTTCAAGTTCAGCGATCGCCAGGTGCTTCAGGTGGTCTTCTAAAAGAAGTTTGACGAATATGCAGAGGTCATCCAGAGCATTAGTTCAGAAGCTCAGGAAGTGATTTAGAATAATGTCAAGTAGTAGTTCAACGACCTACGTGGAACGACGAATCGAGTTCTGGAAAAATCGAGGAGAAGTTAGAACTTCGTTTGACTCCCAGGGGAAGATCAGAAGTATTTAATTAATATCCCTGAAGATGGTCTTCTACTTGAAAGTGATTCCACTCTCTAACTCTATCGGCATTCGATTGGTTCAACGAATTATAGAACGGTCTCTTCGGCAAACGTTCTCTACGTTCTGAATGCAATCGAATAAGAATTCAAGCTTCAAAAAATCATGTTTCAAACGACATTTCCCGGATCATTCAAATTCGCCCACCAAAAGAATAACGATCGATTGAACAAATTATCGCCCACAGCCAAATTTCAACTCTCCGAACGAACTTCCTGCAGTCCATCGGCAAGGAGAAATCCCTAACTTGAAGCACCCTCCATCAAACATCATTCCGGCGGATTAAGTTTATTAATAGCTAGATTGTGGTCGGCATTTCCATGACCATTTCCACGATGTTCGGATATTTCGGCCACTGAGTCCATGAAGTTCACTTTCTCTCACTCTAAGCTGTGATATCGGACCGTCCCACCACCGCCACCATCTACACAATCACAAGAAATGTGATTAACTAGAATTATGAACCGGGCGGAATCCCTTCACAGGTTCCTTTCCGTCCAGTAGGAGGACTAACGTAATTTGTTACATAAGAAAATTCTTTTTTCGCCGCCGGCAGGGAAGAAAAGGGGCTACCTGCCACGTGGGAGCAAAGTGAGTTTTAATTAGTTTGTCGATTTATGCCCGGCTGAACCTGCACGGGCGCCGTTGCCGACGCTGAACGACAATTTCTTCGTAATTTAGAACAATATCATTTACGTGCCGCTTCCGTGCGTTCGTAGATTTCCGGTGGAGGTCACCACCGGAGGTGGTGGCAAGGGGAAACGAAAATGAATGAGCTCGGTACAATAACATACTGCGATGGGATCTGGTGAGATAAAAAAAATCCGGGCAGTGTTGCCAGTTTGCCTATTTGCATGGCTTGCACTGTTAGTGCCCGGAACGTCTCCCGGAGTTAACCGACATCACCTCAATTTGCGTCGTTCTTTGCGGTCAAAGGTTGAGATTGGAGTGAATTTTCCAACACTGCCATCCACAGCCAAACATTTGCGGATAGGTGTTTTTGTCCTGATTGTACCCCGCATCCTTTTAGCAATCCTCTCACGCTCTGTCACTGGCAGAGTCGTTCCTTCTGTTGTCACGGAGGTTGAGAAGCTCGATTCGAAGTTGTTTTTGCATGCAAAAGCAACCCACCTCCGCTCCCACTCGACCTGGAAAATAAAAACGTCGACAGCAAAATCGAGCTCCGGTTTCAGTCGCAGCTAAGTGGTATCCTTTTCCAGATTGAGTCTCCGTGCAACCGAAAAATCTCGCTCATCCTACACTCAAACGTTGATCGTACCCTTTTCCCACCCAGTCTCAATTTCGACAAAGGCATTAATTTCACTGAACCGTATGAGCTAGTTATCACACAATTTTCTGTTCTTTGAGTCAACCCTTCCGACTTTGGATCCGAAAATTTCCAACCATATCTCTTTAATCCTCAAAATTGCAACCTTTCCAACCTATGTAAAATCAATGTTTCTCCCTAGCCAAACGATTCATGGCTTTCCACTTGATTAAATTCCATGACCCTCCAGCTCTCAACACCCCGGAGCATGATTTTCCATCCAAATAAAAGTTGCCATCATCAGCAACTGTCGCCACCGTCGACGTCGTCCTCATCGTCGTCTCGTCTGCACCGACTGTGCGCTACTTGTCAAGTCAAAGAAATAATTCCATTCGCTTGCCGTCTGCTGGTAACAATCGAGAGTGAAATTGATTCGAAGTCCGTCGTCCGACGGAGGAGCAGGAGTCTGTGAGTTTGTCCTTTAGAACTCGCTTTTTTCTTCACGCAGTGTTTTTCTTTCCAGCTAGTTGACTGTCCCATGAATAATTTACATTTTATTCTCCTTGGAAAGTGGGGCCCTTGACGACGACGGGCGATGCCGCTTAGCAAGAGGAATAATTCAGAGCATTTGTGTGCGGGGGTGATAGGGAAAGGAGGCAACAGCAAGCTGAATTGAAGAACTTTGTCGAAGAAAGCAATGCGTTTCATGGCATATTGAGCGAGATACAGCTGCCGGAAAATTTCACCGGTGAAAAATCCGGAACGGATTGCACCGGTGGCCATTTCTCGTCTATCATTCAATGTCGCCGTCCGACATATCAAACTTCGCGTTTTGGCATGAGGAATTGGATGGAGGTACTGTCACTTGACGAATCACATATCAACTGGAAATATTTTCCGAAAATCTTATTACATTTCGTTTGACCGTTGAGGAACATGTTCAAATATTTTATTTTAATCAATCTGTGAATACTCAAAGGGGCCGTCCATAAACTACTACGATGATGGTTTTTGGGTAGGCAGTTTTTCCTGCTGTAGAGTCAGTTCGATCTGGAGTTCATCTAACTTGCCGCCGTTCACAACGCTGGTCTGGATCAAAGTGGCCGAGTCGTTTGTTCGCACGTTTTAACAACTAGCGATTCGATCACACTCAGGGTGGCCAGATTATTTTTTTTTTTCATTATCGGTAGCCTTCAAAACTTTTATCGGTAGTTATCGGTAAGCCGTCTTAAGAAGCCTTCCCGAAACTTAAAACCTTTGTGAGCGGGGGAAGGATGAAAACAAATCACGAACAATTTTGAACTTTCGAACCGAGCCACATTGGATAGTCTAATCTAGAGTCGGTGTATAATGAATCACGCCAAGAGTGAAGCCAAGTCTCCCAATTGAACTGTCAAGCCGGCTACCTATCGTGCAAAGTAAACGAACAATACGATCCTATGAAAGGTCCACGAAACACAGCAAAAAATTAATTTTCATATCACATCAAAGTGGATGCACTTCAATCGTTTCAAAAATATGGTGTAATATTACTTGCCAAAAAGGACAAAATTATCATTAGTACAGTGCATGATCTGACATTACGCTGCTTTTACTGCATTTGTTTAATTTTGTAGCCATAATAATTACATGAGATTTTCGACATAATTAATTTTTTGCTGTGAAGGTATATAAAAATAAAAATATTAAACATAATAGAAGAAATGATCATAAGCACGCAGTGAGCATTAAATTGTCGTGGGATACGTTTGGTAATGATCAGTAATGAGAATTTCTACTATTTTTTGTTAAGATAATTTGACAAAATCCAAGGGGTAAGTGACTCAGCACATTGTAACGAAATTAGATTCGGCGCAGCTTGGGCACATCCATCGGCACATCTTCGGAATACCTTCGGCACATCTTCGGCATGACTTCAGCACACCTTCGACACAATCGCGTAGGCATTGGATTGTTGTAAATAAAATGGTAGCACTGCTGGACAACTGTCATTGAAGTTGTTCACAATATTACGTGCTGTTTGACTGTATATTCAGGAATATCATCTAATTGAATATACCAGAACAACTCAGACCAGCAGTTCACTTATAGATCTTAATACGAAATGTAGGTTCTAGAGTGAGCTCAAGAGGAAGTTAACCAGACCACATTAGTACCCTTAATTCAAATAATGCTGCAACTAACACAAAACAAACTACAGAAGTCTATTCATCATCCTCTATAGTCGGTCTCCAACAATGTTCCCAACTTGTTATGGCCGCTGATAGACCGTTGCTTTTCACATTACGAAAGGCTAGATTTTTGGTCTACCTTTGAGGACAGTATAATACCCTAAAATACAAGACTTTTATTATCCTATGAACACAAAACAAACAAAAAAACTCGTGGGGTGACCCCGGCGTAGTGGTTAGAATCCATACCTCTCACGCCAAAGTCACGAGTTCAAATCTCACCCCAGATAAGTCACGAATGACCCAAGAGCGTTTAAGTTACTATAATAATAATAATAATAATAATTAAAGAAAATCTCTAACCCGCCACTTCTCGAGTCATCCTCAATCCAATTTATCCTTGCGATTTCAAACCAAAACATTCCATGTGTAATGACTGGCACAATTGGCACACCTGCAGCACACATGCGGCACACTGTCAATAAAGATGACCCAAAACTGGTGTGCGGAGTGACCTACCTCTTGACAAAATCACTGATATAATGATTAGTCAGCATCGTGCTCTCTTGCCGTGCGGATCTATTTGCTTTTTGCTGAAGGAAGTGTTACTACTACCTAAAGCTACAACAAATTTAAACAGCACTTTTCAGTGCTCAACCTGTAAAAAATTTTCTACCTTGTTCAACTCTTATTCTTCTTCGATCCTTGTTTGGACCCTACCCGAGGTAATCCTTCTTGGATATCGATTTGGAAAATTCCTCTTCGATCCTTCAGATTCTTATAGTAATCTGCTTGGAAGTCGATTTGGATAAAAATTTACTGCCGCCATGGCGCCTAAACGCAAAAGAAAGGGGCAAACTCTTGACCCCCCTTCTGAAGAAATTAATTTGAGTAATCAATTTGATTTGCTCACGGATGATGAGAATGATCCGTCATCCAAGAAAAATTCTAGTAAACTTTCCCGGCTTAATGCCAAGAAGGAAAAGATTCCCCCTATTGTGATAACCACTTCCGATTTCCATGCTCTTCGCATGGAACTTTTGAACTTCGTGAAAGTTAAGTTTTCTCTACAAATTGGACGTCGGGGTGAATGCCGTGTATTTGCTGAAACCTTGGACGGATTTAAATGTCTTCTCAAGTATCTTACTGAGAAGAAGCACAAATTTTTTACTTACGACACCAAAACTGAACATGTGTTCAAGGTTGTCATGAAAGGACTGCCCAGTGGTGAATCCCTGGATCAGATCAAAGATGAACTGGCAAAATTACTTGGAGTTGTGCCACTCCAAGTAATCAAAATGAAAATGAAATCCCGTCCTGGCGATTCGCGCAACGGGATTTCTAATGATTTTTATTTAGTTCACTTCAAGTCTAGTGAACTAAACAACCTTAAGGCCTTAGAAAAAGCTAGCCTAATGCTCCATGTCCGAGTGAAGTGGGAACACTTCAGGAAGACTGGAGGAAATTTCCAAAACCTCACTCAGTGCCGTAAGTGCCAGGGATGGGGTCACGGAACTAAAAATTGCTACATGCCAGCTAAATGCATGAATTGTGGTGATTCCTCTCACGCAAAGGACGACTGTCCTGTGAAGGAAGATCCTAAGAAATTTAAATGTTCAAATTGTGGTAAAAACCACAAATCCAATTTTTGGGAATGTAAGACTCGCAAAGCGATCCTACAATCTCGTTCTAACCGCCAGGTAGGAAACGCTCCACGTTTCCGACCAGGTACAAATTCCTCTGCTGTTAACAACGGTCAGCGAGGAACAAATTCTACATTCGTACCCGTAGATACAAATATCACCCCTGCTTCAAATTTTTCATCTGTACCTACTCCCCTCGCTGCTAACAATGTTCAGCAAGTTAATGGAGCTACCTATGCTGCTATTGCAGCGGGTAGAAATCAAAATACTAACCAACGTTCTAACGGAAATTTTGACAATTTTGACTTAGGAAGCATTACTGCCCCTAAAATGGAATTTATACAGAAATCATTACTTGACATGATTCCGGATATGCTTAAATCTAACTCCATATTTGATGCTATTCAAACTGGAGTAAAATTTGCAAATAATATTGTCATGACTTTAAAATTCAGTAATGGATTTTAAAGCATTAAATATTGTAAATTGGAATGCTCGATCTCTTAAAGATAATGAAGACGAGCTATTTAACTTTTTGAGAGTTCATAACGTGCATATTGCCGTTATAACTGAAACGTTCCTTAAACCTGACCATAAGGTTAAGAAGGACTCAAATTATTTGATTTATAGAAATGATCGTCTTGATGGACCCTGTGGTGGCGTTGCCATCATTGTTCATAGACGAATCAAACATAAAATTCTTTCTTCATTTGAAACCAAAGTTTTTGAAACTTTGGGAATTTCTGTTGAAACAAAATTTGGACAACCTACGTTTATAGCTGTCTATTTGCCATTCCAATGCGTAGGCCAGCAAAAGAATTTTCTCAAGGATGACCTCCAGAAACTTACCCGTCATAGGTCTAAATTCTTCATTATTGGTGATTTTAATGCAAAACACCGCTCATGGAATAATGCTCAAAGCAATTCCAATGGTAATATTCTGTTTGATGATTGTTCTTCAGGTTATTACACTATTCAATATCCAAACAGCCCAACATGCTTTTCTTCTGCAAGAAATCCCTCCACTATTGATTTGGTCTTAACTGATTCATGTCAACTTTGTAGCCAACTGGTTACCCATGCTGACTTCAGTTCTGATCACCTTCCAGTAACTTTTGAAATATCCCAAGAAATAATTTGTAATCCCAACAGTTCTACTTTCAATTACCATAGAGCTGATTGGGAGCAATATCGAACATTTATGGAATATAACTTCGATCCAAACATTCCTTTGCAAACCAAAGATGAAATTAATTATGCTCTTGAATCTCTGACTACTTCTATAGTTGAAGCAAGAGCTGCCTCAGTACCAAAATGCGAGGTTAAATTCGATTCAATTATAATAGACGACGATCTTCAGCTCTTGATCCGTCTTAAAAATGTCCGTAGGAGACAATATCAAAGAACACGCGATCCTGCCATGAAGGTTATCTGGCGGGATTTGCAAAAACAAATTAAAAAGCGATTCTCTGCCCTGAGGAACAAAACTTTTGAAAATAATGTTTCTAAATTAGACCCGAGTTCCAAACCCTTTTGGAAACTCACAAAAATTTTGAAAAAACTTCAAAAGCCTATTCCAGCGCTTAAAGAAGGTGGTAAAATTTTGATCACAAATTTGGAAAAAGCTCAGAAACTTGCTAAGCAATTCGAGAGTTCCCATAATTTCAGTTTGAGTCTTACTAGTCCTATTGAGAATCAGGTTGCTCGGAATTTTCTGAATATTTTCTCTCGGGAAAATATTTTTGATGATTCCTGGGGGACTGATTTGGACGAAGTAAGGTCTATAACTAAAAAATTTCAAAATATGAAAGCTCCAGGTGATGATGGAATTTTCTATATCCTCATCAAAAAACTCCCAGAGAGTTCCTTGTCTTTCTTGGTAAAATTATTTAACAGATGTTCCATTTGGCATACTTTCCTGATAAATGGAAAAATGCAAAAGTTGTTCCAATTTTGAAGCCGGATAAAAATCCAGCTGAAGCTTCTAGCTACCGTCCAATAAGTTTGCTTTCTTCAATAAGTAAACTTTTTGAAAAGATAATTTTGAATAGAATGATGCTTCACATCAATACGAACTCAATTTTTGCAGATGAGCAGTTTGGATTTCGCCATGGGCATTCAACTACTCATCAACTCTTAAGAGTTACCAATTTAATTCGTTCAAACAAATCTGAAGGCCACTCAACTGGAGTTGCTCTTCTAGACATAGAAACAGCATTCGACAGTGTTTGGCATGAAGGTTTGATTGCTAAATTGAAAAAGTTTAATTTTCCACTTTATATTATGAAATTAGTTCAAAATTATTTAACTGACAGAACTCTGCAGGTAAATTATCAAAATTCCAAATCTAATCGACTACCTGTTAGAGCAGGAGTTCCTCAGGGTAGCGTTCTTGGGCCTATATTGTATAACATTTTCACTTCGGACCTCCCTGATTTGCCTCAGGGTTGCCACAAATCTTTGTTCGCTGATGACACAGGCATTTCCGCTAAAGGAAAAAGTCTTCGTGTTATTTGCAGCAGACTGCAGAAAAGTTTAGATATTTTCTCTTCTTATTTACAAAAATGGAAGATTTCTCCCAACGCTTCCAAAACTCAATTTATAATATTTCCACATAAGCCTAGAGCTTCTTTTTTGAAACCTAGTAGTAGTCACATAGTCACTATGAACGGAGTTCCAATTTCCTGGTCAAACCAAGTGAAATATCTTGGATTAATACTTGACCAAAAATTATCTTTTAAAGATCACATTGAGGGCATTCAAGCCAAATGTAACAAATATATCAAATGTTTGTATCCTCTTATAAACAGGAAATCCAAACTTTGCCTGACGAATAAACTTCTAATATATAAACAAGTTTTTAAACCGGCCATGCTTTACGCTGTGCCAATATGGTCTTGTTGTTGCACTACCAGGAAAAAAGCACTTCAAAGGATTCAGAACAAAGTTCTGAACATGATTTTGAAGTTGCCTCCCTGGTACAGTACTACCGAGGTACATAGAATTTCAAATGTTGAGACTTTAGAACAAATGTCCAACAAAATAATGAATAATTTCAGGCAAAAATCGTTGCAATCCTCAATTGCAACGATTAATTCCCTTTATACTTAGATAAGATTTAGTTTTAGTTTTTAGTTTTTCAGATATCAATTGTTATACTGACATGCAGGTTAAAAAACCTGTTTAAAATACTTAATTGCCAAGACATGAACAATGTAAAAACACTTAGATATATATCATAACAATTAAGGCTGGTACGTTACTGCAGTAACTGGAGCACCTAGGTTAAAAATGAAATGTAATTTATTTTGAATTTGGAACAAATAAAGAGTTAAAAAAAAACTGATATAATGATTTACTACAGCCATTATTTTTTCTCACTAGAAGGCATTTGAAGTTGATGTAGAAGTCTTCTGTTGCCAAATGAAAAGAAAGGGAATTTTTCGAAAACCGTGATACCTACGAGTTCAATTTTAGATTTCTCTTGGCGTGACTCATTATACACCGACTCTGGTCTAATCATAACAAGTAAGTGTGAGTAGGACGAACGGAATACGTAACCAAAAAAGGGAGAAACAGAAAATAGTATCTCCGCTAGGAGACAGACAGAGAAAGTCGATTAAACGTAAAAAACTCATCCGTTTGGATTAAAGTTGCAAAACGCATCGCCTTCGATCAAATTGACTGACTACACATAGATATTGGACATTTTTCAAGATTACTTAAAATATGTGATTCTCGGTAGGAAAAGTGAAAAATCGGTAGTTTTGAACATTCCGTCTGTGAATCGGTAGGCATCTCGAAAATCGGACGAGCTATCGATAAATCAGTAGGTATGGCCACCCTGATTACACTCACCCAGTAACACAAACAATTGACGTTTCGGGCTATTTGGGGTAGATAAATTCTACAAATAAATACTGATTAAAATGATCACCTCATTATTGAACAGTTTGAACTCTACACCGTAGACGCTTGCTAACACCGCTGGACCCCGAATAAGTCATTTTGAAGATTTTTGCGATATTCAACAAGGGCTGCATTTTTGCTCAAATGTGAATAATTGACCATCACTAAGAATTCTGCAAATTCAAGAAGGTCGCGTCAGATCGATTTGTCATTTGGAGTGGAACTACTACAATTCAGGAAGTTATGTTACATGACTGTTTTCAGATGAAATCAAAAATTGGACTCTTCCCCTGGAGGCTTCCGGAATCTATTCTGGGCCATTGGATGACAATTGCTGCTCAGACCTTTTTGAAATCGTGTAACATTTTTTTTCAATAAAAAATAACATGCTGTAGAATCGTTTTCTGTTGATATGAAACATTGCCCAATCCCACTGGCGCTTCTGGAACCTGTGCTGAGGATATCGGGAGACCATTGTCTCGTTGGTTAGTTGGCATGTTTCTCTCAAGAACTGTACATGAATTTCTGAACTATTTTTTGTTGAAATCAGAAATTGGCCACTTCCTATATCGCTATCTGATCTTCTTTCGGGCCATCGGATGACTACTGTCCCTCTGATCATTTTAGCATTGTCTTATGAAAATGTACGATTCTGCTGATTCTTCTGATCATAGCGTAACAATATTGACTGCTTACGAGTGTGAAAGCTTTACACTATTCAATTCATTGTTCTATACAAACTGTTTGTACCCAACAGTAGAAGAAGAGGCAATGAAAGAGCCAAAAATGCTATTCGGTCACTCACAAACAGACGACTCACACCGTTTGCATTCGCTCGCACAGCATGAAATATTGAGGCATTTTTCAATATAAAATGTACACTCAAGCTGTATTCCATTTGGTGAATTTTCACTTAAATTTTACGGATGGAAAATTTTCAAATAAACCTGCTATTGTACCAGATTTATTTCTGGCAGACCGGGAACCAATTTTGACAAAAACCTTCTCGAAAATAGGAAGGTCAACAACAGAGGGATTTTCGAACATCTTAATTTTTTTTTTCGAAGTGTCAAATTCAAGTGCTCTGTGTCAGTGACTTGTTTACTTCCCAATCATTAAAACTCTCACGAGGCAGTGAATGATGAGGCGGATGACTCATACGATTTTGATTCCGCCATTTTCCCCCAATTCAAGCTGTATTGGCATTTCTATGGTCAATTTGGGAAACAATTTTTGCGATTTTAAGGCCATTTTTGCCTAATTCAGACTATTTTAACAAATCGTTGGTCATTTTGCGATAATTTTCCCGATTTGCTTTAGCCATTTTGTGGTCATGAGTACGCAAATTTTCCTAATTCCTGCTATCTTGGCATTTGCAAGGTAATATTGTGCCCATTTTTTTCAGTTTAGAACATGCCATGTTCCCTAATTGAGACTATCTCTATCTAAGATCATCTTGTGACCATTTACTCCAATTTTAAGGTCATTTTTGCGGTTTTGAAGACGCCATTTTCCCAAATTTAAGCCATTTTGGTATTTTTCAGTACGTTTTGTGACGTCAATCTATCCAGTGGGACAAACCTAACGAATGTCAAAGTAGATACGTGGTTTGGAATGTACCAATAGCGTACCATAGCGAACCTTCAAGGGTTTCGAACGTACCTCAAAGCTTCCCGGAAAACCCGTGTCCCGCTGGATAGACATACGATTTCTGCAATGCAAAGTCGATCGACCAGATTTCTAAGGAAATGTGATGTACCAAATGCGTACTTTACGAATCGGTTATTCATTTTGAACGTACCTCTTATTTTCACTTAAATGCTTATACTAAACTTTTTAAATTGGTTTATATATGAAGTCTGGGCACGGAATTGGATTCCTTGGAAAATTTTAGCCCGATTTCATATAAAAAAAAAACATTATACTTAAGTGCATTCTAGCCAATTTGAGGGCCAAAAACGGTTGTTTTTATTTGCATACCTTAAACATATACTAATTTCGAACAAAACCGTTAATTTCATAAATAATTATGGAGACGCACGGTCTTCTTCTTCTTATTCGCATTTCAAGCTTATTGCTTAGCGCATATTAGCTTATTGCGTGCTCTCAACTTAATGTTCTAAATGCACTTCCACAGTTATTATTTGAGAGTTATCGATGCCAATACCAATGCATGAAGTTGTATATTGTGTGGCAAGCACAATGATAGTCTATGCCCAGAGAAGTCGAGAAAATTTCCAACCCGAAAGATTCCCTCGACCGGACCGGGAATCGAACCCGCCGCCTCCGGCTTCGTAATACCGTGCCTTTACTGACTAGGCTATGAAACGCACGGTGCTGCTAGGAAAACTCCATCATGAGAAATGCCTTGATAACCTTCTGATCGGTCATGAGGAACGTACCTAACTGGAATTCACGTTACCAGTGATTTAAATAAAAAATAAATATTATTTTTTAACTCGTTTTGTGCCCTTTTTGCGGTTTTAAGACCATGTTTTCCAATTTAATATAACACGCCATTTTCTGTAATTCTGGATATCTTGAAGCTTCTTTATTTTATGGTCATTTTTGCGATTCATATGCCTTTTTTTCTGTTTTGAACTTACAATTTCCCAAATTCTAGCCAATTTAGTATTTTTAAGGTCCCAAGAATGGCCAAAAAATTGCAACAATGGCCACAAATCAAAGTTAGAAATGCCAAAATAGCCAGCATTCGGGAAAACAGCATTTTCATACCGCAAAAATGTCCACAAAATGATTTTAGAAAAACAAAGATAGCCTGAATTATAAAAAAAATGTCGTGCTCTCAACCTTAAATATCAGTGCTAACATTTGAAAACGGCGCAAAAGCCATTTGTAAACAAATGGTTTGTGGGCCCTTTACTCGCTACCCGAAGAACGCCCACGCAAACCAACAGCATCGTCAGGAAGGGGAAAATTTCCCCTACCCGATGTTGCTGTTGTGTCGCGTGGGTGTACTTCAAGTAGTGAGTAAAGGGCCCACAAACCATTTGTTTACAAATGGCTTTTGTGCCGTTTTCAAATGTTAGCACTGATATGGTCATCAAAATCTAAAAAAATCCACAATTCGTTCTTTAAAATACCGAAATGGTCAGAATTTGAAAAAAAAATGCGCATTCAAAACCGCTTAGTATGTCAAAAGTTAGATCTGAACCCTATCTTCATGGTTGTGATACAAGGAACTTCTTGACCTAGTAGCGACCATATTTGCTTACTAAGCGTGGGATGAATCCCAAGCTCCTTCCATTATTTTTTGTTTTTGTGGTAGGAGAGAACGTGTATAAACATTATCAATAAGGAGGTTGAACTGTTAGGAAAAAAACTGATATTATCGGTAATATGATGCGAGCTAGAAAACATAGTTGACTCCTTCTGAGGACATCATTTCATTTCACCGGGCTTTAACCATCGTCGGTCACAGTGGTTTGCTGTGATGTCGCGGCCGGGTGTCCAAATGCCGACCGGTTTTGCTTACTGAGTAGAAAGTTGTGGGATAAATCATAGCCCCCCTCCCATCCCCCTCCTGAGCTGGCAGGGTCACAATACTTGCATTTCAAGCGTTAAGTGATCGCATAATTTTCCAAAGTAACATTGAATCCCCCGATGAGATTAATCGAATCTCCCAATGAGATTAAACGAATCTCCCAATGAGATTCAATGAATCTCCCGATGGGATTCATCGAATCTCCCAATGACCTGACTGTTTTACGCAATGGTTCTGATACGTCGCACAAATGCTTTTTGATTGAATCAGATATTGGCCCCTACTGCTCGGAGCTTTCAGAACCTGTACTTGGGCCTTGGAAAGAGACCATTACCACTCTCGTCAGTTGACATGGTCTCACAGGCATGGTACAGAACCTGTTTCGGGACCACCTGATGACTCAAGTAACACTTTCGGAATTGTCATGCTCTTGTAGACCATGATTTAGGCTTGGAGAATGCTTTACAACCTTGATAAAACTTGTGATGTTAAAAGGCTTTTGTCATGAGTGTAGTGTGTTTGCAAAAGTACTTCTACCAATCCCAAAGTGATTTGAGCAGTGTCCAGATTCCAGACGTTCCCGATGGGAACCGCAAACAGGCCCAAAATGATTCCAGACATCTCCAACGAGGATAGCAGCAGTTCCCAACGGATACTCCAGACGATCTCAATGTAAAACAAAACAACGAAAAGGTTATCTTCTATTTAATTCCACTTAATTCATTTTGGTATCCATGACAGACGCTAGGTAAAGAATGTCAAGATCACAGGTATGAGAATGAAACCAGAACGTGCAGTAAAGGATAAAAATCTAAACGAACAATTCAGATTTCTTGTCGCCTCAGAAAAATCCCAACGACCTCGGCTGGGGTTGAACTCAGACACACTGTGGTTAAAAAGCACTTTCCTCTACACCACCGGCGTCGTCTGGAATCATTTCAGGAACGTCTGGAATCATTTCAGGAACGCCTGAAATCCTTGTCGGGAATGTCCGGAATCACTTCAGAACCGTTTAGAGCTCCCATCGGAACCGTTTGGAATCATTGTTGGGAACTGCTGAAATCCTCATCATGAATGTTAGAAATTATATCGAAAAGTCTGAATTGTCTATCGGGAACGGCTAGAATATCCGTTGAGAATGTCTGATATTTCCTTCGGGAGCTGCTAGATTCCTTGTCGGGAATGTGCAGAATCACTTCGTCCATCACATGCGCATATTATAAACTGCTGTATCTCAAGATCCTGATTATTTCATCCAAAGTTGATCAGGAGACCAAATACTGCTGGAAGGTGGACAGATCAACTCGGAATTCTGCCGCTAGGTGGTGCTAGTGAGCGTGCACATATTATATGCAGCTGTTTCTCCAGATCCAGATTATATAGAAGGATAATGTTTTCGGAAAAGTTGATCAGGTGGTCAAGGGCTGATGGGAGGGGGCCTTATCAATTCTGAATTCTGCCGCTAGGCGGCAGTAGTGAGCATCTAGCATGCAAATATTCTGTGCTGTTGTGATTATTTAAACCGATTATGGATTCGGCAAAGTTGATCAGGATGTCAAGGGCTGTTGGGTGGTGGACATATCAATTCTGAATTCTCCCACTAGGTGGCGCTAGTGAACATGCAAATAATCTTTTCTTCTATATGCTCACATCCTTATCACACATACAGGAGGACAGGGGCTGCTGGGTGGATGATACCGATTCGGAATGCTGCCGCTAGGCGGTGCTAGTGAGCATCCAGTATGCAAATATTCTGTGTTGATCGTTTAGAATTCTGCTGCTAGGCAGCGCTAGTGAGCATACAAATATAACTAGCCGTAGATTCTATTTGTGCGAGGTGTTGAGGAGTTGATAAACTTTGAAAACATATAGTATTGAAGTCATGAACTTGACAATGGACCACACTGGTCCAAAATCATTAAGACATTGTACGAAAGCCATATGGACGATTTTGAACATCTTGAATGCCCCACTCAGTTACCGGACCTCAATATCATTGAGCCGCTGTGGTCGACGTTTTAGGCAAGGGTAAGGAAAGTTTTTCCAAGGCCGCCGTCACTCAAACAATTAGAGAAAACTCTAGTTGATGAGTGGTACAAAATACCACAGAACCATATCCAAAACCTTTAGGACTCTATTCCAAGAAGGATTCAGATCGTCCTTGCGGAAGATGGTGGACCCACCCCTTATTAATAAAATGATTCTCCCTAATCAACTGAATTATCACATTTAATTGGCTTTATTCTCCAATAAATCTGTTTCAGAGTAACCATGGTGATTTGTTTGAGTAATGAAGCAGTCATTGGGATTGGCTTGTTCGGTGTTTAAATTTGACATCCATATTGATTGGCCTGTTCCATATTGTTGTTGCCAATGATCGAATTTCCATTGGCATGGGTTTGCAAAATCATGAAATTTGATACCCATATTGATATGATTACGGTCATGGCCCCAATTGACCACATCCCTCGGGGCACTCAGTCCTGCTCCAGGGTAACCAGAGCAAGATGTGGATCTGATCAAAATTCTATTGCCATACATTTTCAAAATCATGAAGTTATACACCCATTTTGATATAGTTCCGGTCATGGCCCCAATTGACCACTTCCCCGGGGACCCAGAATTTGCTCCAAGATATTCAGTGCAAGTCGTGGATATGATCGAACTTTCATTGGCATGGGCTTGCAAACTCATGAAGTTTGACACCCATATTGATATGGTTCCGGTCATGGCCCCAATTGACCACATCCCCCGGGGCACCCAGAACCTGCTCCAAGATAACCAGAGTAAGTCGTGGATCTGATCGGGCTTCCATTGTTATACGCAAGGAAAATCATGAAGTTTGACACCCATATTGATACGATTCCGGTCATGGCCTCAATTGACCACATACCCCGGGGCACCCAGAACCTGCTCCAAGATAACCAGAATAAGTCGTGGATATGATCAAGTTTCCATTGGCATTGGCTTGCAAAATCATGAAGTTTGACAGCTATATTGATAAGGTTCCAGTCATGACCCAAATTGACCACATCCCCCGGGGCACTCAGTCCTGCTCCAGAGTAACCAGATCAAGATGTGGATCTGATCAAAATCCTATTGCCATAGATTTTAAAAATCATGAAGTTTGACACCCATATTGTTATGGTTCCGGGCATGGCCCCATTTGACCACATCCCCCGGGCCCCCAGAATCTGCTCCAAGATGACCATTGCAACTCGTTTTCCTGAAAATGCTTCTGGAGATATAGAGCTGCAAAATTATGAGGATCGATACCTGAGTTGACGTTATTCAAGAGATTAACATTACTCTGTTCCGATTACCGGAACCGAATTCACGGAAAAAGCCAGATTTCTGTTGTTTCTTAACCGATCTTGGATCTTTTGCCACCAGTGAATTCAGAATTCCTTCTAAAATCAGGAAAAAAAACGCAGTTGTGGAAAAATTACACCCAGGAAAATACCAATCGATCACAAAAATCATTTTTTTTTTGCATGTTCCGAAAACCGGAACATCTCCGGAATCTATTCAAAATTTGATAAATTTCCTGTCGAATGAAATTGAAACCATAACATTTAGGAATTTTTCGAACAGTAATTAACTTTGACAAAATTTTACCTATCTCAATCATTTTGTCTACCCCCTGTATCTTATGCAAAAAAAAGCTTTGGTCCACGATGGTGCTTAGAAAACTTATATTTATTTAAAGTTTACAGTCGCTAAATAAATTGAAAATTTGGCAACACTGTAAACAAAACGTTTCTTGGCATTATATTCCAAATGATTTTTTTTGTTGAGTTTTGATTATTTGATATACAATATCTTTAGAACTACGGAAATTATTTTATATCGTTAAGTGATTCTTATGTCAAACAGGATAGGGAACTTGATGAAAATTAAAATATACCCAATCCGAGAGAATTGCGTACAAAGTTTTCAATCGAGAATTAAACATATTTGACAACACTGTATAGAACCTTATCTTTCTTTATTATTAAAGAGACTTTCAGCCATCGGCTGGTTCATCTCTGACACTGTATAGAAATAATAGTTGCATTTTTAGATGTTTTGACTAATTCCTTATGAAAACAGCACATAATGCTATCTGTAGATTCAATCGTTCCGGAGATATTTGCAAAAGAATTTAGTCCTTTCTTGAAAATCACGAAAAACAGAAAACTCTCCCTTGACCAATCAGCATAACTACGTCTGTGATTTCTGTATGGGGCTACACTTTGTGAAAACCGAAAATGGAACATGTAACAAAATTATGAAAGATTTTTAACGTTAATAACTCAGCTGCCCCTGGACCAATTTCAATAATTTTATCACCAATTGATCAGAAATATTTCAACGCATCTGTTAAATTAAAGACTTGATCATTTTTCAAAATGTCACTATTGAAAATTCCACGAATGTGCTATGTTTGTTGCTATGATAATTAAAATTATCACCGATTGCCTGCAAAAAGCGATTTCCCTAACACAGATTTCAAAGTTGAATTCTATCCGGTCTTACCAAACGGTGTTCATTCAATCACCGCGTGGTGAGTGGTGGTGTTCTCCAATACACAACGAATAGCTCCCCGCAAGCAGCTAGCTATCAAGGCTGCCTTCAACCGCTGATCGCTGATTCAGTTCCAATCACCGTGTGTGGTGGTGTCCGGTCGTCGGCATCAGCAGCATTAGCAGTGCTTTCGAAGCGTGGCGTTGAACATTGTTCTCCAGTACACAACGAAAGCATCCTGCAAGCAGCGAGCAGCTACCCACATGAACATTAGACTGATGCAAAATTTGACTTTTTCGCTCCACAGTGCTTAAATGGTTTCAAATCGGGTCCTGATTAGCCTCCCAAAGTTACAACTCATTTGGTTATAAACAGACTTCGCACAAGCCGTTTGAAGTTTACATGTAAATTACTATGGGAAATCTCAAGTTTTTGTTCATTGTCTTCTAGTCTTTTTCCATATTGAGCTGCGAAACCGTTCGATAGCCATTCTTTAGAAAATTTTCTCATCTACAATTTTGCTGAGGATTGTTTCTATGTAAAACGAGACAGAAAAAAGTTATTAATTATTTAAGAGATTGGTAAACTTGTGACATGATCAAGCAGCTGCTCTGTAGGCAACACTGTATTTTGTAGTGTGACATAGTAGCCATGATTTTTGTGTCCTATTCAACGTCCCAGAAACACCAATGTTGCCTGCTGAGCAGTTGATTGAGCATGATCATAAGACATCAGCGCATTGAACCATTGATACCTTTCGATCCTTGCATTTAATCAAAACGTGGTGTTGAGCAAAGTTGTAGCTGAGAAAATTTCCTACAAGTACAGTTGAAAGCTTTTGAAGCAGACCGATATGGTGAATTATTAGATAGACATGAACAAAAATCTTGGTTTTACCATAGTAATTCCCATACAAACTTCAAATGGTTTGTGCCATCTCAGTTTCCACCAAATGGGTTCAAATTTTAAGAGGTTAATCAGGATCCGATTTGGAATCGTTTAAGTATTATGGAGCAAAAATTTCAAATTTTGCATCACTCTAATGAGCATCCATAGAAGGAGGAAGCAGCCGCACCGCTATTTATCGGTATCGGTAGCTCTTCGTGAGTCGCTGTGGACCATCTATGTCAAATGCGTCATACTTAAGAGTATAAACAGAAAGAACTCCGCTCAAAGTCCTATTCCTACACAAAACACAAGCTCCAGATGCAGTTCACAAATTAGATTTATTATATAAGCGTACAACCCCTTAGGGCTGTCCTTGTAGTTTTTTCATTGAGTCGACACCCTGTGATTATTTGCAGCTTATAAATATGATCACTTTATTCGAGATTTAGCCCCCTCCATTTTGAAAGTCGGTTGCGCTCTTGTTCATTATTATCAGTTCAAGATGCTTTATAAATTATGAAGTCAACATCTTCACTTGTGTGCTCCAACATTTACTTCATTTTCCATATATGTTTGTATGCCTTCAAAAGTCTTCACAAAACATGAAATCTCGCGCAACACGAGAAAAGTATAGTCGCTATATTCATAGTCTGGTGGATAGAATCTCGCGAGCCAATTGAGCTGTCAAATAGCGGAACCAATCGAGCAAATCACGACCAACAACAGAAAAGAGCACATCAGCTATTGCGATCAAAACTTCGGAAACCCTTTTCTCGCCTATGCAAACTACAACCATCTTTGGGTTGGGGAAAGTTTCCCCTGGTAATTTGCGTTCGATTGGCAAGGAAAGAATAATCATTGTTTTGTTTATAAAAGTTGATAGTACCTTATCAATTGTTGGTCTACTATTTATTGAATTGGTTCCGCTTTTTCATAGATCGAAATTCTATCCGTCAGACTATTTATATAGCGACTAGAGAGAAAAGGGCTTATCATTGTTGATCTATTCTCCTCATTGATTTTTTCTTTCGCGAATAACCCGACTGCAAATGAATTTTCCATTCAGTGTGTTGTTTCAGGTGCAATCTAACATCATCTACTACCGTGGTAAACCAAAGAGAAAGTCGATGAAGAGAATCGATCAGTGAAGATGTACAGAATGTCAAGTGTCTTCAAAATTAAGACAAGTTTTCAAAACTGGCAGCCCTGTTCCTGATACAGACAATAATAAACAATCCATACACTGAGACAAATGAACTAAGAATTCCATAAGAACCACCCATGAATTTTAGCCACCATAAATCAGTATGAATTTTATTGGTATACCTTATGAAAAATAATGTCGACAAAACAATAATAAAAAAAACTGAGCAGACTGGAACCGACTCATGAACGTTAAGATTACGAGTCCTGTGTCTGGATCACTCGTCCGTCAACGCTTGGGAAAATGGAATGGCTAAAGGTGCACAAGAGCTACCTCATTTTAGAAGACAATCTTTCCCAAGTCGCACTCATGAAATTCATATGTGTCGTTCATAATTCAAGCCTTATGAAATTCTTAAGTTTATTCACTTCAGTGTACATACAATAATAATAACTATCTGGCATCCCTGGCCAATCCTGCAGGATGGTGGGCTTGTGGCAAACAAATCCCCGACATTGCAAACTTCTCTTCATTCATCCACGCCTTGTAAAATCCACCAACCTCAGCGGATTGCACTTCATTTCAACCACTTTATTGGAATTTTTTCACGTTTCTCGCTCGGCTGCCACTCGGAATGGAAGATTTTTCAGAGCTCTGTTTTGCGTATAACCTGCCATCCGGAAAACTCGGAAGGAATCCACTTTTCTTCACACTCCGCTCCATCGACTGCGGCACTGCCAACTGGTCGCATGAACAGCAACATTCCAGGATCCGAAGCAAAGTGGAAGATTTGGAATTTCAATTACAGAGCGATTGTCAATGCATGCGGAGTTAACCGCAAAGAATGTCATCAATTTGGGCGCTTCGGATGGAGTCGACTCAAACCGGAGGCTGACTCTGAGAGAAGCAGGGAAATCTAATTTTCCCGGAGCAAATTTGATGTGTCGATCGAACAAAGATCGAGTCATCAAAATTGATCAAATTTGCATTTTAATTCCCAGCTCAACACGTACCTAAAGCGGTAGGATGATGCTGGGGAGCAGGTTTAATCATCCCACAGCTTCTTGGGTCTTCCGAGCTTTATTAAACCATCTTTCACTTCATCCAAGGCACATCGTTATTGAGTGGTGACCCTGAGGCAGAATCCTTCCGTTGTTGGTTGGGCTTCTGCCTTCTCTTCCCAGCAAGCGCAGTTAATACAGTTCCAATTTGTCGGTGCAGTCACGTGCGCACTAGCTGACGTGGCTAAAGAACGAGAACTCCCCAGCTCGGGTGTCCCCAGAGGCGGCGGAATCGCGTGAGAACTAGGACCGAGACCGACCTACGGCGACGTGCAACATGGTCTTTTGTGCAGTGTTGGAATTCGCTTCTTATTTTTTTTCCTTGAACAGTAACACCACCAGAAAGGATGCGAAGTATGTGGGACGATGTAAGCTAGATGAATTTTTCAAAAGGTCCTATCCGCTTTGATCGATTCTCTGTATCTTCAGCAGGGAATGTTTTTGCTGCTGAGTTATTCACGAAAGAGAAAGTCGCCGAAGAGAATCGATCAAAGCGGATAGGAGCTTTTGAAATGTTCGTCTAGCAATAATGTGACCGTTTGAAACTAGGTTATGTGTGCTTAGGACCCATCGTTTGGTTTACAGCAAAGCTAGCGGTTCCGGGGGAAATTTTATTTGCGATCGAATTCTTCTGCCGCAGTCATCATTTTATCCGACGAATTTAGGTTTAGTTTGTGGTGCTTAAACGGTAGGTTAACGGTGGGTTAATGTCTGTCCTCCAAGGCTGTGGACCATTTGCCGAGTTAAATTTAACGCAGGTGAATGTTCACTTTAATACGACAAATGGATTTTATTTTAAATAAACATTCTATTTTAGCAAACTTATTTCTGGCAGACAAGGAATCAGTATTGTTGATGCCGATCAACAATAGAGAAATTTTCAAACATTTTAATTTATTTTCGAAATGCTATATTTAAGTGAAAATTCACCAAACCGGTTCACAACTGTCAGGCCATCTCCCACTATTCAGCCGGATCCAAATTGAAGATTGCGTAAAATTGCGAAAGTCACTGCCAAAACCCCGCAAATCCGAGATCGAAAGCAGCAAAAGTTCCAGAACCAACGGAAAATAAATTTGTTCCAGGCTTAACAATCGTATCAAGCGAAAGTGACCGAAGATAATTTCGTCCCATTTATGCTGAAACGCCTCTTCGTTCCGACTAAGTCGCAGCGATTGTTTTTTTTATTTGTTCTCTAGTTGAGATTCATGAGAACAGAAAAAAAAAAGTTCTTCTCAAGCTGCGGTAATTTTTGAGGCATTTCGCATTTGAGAAAAGTTCCAACCCCGAAGCGACTCGTTGCGCCGGACATAATGTGTCGTTTTATTGGGCCACTCAATCCGGAGGGGAGGATTCCAAAGGGAAAAGTTTTGCAAGATTTTGCAGAGCACTCGGTTTTCTTTCCTGTCCGGATTTTCCGGACTGCCTTTTCCGCATTGTATTGGCAAGACAATGACCAGCAGCTTCTCGATGATGGTGAATGGGTGTACGGCGAATGAGAAGGCCACAAATATGAGTTTTGTTCACTCATAATCGCCAAAAGTGCAGGTACGCAGCGATGAGGAAATTTACCTCATGGTTTCTTGTGGAAAACCTCAAAAATCTGCCGGAAAATGAGTAAGTCAATAGACTGATCCAATGTTTACTTTTCTCATATTTTGGAAGATTTTCCTGGACAAAACTGAAAAAACATGAGGCAAATTTACTCATTCGCTGAGTTCCTGCACTTTATGTGATTTATGAGTCAAATTTGGGTCATTCTCATTCGCCGTGTGGCCGATTGTTGAATGATGATTGTTCCGAAGAAAGAAGGAGAGAGCTCCATTAAGGCAGAGAGGCGTTTTTTACTTTATTGTGTTGGTTTGCTTCCGCACTCTGAAGAGGGAAAGTTGCAAATGGACTCCCGCGAGCTGTTTGAAGACGTTCAGGGTAAAACTTTCAAGGTCTTTGGAAAGTTTTCACTGACGGTGCAGTAGCTCGCTGTTTTGAGCAAGGGACGAGGTTAAATCGGTACTTTAAGACTAGGTGACTGTGTGCCAGATGACATAATAGAGCAGTTCCAGGCCAAATAGCGAAAAAGAAAATTAATTTTTGACTGGACCTTGTCCGATTTGCATGAAACTTTGCATAGGGTAGATGTACCAGTTATGGTTATACGTTCCTATTATGGTGTGTTCCAATTATGCACTATGGAGTTAAGGCCATTTCAATTGTTGGTCTTGTTATTACCACTACCTACTTCTCTCCCTTCCGCTCTCAGGATTCGCCGATTCGGTGTCTTTCGTTGGGTGTTCTGTTCTACTAAAACGGAAAAATTACGCCTAAATCAAGCTGACTACATATAGGTGTTCTAATGTGTCAAATTCATGATTCAGCCATTCTGTGTTTATAGTTTGTTCTGTGTATTGTGTGAAGTTGAAATTTGTCTTAAGCTGGGTTTATACAGGGCAAGTAAATTGATCAAGTCAGTTGAATTCAATTGGCTTGAAAAGTTGAGCCTGGTTCAACTTTTGTCAATTCAAGTGATTTGATCAAGTCAGTTGAATGGCATGGTTTACACGTTCAATTCGCGTTCAAGTCAGTTGAATTCAACTGACTTGATCAATTGACTTGCCCTGTCTAAACCAAGCTTTAGGGGTAGAGTGGTTTACGCTAGCCCTAGTACGGTAAAATGGACATTTTGTCAGAAGGCGACCATACTTTGCCACCCGATAGTAAGATGGGTCGAAAACGCACATCATCTCAAAAGAAAGATGATACGGTCCCTGGTTCGTCGTCTCAGTTTGGTGATGATACCTGATACCTGATGGGCGACGACTCGTTGAATTCAAATCTGCGCCGAACGAAGTAACCTTCTCCGTTGGTCTCGGTCCTGAGCCAATCGCTTCCAGTCGCCTTGGACGTTCAAGGACCTAATGTCCTCCTCAACTGCACAACCGAAACCGACGTCCTCTTCCGGGTTCCCTGCTGAATATTGACTTCGCTTGACGCTCTTCCGGCATTCGTGCCACATGCCCAGCCCACTGTAGCCTGCCGTGTTTTATAAGCTTCACAATATCCATGCCGTTATATACTTGGTACATCTCGTGATTCGTGCGACGCTGCCAGATGCCATTTTCCAGTTTACCGCCGAGTAATGTTCGCAGCACTTTACGCTCGAAGACACCGAATGCTCTACGATCGGCCTCTTTCAATGCCCACGATTCGTGGCCATAAAGGGCTACCGGCAGAATCAACGTCTTGTACAGCGCGAATTTCGTTTTCGTACGCAAGCTGCGGGACTTCAGCCGGCTACGCAACCCGCAGAAAGCCCTGTTCGCAACTGCAATACGTCTTTTCACCTCGCGGGTAACATCATTATCGCACGTCACTAAAGTACCAAGATAAACAAATTCGTCCACAACTTCAAATTTTTCGCCATCTAGCACCCCTTCACTACCAACACCACTATTGCTCCCACGCTCCGACCGGCGACCATGTACTTCGTTTTGGTAGAATTTATCGTGAGACCAATCCTCGCTGTCTCCCTCTTAAAAGGCGCGAACGCCTCTTCCACTGCTCTACGGTCGATTCCGATGATGTCGATGTCGTCCGCAAAACCAAGGAGCATGTGCGACTTTGTGATGATGGTACCGTTCCTCTGCACGCCAGCTCTCCTAATCGCTCCTTCGAGGGCGATGTTGAATAGCAAGTTCGAAAGAGCATCTCCCAGCTTCAACCCATCTAAGGTCACGAATGAGGCCGAAATCTCGTCTGCAACTCGTACACATGATTTCGAACCATGCACGAATCAGCCTAATTAGTTTCGTCAGAAAACCGTTTTTTTGCATTATCTGCCATAGCTCGTTTCTTTTTACTGAATCGTACGCTGCCTTGAAATCTATAAACAGATGATGAGTCTGCAAGTTGTATTCCCGGAACTTCTCAACGGTTTGACGCAGGGTAAACATTTGATCCGACGTTGATCGACCCTCACGAAAACCAGCCTGGTATTCGCCGACGAAGGATTCCTCAAGCGGTCTCAATCTGTTGAACAGAACACGTGATAATATTTTGTACGCCGAATTCAGAAGCGTGATTCCTCTGTAATTGGCGCGCTATAGTCTGTGTCCCTTTTTGTAGAGGGGACAAACGAGACCATCCAACCAACTGGCGGGCAATTCTTCCTCCTCCCATATCTTGAGCAGTATACGGTCGATCATCTGGTGCAGCTGCTCACTTCCGTGTTTGAGAAGTTCGGCCGGGAGCTCGTCCTTCCCCGCAGCCTTACTGTTTTTCAGCTCTCGTATTGCCTTTTTCACCTCTTCTAGCGTTGGTGGTTCCACAGCTTGACCATCGTCGTCGATGTGTGTTCTGTTTGTAGATGCTCTCTCGTTCTCTCCGTTCAGCAACGTCTCGGAGTACTCCTTCCACCTGGCAGCCACCATCGTTTTATCTGTCAGCAGATTACCTTCACGGCCATAGACTGAGCCAGATAAACCTTGTTCCCAATTTCCAGTCTCGTTTTCTTGACTTGGTTTTTGTTAGCGTAAGTGCACTTCTGGACTGTGTCGTCGTTGAAGCGCCTGATGTCATCGTTCCTCTTGACAATTTCCACCCTGCTTTGGATATATCTATCGCGAACGGATCTCAAATTCGTTTTGATGAAACCATGACTGCCACTCGGCTCAATTTCCAGAAGACCGATTTCCGTTTGCTGAGACGTTCCTTGTCCCGGATCAACTGGAACGTGTTGAATGAGCTTGATATCGATACAGCAGCCGCTCGCTATAATAGCCTTTTGCGCGACTGTGTTTGTGCTTCAGTACCGAAGTGCCAACCTCCAAGAAAACCGCCTTGGTCTAACGCTACTCTCCGCAACCTGAAACGAGTGCGATCTAGAGCTCTCCGTGCTCTCACTCATCGACGATGTACCCTTACCAAGCGAAATCTTTCAATTGCCAGCAATGATTATCGCCACTACAACAAGCTTCTTTACAAGAGGTATGTACTTCGTACTCAACATAATCTGCAATGCCACCCCAAGGGATTCTGGTCGTTTGTGAATACTAAGAGGAAGGAAACTGGACTGCCGTCAAAAATGTTTCTCGGCAATGACGTAGCATTGACAACTGAGGACAAATGCAGCCTATTTGCTAGGCACTTCTTAAGCGTCTTCTCGAATGACTTCCCATCGCAAGCAGAAATTGAGCGAGCCGTCCGTGATGTGCCAACCGACGTCGTAAACATGGATGTTTTTGCCGTAGATGTACAAATGGTTCTCTCTGTGATGAGTAAAACCAAATCATCATTTTCACCAGGTCCGAGTGTTATTCCATCTGCAGTCCTAAAAAAATGCTCCGATATCTTAGCTGCTCCGTTGTCCTTGCTCTTCAACCTGTCACTTCGTCAACAGAAATTTCCCGCACTATGGAAACGGTCTACTATGTTCCCTGTTTTCAAGAAAGGAGACAAACGCAATGTGGAAAACTACCGTGGGATTACCTCGCTTGGGGTTGAATCTAAGGTGTTTGAGTCGCTGATAAATGAGAGATTGTTTGCTTCCTGCAAGCATTACATAAGTACATGTCAACATGGTTTCTTTCCTGGCCGCTCCGTGGAAACTAATCTCGTCAGCTTTACGTCGTTCTGTATGGAAAATGTATGCAAGAAACTTCAAGTGGATGCCATCTACACTGATCTTAAAGCTGCGTTTGATAGAGTTGTGCACGACGTTCTGCTAGCAAAGCTTGAAAAAATTGGATGTTCTGTTTCCTTCTGCAGCTGGCTTAGATCGTACCTCGTGCAACGTGAAGTTACTGTATGCATTGGAAACTACTCATCGTACTGTTTCTCGAACAGATCAGGAGTTCCACAGGGTAGCACTTTGGGACCAATGTTCTTCTCTTTATTTGTGAACGATGTAACGTTTATTCTACTACGTGGAGGTAAATTGTTTTTTGCCGATGACTTGAAGATTTATCTAGTCGTTCGAGGCTATGCCGACTGTTTAGAACTACAAAACCTTCTTGAAATCTTTAATGATTGGTGTGAACGTAATTTTATGGTTCTGTGCGTCTCAAAGTGCTGCGTAATTAGTTTCCGTCGAACTAGGACTGCCATTTTGTTTGATTATAACGTTGCTGGAACTGCAGTTCAACGTGTCGATCACGTTAAAGACCTCGGTGTCATGTTGGATGAAAAGCTCACATACACTCGCCACTTCTCAACCACGATCGACAAAGCTAATCGACAGCTTGGATTCATGTTCAAGATATCTAAGGAATTCCGTGATCCTCTGTGTTTTAAAGCCCTTTACTGTTCATTGGTACGCTCACTACTGGAATTCGCGTGTGTTGTCTGGAATCCCTACCAAGCTGTATGGAGTGGAAGATTCGAAGCTGTTCAACGCAAATTCGTCAGATACGCACTGCGCTATCTTCCATGGAGTGACCCGCTGAATTTACCACCGTATGCTGACCGCTGTCGTTTACTGGGTTTGGATACTCTTGCTAAGCGACGAAACATATCGCAGGTCGTCTTCGTTGCTAAAGTTTTACTCGCAGAATATGATGTTCCTGAGTTACTGGCCAAAATTAATCTGTATGCTCCTGCCCGAACACTCCGTCCGAGAAACTTGCTACATGAAGTAGTACATGCAACCAACTACGCTGCAAACAGTTCCTTTGTCGCCATGATTCATCAATTCAACGAAGCCTCTGACCTATTTGACTTTGACATCAATTCCTCGATGTTTCGTCATCGTTTGCTGTTGGCCAATTTTTAATTTTTAATGAGTGACTACATTTAGATTTAAGTGTTTCATTGAGACTATCAAGTCAGATGGACTATAATAATAATAAATAGCACATGGCGAGAGACGGCGCTGTCTTACTACTCACGCCATTGACAGTTGCGTAAAACCTTCGCATATCATCCTGCTCCATACTTTCTTGCGCCTCAGCAATAACGCGTTCCTCGTACTGCCTTTTTTCCTGCGATGGGTTCGTTTCTCGGCTGACCTTGCTACCCTGTACCGCTCTCTGTTCTGACGGGTACCAGACACCAACATCCGGCTTCTGGCGACGTTCTTCTCTCACCTCTCGTGCTGTTGTGCTCACCGCTCCGTGGACAGTAGACTGATGCAAAATTTGAAATTTTCGCTCCACAGTGCTCAAACGGTTTCAAATCAGGTCCTGATTAGCCTCCCAAAATATAAACTCATTTGGTAAGAAACTGACTTGGCACAAACTATTCGAAGTTTATATGTAAATTACTATGGGAAAACCAAACTTTTTGTTCATTGTCTACTACCCATTTTCCATATTGCTTTTTCGAAAAGTTCTATAACAATCTTATGGGAATTTTTCTAAGCTACAACTTTGCGGAAAATCGTTTTTCAGCCAACTGTCAAATTAAATAGTTATTAATTGTTTAAGAGATTGATAATCTTATGGCATGATCAAGCAGCTGTTCTGTTAGCAACACTGTATTCTGCAGTGTGACATAGTAGCCATGATATTTGTGCTCTATTCTTCTCACTAGAAACACCAATGTTGCCTGCTGAACAGTTGAATGAGCATAATTATAAGACATCAGTGACTTGAATCATTAATAACTTTTTTTTCCTTACATTTGATTGAAAAGTGGGTTTCAACAAAGTTGTAGCTGGGATAATTTTCTACAATCACTGCTATCATTTTTAAAAGCATACTGATGTGGTGAATTGTTAGATACATATGAACACAAACATAAGTTTTCCCATAGTAATTCCCATATAAACTTGAAATGGTTTGTGCGAAGTCAGTTTCTTACTAAAGTAGTTCAAATTTTGGGAGGCTAAGCAGGACCAAATTTGGAACCGTTTAAGCACTGTGGAGCGAAAATTTCAAATTTTACATCAGTCTAGTGGACAGCTTCCCACAGATTGTTGAGATTCTCGTTCACGTTGATTTCCGCTATCCGCTCATTCAGCTTCTGGTGGTACTCTGCAGCAACACCATCTACTGTCAAACGCTGGATGTTGAAACGCATCGATCTCCGGTTTCTCGAACTCGTAACGGTCGATAGACGCGCTCGAATTTTCGCGACAACGAGGTAGTGATCCGAGTCGATATTAGGACCCCTGAAGGTCCTGACATCTACGACATCCGAGAAATGCCGACCATCCACCAACACGTGGTCGATCTGGGAGCAAGTGTTGCCATTAGGGTGTCTCCAGGTGTGCTTTCGGATATCCTTGCGTGCAAAGTGGGTGCTACTCATGACCATATCACGAGCAGCAGCGAAGTTTATCAGCTTCAGGCCATTATCATTCGTTGCAGAGTGAAGGTTCTCTGTTCCAATGATTGGGCGAAAGAATTCCTCTCTTCCGACCTGCGCGTTTGCATCTCCAATGACAATCTTCACGTCGTGTTTAGGGCACTCATCATAGGTTTTATCCAGGCGTCATCGGAATTATCGTTAGTCGGTGCGTAGATGTTGATCAGGCTGTAATTGAAGAATTTGCCATGAATCCTCAAAACGCAGATGCGCTCGCTAACCGGTTTCCAACGCATAACCCGCTTAATCTGTTTCCCAATCACTACGAAACCAACTCCGAGTTCTGCTCTATCGCCACCGCTGTAGTAGATATGGTATTAGAACGATGTGTTGGCGATAGGATCTACCGCCCTGAATTCACGTTCTCCAGATCTAAGCCACCGTACTTCTTGAATAGCAGCCACACTCACATTCACCTTTTGCAGTTCACGGGCCAGAAGGCCCACTCGTTCAGGTTCATTTAACGTTCTGACATTCCAAGAACCGAGTTTCCATTCATTGTCCTTATTTCGTTGCCGTTGGGTCAGTTGCCGAAAATTCCGTTAGTTTTTTCTTCTTCTTACTTCATTTTTCTGAGTATTTTTATAATTCAGTATGCTACCGTACCAGGGTCGCAATACCTACATCGTGTTGCTGTCATCTTAGGTTTACTTGACACGATTCAACATTTCTTGTTTCAGCCGCTGGATCCCAGACAGACGCTGTTCGAGCCGCACCTCCTGGTGGACAGACGCTCGACGATTCGCACCTTCTCAGCCTTGCTATCATCACGATATGGGTTAATCGTGATGACATTGCCCACACCCCGCTACCAGCACATATATGGGCATATACTGGCTGTCATCATCCGTCACGTGGAAGCGTGAGGTTGGAACTTGTGAAGACCTGAGCTATGTTGGACACTCTTTCCCCTGTGGTCCTCACCATTTTGGTGATGGACAGGCGTAGAAAGCCTACGCGGAAGACTCAACTGGCCCATGGGTTGTCAACTTTCTGCAAGATCGTTCTTCATAGATGGATCACTAATGGAGGCGTCCGCTGGTTTTGGTATTTATTACGAATTTCATAGCGCCTCTCGAATGCATCATGCTCCTTGTTCCGTATATGTTGCTCAACTGGCGGCAATACATTATACGCTAGAAACTATAGCCTAACTTGCACCAGATCACTATTTTATTTTTACGGATAGTCTGTCGAGGCTATTCGCTTCATGAGGCCGGTAAAGCGCTCCTCGTATTTACTCATGAAAATACGAGAGCTTCTAAGTGCTTTATCTTTAAGATCTTTTGTCATGACCTTTGCATGGGTCCCATCTCATTGCTCGATTTCGGGCAATGAGAAGGCGGACTCGCTTGCAAAGGTGGGCGCTATGGAAGGCGATATTTACGATCGACAAATCGCCTACGATGATTTTTTCTTCATTTACCGTCAACAGTCGCTCGCCAGCTGGCAGAATAGATGGAGTGAAGGGAGTTTGGAACGATGGCTACATTCGATCATCCCTAAGGAGTCGTTGGTTCAAGGGGTTAGATGTGGGTCGAGACGTCATTCGTATGATGTCTCGCCTCATGTCCAACACAGCTAAAAAATTATAATTTAGATATCACATCAAAGTGGATGAACTTCAATCGTTTCCAAAATATGGTGTAATATTACTTGCCAAAAAGGACAAAATTATCATTAATACAGTGCATGAACTGACATTACACTGCTTTTACTGCATTTGTTTATTTTTGTGGTCATAAAAATTACATGAGATTTTTGACATGACTGAAGTGCATCCTCTTGGATGTAATATTAAAATTTATTTTTTGCTGTGAATCACTACTCGTTAAACGCTCACTTGTTCCGTGTTGGGCAGTGGGACAGCAATTTCTGTAAATGTGGACAAGGTTACCAGGACGCAGATCACATTATTTGGTCTTGTGCTGAGCATCGTGGAGTCAGATCTGAGCTGTATGATTTCCTTCGGGCTCGAGGTAGACAACCTAATGTTCCAGTTCGAGATATTTTGGCTAGACGCGATCTGGAGTGTATGATACTCATATATGTTTGCTTTTAGAATATTAACCTTTGATTGTAAGTTTGATTAACCTTGTGTTTAGTGTTTGTCATTTGTACGTGTGTTGTTTGTAATGTTTGTTTCTGGAAAAATTGTACAATTACACTGCTGATATCAAATAGAATTGGAATAAGTTCATGTTTTAGGAATAATAAAATATTTGTATCGTTAATCATATCTCAAAGCTCCCTGTCCAAAAAAACTGTAAATCTCTGCTAACCTCGAGACGACCGCGAGTAATCGGTTCAATTCCTTTAACTCTAGATTTAAGTAAGAACATTTGTTAAGTAAAACGCAAATGATAACTTGGCTCTGAAAAGTTTACTCGATTGAGCCTGTACAAATAAATTAATACAAAATATATACATATATATGTTTAAACATACGCATTTGACTGCTATAATATTTTATTTTTTTTCTACGTCAAGACTACGTCTTACGGGAAGGTACTGGGGGTAAATCGAAAATCTAAAATTGCGGCCGTCACGAAAAGATGTAATTTTTTGAACGCTATAAGCTTTGTCATTTATAGATGCAATTAAAATCCGAATACACCAATCGATAGGAAATACCTTTCGGAATTGTTGCAAAAATTTTTTTTTAATTTTAATTTGGACAAATAAAAAGTGATAATTTTATCACTGTTTTCATGAAATAAACGTTCTCCCCAAACCCAGTCCTCATAATCAAGTAAAATTTGGTTGCACATCTTGCTGCTTGAATCGGAAAAGTTATAAAACAGCGCTGCTAATGTGCCTCAACTCATGTTCGCTTCGGACGGCGGGTAAACAGGTAGCAGAAGTAGGAAGGCGGTTCCTGTCAAGCGCGTAGAGTTCTAGTTTTACACCTCGAACTTTGCGCGTCGTTCCCGTCGAGATCATTGGCTGCTGGTAGCGGCGTCGCCTCGATGGCGCAAGCGCTCCTTGCCTGAATGATAACTACAAATCTCGATTACTTTTCGGTAAGACATATCAGCTTTTGTAAACAACGCTAACAGGTTGGGAAAATTTTCCCCTATCTGATGGTAGTACTAGCATGCGTGGGCGAGCTACCAGTTACGCCAAATCGACGATCAAATGCGTTGTTTACAAAAGCTGATACGGTCCTTCGAAAAAGTAATCGAGAAATACTTCTTGGGCTGTGTACCAATTGCCGAGTTAAATTTAACTCGTGGTTGAACGTGACATTTCGAAAGTTATTTTCAATGTTCGAAATTTCCGAAAATTGATCAGCTTTCAAACAGAACTCAGCCACGGCTACCAAAATTGAACTTCTAGTCGGTCCGAAATAACCACGCTCGTATAGCAGGGTTGGGTTATTCGATAGCTCATCTGTCACTTTTAACCACGAGTTAAATTTAACTCGCACATTGCGACACAACCTTGGAAGTAAAATTAGGGTCATCCATAAATTACGTATATTTTTGACCAATTAACCCCCCTTCCCCCTCGAAGCGTGTTTTGCAATACACCTAACACATGGCCGGTCCCAACTTCTGAAACCCCTCTCCTCCCTCAACTACTGCGTTATTTATTAAAGTTCTCTTATCATTGGGCAACACTGAAAGACAGCAGCACACACCACACAAATGGGTTGGACATTTATGCGAAATTTCGGTATTGACGGTCTACACTGATTGACGACAAATAAATAAATAAATAAAAATAAATAAATAGTCAATATTTCACGATCAGAACATTTTAGCTTGAAATCCCTCCATTTAATTTCGGTACATCTTTAATCTATTGATTGAATTAAAAAAAATCTTAATATGGTTTTTAAGATTTCGTGCGTTTTGTGAACGCACATTCATTATTTTGCATAAGAAAACGGGAACGGGGTGTTTCGAGGGGGAAGACAGTGACAAATTAAGAGCAATCCAGAGTAACTCTGAGGAACTCTTTTGCTCTCTGATCTTCTTTCTTCTTCTTCTTCGCATTTCAAGCTTATTGTATATCGCATATTAGCTTATTGCGTGCTCTCAACTTAGTGTTCTACTAGATGCACTTCCACAGTTATTAATTAAGAGCTTTCGATGCCTGTACCATTTTTGCATTGGTATAATTGTGAGGCAAGTACAATCATACTTCTATGCCCAGGGAAGTCGAGAAATTTTCCAACCCGAAAAATTCCTAGACCGGACCGGGAATTGAACCCAGCCACCTCCAGCATGGTCTTGCTTTGTAGCTGCACCTTTACCGACTGAGCTAAGGGAGGCCTCTGATGAACGATTTTATTATCTCGATTGTTTTGACAGCGCAGCCCAAGCAATCAATATTTTCGGTGTAAAGGAACGTTAGTTTTTTTCAGTCGGTGATCTATGCCGTAAAATACACTCAATTCATCGGAGAACCTGCTATCAAAACAAACATCAGGCAATGCTGTTTTGATACAAAATAAATGGTGCTAGGGGGGCGTCTGTGGGGGTTTGGTGGAATAGATTGAACGTTTGTATTTTCCTGTTCTAGCAACCGAGACCCTAACAGGATTCATCCTCAAGTGCATGTCCCCATCGGAGCTGGTAGCCGGAAGGGAATATCCATTCGCTTGCTCAAAGCATCTGGATGCCCAGTACTACGGTAGCAAGATCCTGGTCAATTTCATTACCATTGCAAAGAGAAAAGTGCCCTGCAGAAAGCCATCATCAGAGTGATTTAACAAAATAGCCAAAACTTTAATAAAACGAAGAAAACGAGATCATGAAATAAAGAAAACCAGATCATTTCCTTATTTAAATATTGCATCCATTAATTTTCTTCATTCATTGTTTTCGCTTCGTTATCGAACTGACATTTGCATGGTCAGATTCTAAAACTATATGCCCTACTAATTCTTTTTCGTCACAAATTAGATGAGATCCCAGAGCAAACCAGAGTAGCTCTGAGCAACTCTGAGTAAAACAGGTACTCAAAGGAAAGCCGTCTTCCCCCTCAGGGTGTTTCTGTGGTGATAAAAAGGATAAATCAAGACCAACAATTGAAATGGCATTAACTCCATTTTGTAAACAAACCTGGTAAGGCCATTTTCTCGCGAACCGAAACCTTCATTCACAAACCTAAACCACAATCGGGTAGATGAGAATTTCCCCTACCTGTTCATTATGTTGGTTTACAAGGTTTGTTTACAAAATGGAGTTACGGCCATTTCAATTGTTGGTCTTGAAATGTGATAAATTATCAGACGGTACTTCTATTTATGCTTTTAGATTAGCTATGAAAGTCCCTCATACTTGGAAAATTATGCTATAGAACGGTTTATACAACCCCAGTTTTTTTTTTTGCATTATTCTTCAAGTAGGTGGGACTTGCAATGCTTGTCTCTTAGCATAAATAGAGGTACCGTCGAGTTTATTTTCAGTGCTAGGTTCTGAAATTCGATAGTGAGCGTTCAAAAGGGCCTACTTGTAATGTTCGATTCTTTTCATCGATTTTCTGTGTACAGCTATGCGAAACAATTCAAGCTGAACATTGCATTAGGTCCTAAGTAACACTGACAAGATTATCTTCGTCGACTTTCTCCTTGAATCCACTTGGCCAAGGTATTTTCAGCACACACATCGATAGAAAAAGTTTTTATCTAGCATCTAATACGACAAACACAACAATAAACCATCCTGTGCTCAAGTTATTAAGGCTGTGTTCCATTTGGTGAATTCTTACTTAAATTTGACAGATGGCAAATTTTCAAATAAACCTGCTATTCCAGCAGACTTATTTCTGACAGCCAAGGAATCAATTTGACTGACGCTTTCTCGAAAATCGGCCGATCTACAACAGAGGGATTTTCGAACATCTTAATTTATTTTCAAAGTGTCAAATCTCGAATCTCGGCACTCCGTTTTTGTGTGTGCATTTATTTTTAGCGTTTTGAAGTTGAATCGCTGAGGATCAATCTCATTACCATAGAAAAATTTCAAGCGTGCAGATATCAGCTCTCACAAAACTTATAACAAAGAAACTGGAACTTCACGTTTGTTGCAGTCCAGTACACAAGGAGTTTCAATTTCATGAGTGATGTCACAACCGTCCAAGATTTATGTCCTAGAAATCTTGAAGTGATAGGGAATATCAGCCATCATGACGGTCATTGTTAGGAACCAAATGAAATAGAATATGTATTCGCATTTTTATGAGGTCCTGAATATAACCAAGCTTTACTAAGTAGGAAATCCAAAATATGTACATAGGAAATCATAGGTTACTTCTACTGTATTTTAAATCAATATCTAGAAAACATGCACGAGAATTTCACTACACAGCTTATAGTAGTCTACGTCAACCCTGTGGTCGTGTCTTGTACACAACCCCACCAATTTTTTAAAGGTTTTCTTTGAATTAATTTCATTCCGATTACAATACCTTTCAACTCAATAAGAAATCCTCTGAATATTGTCTAATGAGAGTGCTTGATTGGCTCACATTTTGACAGTTCTCGCTGTGCGATTGGCTGAAGATGGCCGCTTCCGTGAATCCGTGATGGCCGTGAATCTCTATTTATAAGATTACCAGTATAACTGGTTCTAAACGCATACAAGCCAGAAGAAACCTACATGGTTTGTTTACGGTTTGGAACCAATTTCGTACAAGAATGATGAGTAGGATGATTTGGCGCAGTTGCGAAATGTTTGCTCGGTTGACGAATTGGTTGAAAGGAGATCCGTCAGCCAGTCGAAAAATTAAGTTTACAACCAGATTTCAGTGTGTATAGGCTGCATTAGAAATCGTTGTCGAGATATCGTTGTTTGTGAATGGAGTTTCAACCGATACCTTTTTTCTTTTTTTTTTCGTTATACAGTCAACTTTTCCTCTTTGGCCTTACCCATAGACCACTTAGTGAAAGGCTTCAAGCTGAAAATTTGTTGAGGGATACACCGCTTGTTTATTAAATATCATCAAAATCGTTTTGCAACTTTCCAAATTGTTCATCCATGAGCCCCTCGAAAAAGAATCAGCACTGTCAGAAATAACGTTTGACTTCGGTTTAGGAGGGCTACAGCCTAACCAACGGGAGCCCAACTAAAACGTAGCCCACTTAAAGATAGCCCAACAAGTGAAATTCGACTGTATCTGCTTTTCGGTAATAAAGGTCAGGCAGTTGGAAATTGGAAAGAGGGATTTTATTTTCAGTGTGACGATTGAAATCTTTGTTTACCAAAGTACTTACGGCTATTTGAAAATTTGTTCTTCAAATTATAGCGCTACTAGACCCATGAATTTCCACCCCCTATTCCAAAACAAATCTTGACCGAGAGATGTGTTGGTCCAATTTGGCCGCAGAACCGTAAATCAACCCGGATCGATACTGGCCCACATAGTGCTCCACCCACTGCGTCGGAGGCATGGAGGCACACTACACAGCCAGTTACCACCTACCAAACAGCCAACCATGCATTATCCCATCGATGCGTGAAATGGCACAAAAGTGGCAAGCAAGCAAAAATAAGACGCCTACACACTGCTGCTTCTGATTCTGCTGCTGGCTAAGACACTTCCTTTCCGTCCCTTAAAAGCCCACACTAAAGCGGCTCCGGTAGGAGGCAGCAGCTTCGCAACACATTTGTGTGCAAGTCAATCCTTCTCCACTTGCTTCCTGCCAGTTGCTTCCATGGTGGAAACAGAGGTTAACAATACATGTAATAAGCTCCAGGCGTCGTCGCCGTCGTCGTCCGTGGGTGGGAGTTTGGGTTGGTGAAAGCACTTTAGGGTCGTTTTTTTTTTTTCTTCAAGGACTGCATTCGGTTTTGAGCAAGTGGAACTGGGAGGCAAGAAGACGGATGATGGGGCAGAGAGAGAGAGAGGGAGAGAGGCTATGTTTGCATAACCCATCCATTCGGAAAGCTTAGCCGGGGTTGGGTTCGGAGGGTGTTGGTTTGGGTGAAATTGATACCGAGGATAATCTATGGCAAAATAAATATAAATAATATTCCTGGGAACTGCGCGCTGCGTTCCGTTGGGTGGTGTGAGTGAGGACGGACGGATGGACGGACGGATGCTGTGCGTGTTTCGTGAAACCAGGTTAAGGTGAAGGAAAGGCTGCTTGGGCGTCCCTTCTTCTTCTTCTTCTTTTTACGTGATTCATCGAATTTGGCCTCCGGTCGATTTGCGGGGATTTTCGGGCCGTTTTTAAAAGAGGATTTATTTCCGACGGTGATTTGTTGGATTTGATTAACATCGATGCGAGAAACGTGGTGGCACGGATTCCGAAGTGCTGGTGGAGTGTTGGCGAAGGGAGGGGGTAGGTGTTGGTAATGGATTAGAACGGATTATTTTTCGGCTCGTTTTTCTGCGCCTCTGGAAAATGATTTCTTCGATTGTGCCACGTTTGGAATGGAGTAATTTGGCATAACAGTCGTTTGGCATAATTAGTAAGTTTGAGTTATATTCTGGTTCGTTTAAAAGTAATGGATTTGTGATCAGAAATAAAACGCGTGCTTTAATAGATGTTAATTCACTGGTATACCCGTGAGGCACATTAAACGGTGTAAATTTTCCGTATTTGTCAATGAATAAATTGTACCTGCTTATGTTATTATATCTATCCGGGATAACAAATCTTCCAAGTTCTTCAGTTTTTGCCGACAGCATGTGTCATCACAAATCCAGTCAACAAACTTCCGATTCGTTTTCGTATGTATACGCGTTCACGCAGATGTTTTGCTAATTCTAAAAGCATGAATTCCGATCCGCTAGAACTCAAAATCAATGACAATATTTTGACCCAGAAATTGCATCATTAACAACACAGTGTCTTCTGTGAAGTTTCCGCTTATAATAACGCCTTAATTTTGCTAAAAGATGCTAATAGGGTTGACCTTAAAATGACCAGGGAAACACCCCTCACCATCCCTCATCAACGTATGAGTTTGGGAAAGGGACTAAAAAGATTCCAAATCAGGTCCTGATCAGGCTTCCAAATTATCCATTGATTTATAGCGACTGTAACATGGTCACGACGCATGGTAGTCTAGTCCCAGACCGAAAACCCAAATCTAGATAACTTAGAAAAAAAACAAAAATCGCTTTTTTTATGTGTTGTGGAAAAAAGCCTAAATTTTCAAGGAAAAATAATAAAACGTATTGCGCCCTCTTTCTGAAAACGATTTACACCATAAAAATGCAATCCATGTTTTTCAATACAAAATCCTAATGTTTTAATATGATTATGTTTTTTTCTAAAACAATTTTGTATAACCTTTAATTTCGTATTTTGATCTTTGAAATCGACCCAATAGTTATGATATTTTGAAAAAAACGTAATTTTTTGAAAAGCATTTGTTTTGACCTGGAACCTGGAAGGAGCGGAATACCTAGGTCCGGTCCTCACAAGTTCCTACCTCACGCCTCCCCGAGTCATATGATAACAAAAGACTACCAGCTGAAACATGGACACAGTTGGGTGGCGTAACCTGGGAAATGTTGCCAGTCCGGCAATAGCACAGTGAAGAGGTGCGACGCGAACACTGGCGCGGTAACCAAAGTACGGTGATAGAGAAAATGCTTCACCAAACCAGAGCGTCTGTTCACCATGGAGGTGCGGCTCATAACGGCGTCAGTTATCCATGTTAGGATCTGCTGATCACCATCCTAGTGCCAGCGTGGGACTCTAAACAGAACTGTGCACGATAGTCCCGCGGCGGGACAGAGGGTTGCGATAAGCTAAACAAGCAGCCCTGCTAAAAATACAAAGTTGCAAATACCAAAGAAAAAATTAGTGAACTTCTCGTGATATTGATTTAAAATACAGTAGAAGTAACTTATTTCCTAATTTACTTCATTTCCTCTCATTGACATGTCAATTACCTCACCCTTATTAGTTATTTATCTGACTGTTTCTGGACTTTTCGTTAGGGATATATCAGCATATGAAACACTTGTTTTTAATCCTCTATTACAAAATGTATTCCCCGTGCACACTTCAATGCCCATCCCATCTCCGTTGAACATTTGTTATGGGTAACACGTTTAACCAAACGCTTGATCGGAGTGGGATACTGTCGGTGCGAAATATTTCACAAGCACGTATTGAACATCCCAGCCCAAGTAACATTGTAAGTTTTATTGAAGTTTTAAATCACTCTACAAGTCTAAATCATGGTCTACAGTACCCTTATAAAACCCAAATTGTTACTTGAGAGGTAACCAAGAAGCCCGCAAATTTGGATTAATTTTGTTATATAAAGCTAACATACGACTAATACAGGGCTTTTGCCCATTATTAGTCGGATTGTTACTAAGCAGGCTTGTTGGTTACTTGGAATTGCCCCTTCACTTTCTTTCCATCACCATAATTGAAAATTTTATATTCAGAGTTGTGCTTTCACAAAATTAGAAATGTTGGTCCATGTTCGATATTTAATCAAAATTTGCTACTTCAAGCAATCAAAAATTCATCCATCCAAGCAGGATCATAATTCTAAATGTTCATTGGATAGCTTAACGAAGGAATTTAGCCGCCTCTTAAGCACATAATGAGGAACTAGAACTAAAAGTATTCAGAAATATATCTCTTAACTTTTTGTCATTCTTGCATTTACACAAAGACGATCCAACCCATTTTCAGAGATTTAATTTTGTTGGAGCGAGCTAAACACAGCACCACCCAGAAACTCGCTAATCCACTTGGTGTATGCATTTTATAACAAACAACAATTTAAAGCTCTACTTAAGGATGTAAATGAATTTTTACCGTCCCTCTGGATCCCACTTCAACACAGGGACGGCCAAAATCGTCAAAATTCAGTTCGCCAAGCAGAATCTCACGAACACTAGCGTGTAAATTCATAGGATTATGACAGTTCTTACAGTAATGCATCTGTAATTTGTATACAACATCCGAAGTCCCTCGAATATCGAAAATATATCCGAAGTCTCTCCGTTTTTACATATTCTGCACAAAAACTACTTTCTAAGCCCCACCCCTGACAGGATTTCCCGTCGTTTTTTTTTATGAATGGGGCGTGACAGAAAGTAATTTTTGTGTAGAATATGTAAAAAAGGATGGACTTCAGATGTTAATCTAATTGCTTATAAAGAGGTACCAGACATGTTTTACACTATTTTGCGGCTGATACAGACGTTTCAGCATGATGGTGCCTTTTTTGACTCGGTCTTCCACGAGCGACCGGAAGATGAGCTTACTGTCGAGAATCAGGCCAAGGTAGCGTACCTCGGGTGACCACTCAGTTTCAGCGTTCAGAACCTTTATCTTTGATGACGGTTTGAGCCGGTCGGTGTTGCTATGCGGAAACACAATAGTTTGCGTTTTGGCCGCGTTCACACATATCTTCCAGTCGGTGAGATATATGGTGTAGGCATCCAATCCGTTTTGGAGCTTCGATACGAGAGTGCGCATTACTCTTCCCTTGTAACTGATTGCCGAATCGTCAGCAAACAGCGACAGTGTTCCACCTTGTGGCAGTGTCGGTATGTCCGATGTGTACAGATTGTACCATATGCATCCTGTAGCTTCCTTGAGGGACTCCAGCGGGTACATTATACGGCTCCGAGAGAGCACTGCCTACGCATACTTGAGACGTCCTGCCGTCGAGGTAGTCCGAGACGATCTTCACCAGGTAGCTGGGGAAACGAAATTACAGGAGCTTGTGCACCAAGCCGTCGTGCCACACGTTATCGAATGCCTTTTCGATGTCCAGTATCGCCATGACCGTTGTCTTCAAGACCGTGTATCCGACACCGGCTGGTGAGTAGAAGGTAGGCCACGTAGTGTCCCGCCTGCAGGTCCATGGCCAGCAGTGATCCGTTCTTGTTACTTCTTACATTGCCCCACACCGAGTGGCGTGCGTTGTGATCACCGGCGAGGATAAACTTACCCTTCCGACGAGTCAACTTCTGGATGTCATTCTTGAGACGATCGACTGTTCCATCCGACTCCTTACATTGGGCAGGACAGTAGATGGCAATGAGTGTGATGAGACCATCCGGCGATGCCAGCTCGACTCCAATGGCTTCCACGAACGATAGACTAAAGTCAGATGTGAAAGTTCGTCATGAAGTGCATCATTTGCACCATCATTTTTTGCATTTCACTGACAAACGTTTCAAGACGACTCATTACCTGCGCCAGACCATCATTTGGAGGGACCAACGGTACGGCGCCAGGCTGGGTTCCCCAGTATCCTGGAGGAGTGCTGCTTGTTTCGGCTTGCGTTGAATTCCTATACTGCCTTCTGGGTAGCGGAAGGGGAGGAAGGTTTGGTGCACGTCCTTCGGTTGGAGGAAGCGGTGGAAAATCATTTTCCAGATCGATTCCGGGTAGTTGCTTCTTTTTCTGCTGTCTCGGCTGGCTTGCTTTCTTCCGGAGTGCAATGAATTCGGCCCGCTTGGGACACGATCGACTAGTCGATGGGTGGGCATTTCCGCAGTTGACACAGGTTGGCTGCTTGTCCTTCATGTCCACGATGCATTGGGCAGTGACATGTTGTTTGCCGCATTTGGAGCAACGCGATTTCATATGGCAGTTGCGCGCGCCATGTCCGAAATTCAAGCAGCTGGTACACTGCGTCACTTCACGGTGGACCGGCTTGTACCGCTCCCGCTCGACGACGACACTGAGCAGCGTTCGGATGCTTTAAAGCTGCCTCATGTTTGTGGATCCGCCAACCAAATGCACCAGGTACAGTTGGTCGCGATACTTGATCGCCTCGTTGTGGCGTTTGATCACGAAAAGCTTCACGGGTTGAAGGTTGTTGCGTTTCAGCTCTTCTTCCACAACCGAAACATCCAGCTCGTGCAGCCCGCGTAGAATGACCTTGAAGGGCTTCGTCGACGGCACGTTGTGGGTGAAATATTCCACCTTCCAGAGTTGCAGTGTCTCCGCTACGGATTTATAATGTTCCGCCGAAGGGACGGTGATTTTCACGCCATCAGCGCAGAGACGGAATTCGGCCCGTAGCCCTTTACGGACTAGCACATTCAGATTGTCAAGCAGCTCGCGTGGCTGTCCCTTGACATAGAACGGAGGCAACTTCTCCTTTGTCTTAACGCTTTCACGCCTTTCGCCATCATCTTCGTGGAGCAGCGAGAACTGGTTGAGGGAACCCGCTTCGTATGCCTGGCATCGACATTGTTATCCGCCGGCTCATTGCCGCCTTGCTTCTGGCTACCGCTTGGCCACGGTTTACCCATGCTTGGGTTGAACGGTTTGACAACGCGCGAGAAAAAAAACTTGCGAAAACACGAGAGAAAAGAATACTTGCGATGAGCGGAGGAATGACAGCAGAGCTCTTATATAGTTTTACATGTTCAAGCAAAACGATGCGCAACCAAATGGTACTCGATTATGACGACTTGGTTTGGGGAGAACGTTTATTTCATTGAAACAGTGATAAAAATTATCACTTTTTATTTGTACATTTTTCAATGATTTTTTCGAGAAAATTACTTTTATTGTAACAAATTGTGAGAGTTGTTTCCTATCGATTGGTTTGTTTGAATTTTAATTTCATCTATAAATGACAAAGCTATAAGCGTTCAAAACCTTACACCTTTTCGTGACGGTCGCAATTTTAGATTTCCCCCAGTACCTTCCCGTAAGACGTAGTCTACGCCAAAAATACGGATCGTATCGGCTTCCCGGGCTGCGATAGGTTAATCTATGACGAACTTCAACCACACAACTTTGAAATCATAGCACTGCAGGAACGAGCTGAGAACTGGGTTTGTAGTTCTGGGTAAGTTGCACGCGAGGATATCCAAGTTGAGGATTAAGGGCCATTTCTGCCCACACGAAGGGAGACCCGACGACGAGAAAGAAGGGTTTAATGCGCAGCTGGAGCTGCGACAGTTGTTCGCAACGGGACGTCAAAATCATCATCGGCAACATGGACGCTCAGGTAGGACGAGAGGCAATGAATAGACCGGCAATCAGGCATAACAGTCTGCATACCATATCGAACGACAACTGCCAACGATGCCGCGAATTTTGCAGCATCCCGTGGTATGGTATTCCGAAGTACCTTTTTCCCCCACAAGCATACCGCAACCATGACCAACACAGAGAAAACCAAATCGATCACGTTCTAATCGACGGATAATTCTTCTCCGACATTATCAATCCGTAGCAGCTGAATGTTTCGTCCGGCACCGTCGCATGAAATTCCTAGAATCTGGATATATGCGCAATCACTGCCGGGATCATATGATGTTCCACGACGCCTGAGCGGGGCAAGGATGAACCCAAGGATGTCTGTAAAAGACGCGACTGGACAGTTGCTCACCGACCCCACTGACTAGTTGAAACGATGGTTTGAGCACTTTGAACAACTTCTCGAAGTTTCAACGGTCAACCAACCATCAACATCTCGGCATGATCCGCCAAAGGTGCGGCGCGTTACTCGCGTCAACACTGTAGCTCCATCATTGCAGGAGATAGAAGCAGCCATCCGAAGTATGAAGTCCAACAAAGCCCCGGGGGTCGATCGCATATCAGCAGAGATGCTCAAAGCTGACCCCATGCTATCCTCACAAATGTTGCATCAACTATTCGTTAATATCTGGGACACTGCGACTTTTCCGGCCGACTGGATGCAGGGCGTCTTGGTAAAAGTCCCCAAGAAGGGGGATCCAACTGTATGCGACAACTAGCGAGGCATCATATTACTGTGTATTGTTCTCAAAGTTCTGTGTAAAGTTATCCTCAATCGGATACAGGAGAAGATCGACGTGACTCTCCGACAACAGCAGGCATGCTGGAAGATCCTGTGTGGACCATATTGTCACGCTTTGCATCATTTTGGAGCAGGTCAATGAGTTCCAAGAGTCCCTGTACTTGGTATTCATTGACTACGAAAAAGCTTTTGACTGACTAAACCACGAAACTTGTGGGGCGCAAGGGAGTCCCTGATAAGATCGTCAACCTCATCGAAGCGCAGTACGAGGCTTACACAACGGAGCTTTGTCTGGCCCGATTCGGGTAATCGCGGGTGTGAGCCGTTGACCGTGTACCGAACCGTGGGTTGCTGTGGCAGCCTATTACTATGGAGCACCTCAACGACTTCGATTTGGCTGATGATGCTCCGTTATTAGCACAACGGCGCTTCGACATGCAGAGTAAGCTCGACGATCTTGTGGAACGCAGGTCTAACCATCAACGTCAACAAGACCAAATCGTTGGATGTCAACACGGAAAACCGTTCCAATTTCACGGTAACTGGGCAGGCAGTGGAGAAAGTCGAAAGCTTCCAATATCTTGGCAGCCAGATAGCGTCGGACGGCGGCACCAAGAGCGACATAGGTGCACGGATTAAGAAGGCGAGGGCTGCTTTTGCCAGTTTGCGAAATGTATGGTATGAAGAGCGAATCAGATCAGTCGACGCACCAAATTTCGAATTTTTAACTAGAACGTGAAGTCTGCGCTGTTACACGCCAGTGAAACATGGTGTGTATCAGCGGAGAACACTCAGAAGTTGCAGGTGTTTATCAACCGATGCCTGCGGTACGTAATTCGTGCCTGGTGGCCCCACAATTGGATCTCAAATTCCGAGCTTCATCGTTTATGCCATCAGAAGCCGATAGAGACAGAAATTCGTGAACGGAAGTGGAGGTGAATCGGCCACACACTACGACGGAGTGGAAACGAAATCTGAAAGCAAGCACTGGACTGGAATCTAGTTGGACATCGCAGCAGAGTTAGACCCAGGGGCTCGTGGCGGCGGAGCTTAAACAGTGAAATTAAGAACGTTGACCGAAATTTGACTTGGGCACAGGTCAAGGCCAAAGCATTTTTTTCTCTGTTCGGGACCTAACACTACTGCGACCAGTAAATTGATCTATTGTAATATATCCCGTGTCCTTAGTTTAGTGCATGTCGTATTACTCCATCACTATTGAGAAATGATGAAGTATTCAATTTTTTTACAGTTGCCACTCTTGCATCCATCGCAAGGATCCGACTCTAATTGAAAGGTCCCGCTATTTATACCCTTCAGAGTGTTGAAACACCCTCCAAAGGCACGCCCCTTTGTCAGTCAAAATTGGATTCCTTAGCAACAAAATTAAGGCATGACACCGATAATGACCATGCATCAGAACCCTAGTCTAAACCACTTCAAACTAGGGAACAACGAATAGAAGATTAGGAATCACAAAAATAAAGACAACTAACTCATTTTTTCCTTGCTTCAAGATCATCCTCGGTAGACAAAGCCGAGTCTTGTCACTATCAACAAGGCATAAAAAGTAACAAGAACTAAGATGTGTTCCTTGGATTACTGAAAAATCCTGTTCCCCTAGTTTGAAGTAGTCTGGACTAAGGATCGGTGGTAGATCTTACATCCCGTAACGTACCACGAAAAGGTGATCTACCCACGTTACGGGGCCAAGGCCAAAGCTAGTAATCGCCCATGATGGAAATCTTTCACAAAGGCCTTTTGCACCCCTGGAGGTGCGTAGGATCGTTAAGTAAAGTAAGTTTTTCTGTGGCCGGATCGCAATGCCTTTTTAGTCCGTAATTAATGGGTCCTGAGGGGAATATGAGAGGTGGTCTTAGGGCTGGGAATTCCGCTACCGGGTCAATTGGGTCCAACCTGACTCCGTATTCGGTAGTTTTTTTTTTTCAAGGAGGAAACCTTCAAAAATGCCATCGTGCCACCGTCTGACGACTGGGTGCACCGTCGCGGAGACACGGTGTGTGGGATTCTTACCGCACTAAAACCTCCTTGGACGCCTTGCCCTTTTCCCCCGGAACTACTTGTCGTATTACTTCGGAGGGGGCCGTGCCAAGATTACGCACCACACTTTACCTCAGCTAATTGGCGCTTCCAGTTCGCTGATCGTCTCTCCAATTTGTGATAAGCTCCCAGCGTCACGTTCTACTCGGTTATCCCCGGTGGTGGATTCAGCCTACTCTGACGGAAAGTTCTCCCAGCTTCGGCTTTCAGTTCACACTTGTGTGAGCACATTACTACTTTCTAATTGGTCTTCTCGCCATTTTCGCTGCACCGTATTCGGTGGTATTAGCCGGTATTTGTTGGTAACTCTTCACTACCGTTGATGTGGGAGTGGGTTTTCCTTATATATTTACATTCAAAAACAATACAATATTGTATACAAGAAACTGACATACAAAGCTTAGCTCCCATGAGCATTGATCGAATTCATTACGAATACACATATACCCTATTCTCGCTCGAAGTGATTCAATATGGTACAGGAATCAAAACACTAGAAACACTATGTTTGTCGTTTGATATCCACTAAGCACAACATGACGACAATCGACACGGTGAGAAATACAAGTAACTCAATGAAGAAAAATAACAGTCTGCGACAATCTCAACCTGTAACGAACAATTTGCCGGACTACTTCGTCTGTCAAAGTGTATTGACGGAGCAAAGCAACACACGTCGTTTCGCATAATATTTGGCAGTCAGCATTTCAATTAGGGTTTCGTCAGTGAGAATCGAGAAATGTATAACCCCAGGTAACAATTTGATGCTTAACAAGTGTTGTTCAATCGATTTTAATTCAGCCTTATTTAGAATAATTGTTGTAAATAGACCACGTTAACCATTGCTCAGCTTTTAAACATCTAAATCTGGTGATTTTATTCAGCCAAAAGCTTAACAGCTATATAAACTATTAGCTTTTTAAGGCATTAAATAACCGTCTTTTCCAAACCTTGCCTTCTAGTTTTATTTAGAAAAAAATAATGGTAGACCGCTTCATACCTTACCCAAGTAACAATTCAAACTGAACATTAAGAGAGCTGATTATTGGTTGATTTAAGGTGTACAAAGCTGATTAACAGCAGGCTGAATATATAGTTTATTAGTAGTACATGAAGGTAATTGTATCCCCATAATACAACCTCAATAAGCTAACTGATTGGTTAATGCTGAGTAATGCGCAATACAGATCCCATTGAGATCACTAGCCTCTTCCCAGCAACTCCTACCCCTACCTCCCCGTGGTACCGGCCGGGAACTGTGAGCAACCTTAGGGAAGATCGGGTAACCAACCCCGGTGGGAACTTTGGTCATAGGCTGACAGGGAAAGGGGGGGTTTGCTTCGGCAAGCCTGAGCGTCTGTTCTCCAGGAGAAGCGGCTCACAACAGCGTCTGTTCCCATGTTAGGGGCGGCTGATCTACGTCCGAGTGCCAGTGTGCACCCTGGTCCTCCGGAAAGTTAGGGGGTTGGTGTCAGGCCCTGCGAGCCAGCCGTAAAAAAAACATTGCAACGGAAAATCAGCAACAGAGGAATACGAACCGAGACCAACGGCAACGACCCCAGCGACGAAATAGGAGATTGGATTGGAAACTCGGCACGTGGAACTGTCGATCTCTCAATTTCATCGGGAGCACCCGAATACTCGCCAATCTACTGAACGACCGCGGATTCGGCATCGTAGCGCTGCAGGAGGTGTGTTGGACAGGATCCATGGTGCGAACGTTCAGAGGTAATCATACCATCTACCAGAGTTGCGGCAACACACGCGAGCTGGGCACAGCTTTCATCGTCATGGGCGAAATGCAGAAGCGCGTGATCGGTTGGTGGCCGATCGACGAAAGAATGTGCAGGTTGAGGATCAAGGGCCGATTCTTCAACTTTAGCATAATCAACGTGCACAGCCCTCACTCCGGAAGCACTGATGATGACAAGGACGCATTTTACGCGCAGCTCGACCGCGAGTACGATCGCTGCCCAATCCACGACGTCAAGATCATCATAGGAGACCTAAACGCTCAGGTAGGCCAGGAGGAGGAATTCAGACCGACGATTGGAAAGTTCATCGCCCACCAGCTGACGAACGGGAACGGCCTACGACTCATCGATTTCGCCGCTTCCAAGAACATGGCCATACGTAGCACCTTCTTCCAACACCACCTCCCCTATCGTTACACCTGGAGTTCACCACAGCAGACGGAATCGCAAATCGACCACGTTCTGATTAATGGACGGCACTTCTCCGACATTATCGACGTCAGGACCTATCGTGGTGCTAACATCGACTCTGCCCTCCACCTGGTGATGGTCAAACTGCGCCCAAAACTTTCCGTCATCAACAATGTACGGTACCGACGCCCGCCACGGTACAACCTAGAGCAACCGGATGTCGCCTTAGCATACCCGCAGAATCTCGAGGCAGCGTTGCCAGAGGAGGGCGAGCTCGATGTGCCCCCTCTAGAGGACTGCTGGAGTACAGTAAAAGCAGCCATCACCGACGCAGCCGAGAGCACCATCTGGTACGTGGAAAGAAGTCGACGGAATGAATGGTTCGACGAGGAGTGCAGAGCGATTTTGGAGGTGAAGAACGCAGCGCGGGCGGTAATGCTGCAGCATGGAACCCGACAGAACGTGGAACGGTATAAACAGAAGCGGAAACAGCAGACCCGCATCTTTCGGGAGAAAAAACGCCGCCTGGAAGAAGCGGAGTGCGAGGAAATGGAACTGCTGTGCCATTCCCAAGAAACACGGAAGTTCTACAAGAAGCTCAACGCATCCCGCAACGGCTTCGTGCCGCGAGCCGAAATGTGCAAGGATAAGGACGGGAGCCTCTTGACGGACGGACGTGAGGTGATTGAAAGGTGGAAGTAGCACTTCGATGCGCACCTGAATGGCGAGGAGAACGTAGGCACGGGAGACCAGCGCAATGGAGGAAACGACTATGTCAGTGCAGCAGAGGACAGAACTGACCCAACTCCCACGCTGAGGGAAGTTAAGGACTCCATTCAGCAGCTCAAAAACAACAAAGCAGCTGGTAAGGATGGTATCGCAACCGAACTCATCAAGATGGGCCCAGAAAAGTTGGCCACCTGCCTGCACCGGATGATAGTCAGGATCTGGGAAACAGAACAGCTACCGGAGGAGTAGAAGGAGGGAGTAATCTGCCCCATTCACAAGAAAGGCGACCATTTGGAATGTGAGAACTTCAGAGTGATCACCATTTTGAATGCCGCCTACAAAGTGCTATCCCAGATCATCTTCCGTCGTCTATCACCTAAAATGACCGAGTTCGTTGGAAGTTATCAAGCCGGCTTCATTAACGGCCGATCGACAACGGACCAGATCTTCACCGTACGGCAAATCCTCCAGAAATGCCGTGAATACCAGGTCCCAACGCATCATTTGTTCATCGACTTTAAGGCGGCATACGACAGTATCGACCGCACAGAGCTATGGAAAGTCATGGACGAGAACGGCTTTCCTAGAAAGCTGATCAGACTGGTCAAAGCAACGATGGACGGTGTGCAAAACTGCGTAAGGGTTTCGGGTGAACTATCCAGTTCATTCGAATCTCGCCGGGGACTTCGACAAGGTGACGGACTTTTATGTCTACTCTTCAACATTGCTCTAGAAGGTGTAATGCGACGAGCCGGGCTCAACAGCCGGGGTACGATTTTCACGAAATCCGGTCATTATCGCAAGAACATTTGGAACGGTGGTAGAACTATACACCCGCCTCAAATACGAAGCAGCAAAGGTCGGACTGGTGGTGAGTGCGTCAAAAACAAAGTACATGCTAGTAGGCGGAACCGAACATGACAGCATTCGTCTAGGAAGTAATGTCACGATAGACGGGGATACTGTCGAGGTAGTGGAGGAATTCGTTTACCTTGGATCCTTAATGACGGCTGACAACAATGTGAGTCATGAAATACGAAGGCGCATCATCAGTGGAAGTCAAAAAAGATTCACCCCCGCACCAAATGTACCATGTACAAAACGCTAATAAGACCGGTGGTCCTCTATGGACACGAGACATGGACTATGCTCGAGGAGGAGCACTCGGAGTTTTCGAGCGACGTGTGCTAAGGACGATCTTCGGCGGTGTGCAGGAGAACGGTGAGTGGCGACGAAGAATGAACCACGAGCTCGCTGCACTCTACGGCGAACCCAGCATCCAGAAGCTGGCCAAAGCCGGAAGGATGCGGTGGGCAGGACATGTTGCAAGAATGCCGGACAACAACCCTGCAAAGTTGGTGTTCGCTACTGATCCGGTTGGCACAAGAAGGCGTGGAGCGCAGAGAGCACGATGGGTGGACCAGGTAGAGCGTGATCTAGCGAGCATTGGGCATGACCGAGGATGGAGAGCGGCAGCCGCAAACCGAGTATTGTGGCGTACTATTGTTGATTATGTCTTATTTTAAATGTGATGTTGTACAAATAAATGTATGTATGTAAGTTAACTGATCTAAAGATTTAACAAGCCTTATTTTAGCTTAACACTACTCCACAAATTATCAATGCACTACAAATATTGTGATAGCCTGATTTGTTAACCCTCCGTTACTCGCGCCAACTTTTGTAACACGAGTACTCGTGCGTTGTACTTTGTACAACAGTGTGAGTTTTCCATTACCATTTTGCAGCCGAACTACCAATCGATATGAAACCAACGGGTATTCCTTAAAAAACTTGTTTTTAACTAAACAAGCTAAACTTTTATCATATATGGTTTATATGGTAAGTATCTAGAGATATTTTATATATGCGAGAATTTTACATGTATGCTAGCGCCGTGAACTGAGAAAACTCTGAACTACTTGCCACCAAGGAAAAGACCTTGACCTTTTGAACAACTTTGCCGCAGACAGTAACTTTCTATCTTGTCAGGATCTCGAGATATATTACATGTGAGAATTTCACATGTATACTAGCGCTACGTAGTGAGAAAATTCGGAACTACTGTCCGCCAGCGACAAGGCTATGATCTCCTGAACAACTTTGTCGGAAACAGTAACTTTCTATTTGGTCAGGATCTCGATGTATGCCATGTTGTAATCAATTAAGTCAATAGTATGGTCACAGTTTACGCGGTTGCCATTTACATTTTCTCTATAATCCGCATTTTTATGTGTTCACTGTAATCAAAGTTTAGCTTGTTTAGATCAAAACAAATTTCTTGAGGAATACTCGTTGGTTTCAGATCGATTGGTAACTCAGCAACAAAATGGCAATGGAAAACTCATGTGTGTTGTACAAAGTACAACAGCGCGAGTAACGAAGGGTTAAATGTAGTCAGTGTCACTCGTTTCATTTCTGGCATTTTAGTTCTTCTAAATTCACTGCCTACCAGCCAGCGGCAGCAGTAGAGACAAGATATAGGAGCTTTTTAGGAATAGCTCCAGGTAGTAGTGGGCTGCGATGACGCCGGAAGTATTAAGGTATTAACATTTGTATTTCGGTGTTTTGACTGCTATAATGCATTGAATTTTCAGACAGAATTGGGCCAAATTTGCGTGACATAATCAATGGACCATTCCTTATTGTGGATACAGACCTTAAATAGCATTTCCAACCAATTCTTAAAATCGTAAACTTCACGAATAAAAAGTAACAAAAACACTTTGAAACCAATCTACTCAGTTTGCCGACATCGGAAAATGTCTAGGTATCCGTGTATGTGTGTGTCACGAAACATTTATTAAGACATGCTTCTCGGCAACCACTAAACTTAATTGGACGGAACAGCCGCCAAATGGACAGGTATAATGGTCCCACAGAACAATTCAGTGCCAACTATATGGAATGCCTCATAGTGGGTCGTAATAAACGGTAGTTTGAGAACCGCTGCTTTCAAATAAGTGGAATTGTGGAAGCGAAGAGCAATCGCTGATGCCACGGTTCGATAAGGTTCGCCCTCGAAAGGTCAAATAGCTTCGAAATTCGGAATGAAATCATTAGCCGGATTATTGGCTTCCTGCAGAGAAAGGAAAGAACAACCGAAAAACCCTTAAATAATGAAGTGTGTTTGCTCTTGCTGCATGACTAATTAGCGATTCCTTGGGAGGGAAATTGGACCGTGCTTTCGATGCCATTTTTTTTCGGTGTCGTGGCAGAATTCCACTTAAACGTGAAGGTCGACCGCATATTCAAAATCTCGACCAAGATTTCCATCGTGAACTGAATTTATAAATGAGTTAGCAAGAACCGTACAGCAGTTGCATTGATGACTTTTTTTTCCCATGACCAATTTCTATGTAATAGCAGACATTCAAATGTCAAATGCTGAAAAAAAAACGGTCCAAATGAAGTGAACATCGACGTCACTTTTTTTTTCGAACCTCGTTACACGCCCGACAGTTTCAGCCGTAATCAAATATGACACCTCGTGCCATCACGAAATCCCCACGCAAAAAATGAAACGAGTAAATTTAGATTGAAGTGACGGTTGCGCAAGAGGATTCCATTTCCCATTCCATGTTCCTCCCACACACCAAATTTTCGGCAAAACAGAAAAACAAATTCTTTTGCCAGAATCCCCTGACAAATGCTTTACGGCATCATCGGGCCAACCATCGCGCACTTGTCGCACATAAACTGCCGAATTCCTGCTTTCAATTCAGGTGACGTCAGACGAAAAAAAAAGCGAAATTCTCTGATCTTATCACCATAAAGTAAATCCTCACCGCACAGAACCCAGCTTCCGTCTGTTCTCCACGACCACGGCGAAGAAGCCGGAGACTGCTCAGTAGGCTTTTCCCCGATTCGCAAGAAAGTGCCATGAAAAATTAATTCCTGCACCGTTATGGAACTGTTCTTTTTTTGTTTGCCTCTTGCTCAAGTTCGACAGCCATTTATCAAAAAACACCTGCGTGCCGGCCATTATAAATTCTCTTTATAACGATTGAATTTTTTTTTTGTTTTCTCTCTGTTCTTCCCCTTCCACAGGTACAACTCCAAGCTGGCCCTGCTGGCACTGCCGAGCGTCATTTTCGAGCCGCGGTTCCGCGGCTCGGTGCGCAATCTCGTCTACTCCGATCAGCCCGGAGTGTCCCCGCGGCGGCAGGAGATGCGCCAGCCCCGGGACATTAAGGTGAGTTGATTGCGGAGATGGGTTTCGGGGATAACTGTTTTCAATCGGTTAATTAATTTTTTGAAATTTAAGTTTGTATTTACCTATTATTTTTAATATATATTAGACTGCTAGCGAAAATGGTAATTTTTAATTTCGCTAACAAACCATATACAAAATGTTTATTGCCTCGAAAAATGACCCTATGCTAAATTTGAGCTCAATCGGACATGATTTAAGGGTGGCGGAAACGCGTCAAAGTTTGACTTTTTTCACTCTCGAAAATCTCCCAAGCCCCCCCCCCCCCCCCGACATGAAATTTCGGAAATCAAAATAAAATTTTTGATGCCAAATGTCTTAAAAATGCATGAAACGTTGAGATTTGGTGTTATCTCGAAAATTTTTTTTTTTTTTTCAAAAATCGACTTTCTGGGACTTTTTTTTTATGAGTTCTATATGGAATATGTATAGAAGATTGATGAGTCGACTTCTAAAACAGTTCACAATTGTCTCCAACCTGCTTATATATCGAATTAAACCACCATTTAGGATCTAATACGAAATAATTCACTAGGGTGGTCCAATTATTCTTCATTAGGGTGGTCCAAAAATTCAAAAATATGTGAAAAACCACAACTTTTCATCAGAAATTCCTAAAATCAATTGTAAAAATATCTTGAATTGCGCTAATCTGTTTTTTTTTTTGGGAATCATGAGTTTTACACAAGAGGAACATTTGCCTGAAAAGATGAAAAAATACTTGTTTTATACTTTGCCATAGGTTTCCTTATTAGCTACAGCAAATCAGATTTCCTGGAACTCTTATAATTTTTTCGATGATCTTCAACTAATTGTAAAATGCACTGCTTTTGATCTTCATCCGTTGATAGTTTTGAATTGTATGTTTTAATCAATGCTATACCACGCTCTGCATTATCATTAACTACTTCCAAACATTGAACCCGTCTTTTGGCATTTCTAAACTCGATGGAACTACTCCACTGCTCCATATCGACATTCAGCAACGACTTCGGAATTTGGAAAGCTTTGAATAAGTTTTCAATACCACTGCTGCCTTGTACAAACGAGTGTAGTTCAATCGTTGAAATATCGTTGGATTCAACAATGGATCTGGCTGTAATGTTTTTATGAGTATCTGTAAAAAAAGATCATTAGAAAATTAAATGCAAATGTATCAATTAAAGCATTTACCTGATAGATGTAAGGCTTCGATGACCTTTTTCTTAACCGGGAGGTCTACATTTTCGTCGAGCTTGAGCTTGAGCTTGATTGACCGCCCACGGTTGCTACTCTGTTATTGCCAGATCAGCTGTAATTACACAGAGAACCAATAGACGATGCTTGGGACTAGCAATCATCCTCAATGTGTAAAAACTGGTGATCTTAAATTAGGCAATACCAGCGCTGGCCGCGTCCGAACACAGGTCAAGAAAGGAATGGGAAGGATTGTGTTGACATGACACTCGCTTTGATGGAAGCCGAGAACACCTCTGCACTTCCACGAGGAATCACTGGGATGTTGGATAAGAGGGTTGGGTTTGCAGAAGGGTTCGTTTTGGTAAACGATAAGCTGAATTAATGTCCTAACGATCATATAACGCGAAGGAGCTTGGGACTAAACCCACGGTCTTCTGCTCAGTAAGCAAAAACGTTTGCCACGAGCACCTTTTTAATCACCGAGTTGCTGTTATTACCATGTAGTCATATTAACAAATAAAACGATTGACGAATCTTGATTGTGGATGGGCCTGAGATTAGACTCATGATGTTCTGCTCAGTAAGCAAAAACGGTTGCTCTAAGGCCACCGAGCCCCTCATATCACATAATACCGTTGCTCTAATTTTTGTATCCATTCAAACCCGGAACCAACGACAACAACGAGTTTCGCAAAATACACGATACACAAGCGATTTTACTATAAATCTCTTTGATATGTAAGGACCTGGGACCGCGTTTTTCTGCTCAGTAAGCAGGCCACTGTAACCGACGATCTTTCAAATCCGAAAACTAAAAACTACGAAAAAGTACTTAGGCCTTCATTAAGTTCCACTTTCACGCGACGTACAATGTTTCAATTTGCTCTTTACGTATTGTTCAGGCTAGGCCCTTTTCAAAATTTACGCGAGAAATACGCACAATCGTCACCTACCTCGCAAAACTGGTTCCAAACGACAACAAAGGCATAAGCAACGATGGATTGTTGAACTTTGCTGGCTCCGGTGGTGTAGTGCACAGCAAAAAAATATAATATCGATCAACGTAATTCAAGCTGATGTATGGAATAATGATGTAATTGTAATTTTGTAATTTATCAGCACACACCCTGGTCGACCACTGTAAACCAATCTGCCGTTCAGCGTTTTCGGTTTTTGTTTCTGGATCTTCTCTGTGATATACTTACTTGCGGCATACTATTTTGGGAGTGTATATGAGCGTGTACCATGTACGGTAGCTCATCTCTCATCGTGATGGTGGGACATAGTAGACAAATTAGAGAGAAAACAAGGAGGTATTAGTATTAGTTATATGTAAACAAACAAAACAAAAGTTAGATAATGCGGCACTGTAACTACTACTATTTTAGAGGTATGTTTAACTCAATGTTTCAATTGAGGCAAACTATCTATCTTACAATTACAAAAGCAAACCTAAACTTACAATTATATGCAAATGCAAAATGAAACTTGACAAATCATCGTCAATTCCCTTATTCCAGGGCAGGGCCTGACGATTTGAATCTAATTTTGATCAGTGAACGGGCACCATATGGTACATTTTCTCACCATGAACCTATCATTTCCAGCCTATCTGAACTATTTAATAAATGGAAGCCATAACATGGGTTACGCTCCCCCTAAGCGGGCCCTCCGCATCCTGTCTCTGTCTTATCTCAAATACAAAATGCCAATGGTATGAATGTATCTATATATAACTTGGAAATGACGTACAATCAAATAAACCCGTAACCCACTCACTTGGTCAGGCTTCAGAATCGTCCAGTGGACAGTGCACTCTACACTCCAAGTTCCCTTTTTTTCAAATTTACCGCAAATTTGATATTTTACCCATTGAGTGTTGATTAGTCACAATGAAACATTGTGACAGAAGTTGAGGTTACTAGTGTATTAAATAATCTAGGTCCTATTTAGGAAAACAAATCTGGCCAACGCCCACCCTAAACCTAAACCTGTTCTAATCCACCTGAAATGACTAACGAATGGAAGACTTTGACTACCCAGCCATGCAATAGTCTCGTTCCGTGCCTTATGGCAACTTGATGATTCTATTGCGCTCATCTTCTGGCACCACCCAGGGGAGACTTGGTCCTGTACCCAATGCTTAACTTATCTCCATTCCACTCAACTACTCGCAATTTCGTGTGATATAGTGGACGGAATATTATTATATGAGACAATTCAATGCAGAAGTCTTTCCAAATTTGGCAGATCGACAGGTAATCGGTGAGTTACCACGATAGTTGCTATTCAACAACTCGACAACGTCCCATCGTCAACGCCTGCTATGAGAATTTCCCATTGCAGACGCCAACGAAATGACGTCATCAAGCTATCGATCAACTACCCTGGTTATCGCCTGGTACCTTATAGCACGATGCTAGGAGGCGAACCGGAAGAATCGATGAGCTACCTCTCCCATAGGGAGGTCTACATTTTCGTCGAACAGACATAGTCCGATAAGGCTGTTGTCCAAATATTGCAAGTGAGTTAAAATTCCTTTATGTACTGCTTTCGCAACGTCTTCATCAACAGTTTCATATTCCTTCAATATTTTTAACAGGTTCAGAACGTTGTTGGGTGCCATCGCAGCACACGGAGAAAGAAACCAACTTTTCAAATAAATTTTTACAATGAACACACAAAATCTAGCTAGTTGATTTTTAGTTTTATCTGATAAAGCAAATTCATGCCGAAGAATAAACATTTTCATCATTTATTTTGGCCATCCACCTTGCATTGTGGAACGCACCAGGAGCTTTTATTTGTAATTTTTCATCGATTTTTCCACCCAAATATAAAATGGCAAGTTGTAGAACCTCTCGGTAATCACCACGGTGGTGTTGCTCTCTAATTTGTTTTTCATGAAACTCCAATAACGCCAATCTTTCTATTTCCGAGAGAGCTATTTAAAAAAAATCATCATCCATATCTGAGTGGTATGAAGTCTTTTCCAAAATGTGCCATTTTGATTGGAATTCCTTAAAAATCTCAACATTTGGAGACTTTGACGTTTCAAATTTCAGAATTTTAAAAGCTTTGCCAAGTAGCAATTTATGTATGTGGTGTCTACAAGGGAGGCCTATAAGCTGCCTCTTGAACAATTTGTCCAGGTACTGACACGCACCTTTTCTTCTACCGGTGTTTGATGCAGTAGTATCAAAAGATGTAAACATAATTCTAAAAACAAACGATAAAATAGTCAGAATTCTGAGGTGAACATACAAGATTTAAGATCATACCTGTCCGCAAGCCCCCATTCGACGACTGCATTGTACACCGCTTCTGCTTGTTGTGCCCCCGTAGAGTTTTCGATGGGTGGATGGTAATATGTTAGGTAGCAACTTAGAATCCCAATGTACTGTTAAATTTATATCTGGCTTAAACAACGCTTTTAAATCATGTTGCATTTGTAATCGAATTCCTGCTCAGGCGATTCTGACAGATTCCTTGTTCAACAATAATGATGAAACATCGTGCCCTAAAGCTTTAGCGATCGATGATATTAGAAACACAGCATTTCGATCACTCACTTTACAGCGGTCCAATGCAGCGACTACCTCAACTGTAACAACTCGTATCAGTTGCGATTTACGTGTCAAAGCTGGTTTTGGAGAACCTAGAACGTTCAAAATATATTTATCTAAAAGAAAAAAAAAAAACATTAGTAAAACATCGCAACGTACCTGTTTTTGGAGAAGCTCTTTCGGATGTACTAGGCGAGTACACTGACCCAGCCTGGCTGTCGTTTTGTGAGATGTTTCAATTGAGGTTGCACTACAAATTTGATCCGGTCTTTGGCTTGACCCTTCTTCCTCAAAATCGCTACACGAAATGGTTTCATTGGTAGGGAGAACCTCAGTTTCTTCTTCAAGATGAGCTTGTTCCCGCTGTTTTTGCAAATATTGCATCGCCTACTTATCTTCACGGGTTTTTGCCTTAAAATTCTTCCCGATATCAAACAAACTCCGCAATGATCCATGAGATGTGTTCCTTTTTTCGACGTCTTTCTTAGCCATTCTAAGTTTGCATTTTAATAAGGCTTTCCAGGTATTGAAAAATAGCAACAGTTTTTTCTTTATGCTTATGTCATTTACCAAATGTGTTAAGTTTTTTTTCTTCCAAGCATCCTTTAATTCCTTTATTGTTAGGAAGGCACTAAGCTTACAACTTGTTTTTTTTCAGCTCGCAAATGAAACATATATTTACGAAAAACTTCACTATACGTCGGCAAGTTAACAGAATGGCCGAACGACGGCAGATATTCTCCAACTAACCAAATGTCAACCATTTTTAACAAACTGTCGTACTATTCTCTATCAGTTATCTCCTTGTTGTCTTCTTTAAACGCACTACTGATTGATCATACATCCTCAGATCACATCCTTTTTTATACTAAAGCATAGGTAGAAAAAGCCAAGGTAGAAAAGTTTACGTAGAAATAAGTACTTGAGACCGTTGCTTGCCTGTAGGAGAACACTGTTAGTGTGTGTTTTTTAATTAATACCCAAAAGGAAGCCAGATAAACAATATGCTTTATGCGGGTACTTTTTTGGCACCTCTATAGGGTAGGAATTTAAAAGAAACACATATAAAGGGTTGTCCCGTATTAGGTGGATATGTTAACACTCCGAACACGATGCCTCCGAAAAACGTGTAACGGCAAGTTTGCAATGGCACAACTTAGCCATTTCTTAATGAATTTCAAAAATTGTGGTACCTTTAGAATTCCTAGGGTTTCTAGATGATTTTGATTGCAAAAAACTTGAAAATAGAGTCGTCTACTTTTTTAAAAAGCAAATAGAGAGTTGTTACACGTTTTTTGAAAGGTGTGTTTGTAGGGTTTTGCAAGTGGCGCAAGATCTGTAATTAAGATTAATGGGCACAAATGTTCACAATTAGCCAGAATACAGTCATGGTTCCTTGATATGGATCCTGGAGACAACGGAACGGTCCTCGAAAAATCCGGAACATCCGTAAAAATGGTCAATCCATGATTCTGATCCTAGGGCTCTGCGGTTTTTTTGAAAACATTAGGAACTGTGATACACTGGAACCTCCATTTACGAACCAAAACGGGGGTTCGTAAATCGAATTAGTGCGTAAAAAAAAACCTCGTTATTTGGGATTTACTTCGTAAAAAGAAAACTCGTTATTTGGGATTTACTTCGTAAAAAGAAAACTCGTTATTTGGGATTTACTTCGTAAAAAGAGGTTTTTGAAAATATTGTCAAATACCCCACAATATGGGTATTTTTGGAATCGGAGTGACGTGTAGGGACCGGAAATCGATGTCTGCCGCCATTTTAAAATCCAAGACGGCGGCTTCCGGTTACAGGAAAACATGGAAATTCTGTCAAATATCCCACAATATGGGTATTTTTGGAATCGGAGTGACGTGTAGGGACCGGAAATCGATGTCTGACGCCATTTTTAAATCCAAGATGGCGGCTTCCAGTTACAGGAAAACATGGAAATTCTGTCAAATACCCCACAATATGGGTATTTTCGGAATTGGAGTGACGTGTAGGGACCGGAAATCGATGTCTGACGCCATTTTTAAATCCAAGATGGCGGCTTCCGGTTACAGGAAAACATGGAAATTCTGTCAAATACCCCACAATATGGGTATTTTCGGAATCGTAGTGACGTGTAGGGACCGGAAATCGATGTCTGACGCCATTTTTAAAACCAAGATGGCGGCTTCCGGAAACAGAAAAAATTGGAAATTCTGTCAAATACCCCACAATATGCTTATTTTTGGAATCGAAGTGACGTTGAAGGACCGGAAATCGATGTGTGGCATCATTTTTATATCCAAGATGGTGGCTTCCGGTAACAGAAAAACTTCAAAATTCTGTCAAATCTCCACAATATGGGTATTTTTGGAATCGGGGTGACGTGTAGGGGTCATAAATTGATGTCTGACGCCATTTTGAAACCCAACATGGCGGCTTCCGGTTACAGGAAAACAGAAAAATACCGTAAAATACCAAACAATATGGATATATTTGGAATCGGGGTGACCTGTGAGAACCGAGAATCCATGTCTGACGCCATTTCGAAATCCAAGATGGTGACATCCGGTTACAGAAACACTGGGAAATACTGTCAAATACTCAGCAATATGGGTTGTTTGGAATCGGGGTGACCTATTAGGACTGAAAACCCATGTCTGACGCCATTTTGAAATTCAATATCGCAACTTCCGGTTACATAAAAACATAAAAGTAATATTACATAGCCTTAAATATGGGTATCTTAAGAATCGGGGTGACGTGGTGGTATTTGCCAATTTTTCTGTAACCGGAAGCCGCCATCTTGGATTTCGAAATGACTTCAGACATCGATTTCCGGTTCTTACACGTCACTCCATTTCCAAAAATACCCATATTGTGGGGTGTATGACAGAATTTCCAAGCTTTTCTGTTACCGGAAGTCGCCATATTGGATTTCAAAATGGCATCAGACATCGATTTCCGGTCCCTACACATCACTCCGATTCCAAAAATACCCATATTGTGGGGGTATTTGGCAGAATTTCCTAGTTTTTCTGTAACCGGAAGTCGCCATCTTGGATTTAAAAATGGCATCAGACATCGATTTTCGGTCGCTAAACGTCACTCCGATTTCTAAAATACCCATATTGTGTGGTATTTGGCAGAATTTCCATGTTTTTATGTAACCGGAAGTCGCCATCTTGGATTCCAAAATGGTGTCAGACATCGATTTCCGGTCCCTTCACGTCACTCCGATTCCAAAAATACCCATATTGTGGGGGTATTTGGCAGAATTTCCAAGTTTTTCTGTAACCGGAAGTCGCCATCTTGGATTTCAAAATGGCGTCAGACATTGATTTCCGGTCCCTACACGTCACTCCGATTCCAAAAATACCCATATTGTGGGGTATTTGGCAGAATGTCCAAGTTTTCCTGTAACCGGAAGCCGCCATCTTGGATTTTAAAATGGCGTCAGACATCGATTTCCGGTCCCTACACGTCACTCCGATTCCAACAATACCCATATTGTGAGGTATTTCACAGTATATCCCAGTTTCCCAAAATCATAAAAAAAAACTCGTTATTTGGAATTTACTTCGTAAAAAGAAAACTCGTTATTTGGGATTTACTTCGTAAAAAGAGGGACGTAAATTGAATACTGCGTAAAAAAAGACTTCGTAAACGGAGGTTTCAGTGTATAAACAAATATTTGAAGTCGTGACATAAACATGTACCTGGATGGCCATGGGATCGTCCTCCGGAAGATCCGGAACATCCGTAAAAGTGGACAATCCATGAAACTGATCCTAGAGCTCCGTGTTTTTTTTAACATTAGGATCTGTGATATAAGAATGAATTTGGGTCATGGACCCAGATGGCCATGAGACCGTCCTCCGGAAGATCCGGAACATCCGTAAAAGTAATAAATCTACGATCCTGATCCTAGAGCTCCGCGTTTTTTTATAAACATTAGGAACTGTGCTGATAGAAAGAATTTGGGCTTGTGAAATAAACATGAACCTGGATGTCCATAGGACCGTCCTCCGGAAGATCCGGAACATCCGTAAAAGTGATCAATCCATGAAACTGATCCTAGAGCTACGCGTTTTTTAACATTAGGATCTGTGATATAAGAATGAATTTTAATCATGGACCAAGATGGCCATCGGACCGTCCAGCGGAAGATCCGGAACATCCGTAAAAGTGGTAAATCCACGATCCTGATCCTAGAGCTCCGTGGTTTTCTTGAAAACATTAAGAACTGTGATGATAGAAAGAATTTAGGCTTGTGACATAAACATGAACCTGCATGTCCATGGAACCGTCCTCCGAAAGATCCGGAACATTCGTGAAAGTGGAAAATTAACGAAACTGATCCTAGAGCTCCGTGGTTCTCTTGAAAACGTTAGGAACTGTGATATTAGAATGATTTTGGGATCGTGACATAAACATGGACCCAGATGGCCATCGGAACGTCCTCCGGAAGATCCGAAAAATTCCGAAGTTTTTGAAAATAACACTAAGAACTGAGATGATAGAATGAATTTGGGGTAGTGACCTAAACATGGACCTTGATGGCCATGAGACCGTGCTCTGGAAGATCCGGAACATCCGTGAAAGTGGAAAATTCACGAAACTGGTCCTAGAGTTCCGTGGTTTTCTTGAAAACGTTAGGAACTGTGATATTAGAATGATTTTGGGATCGTGACATAAACATGGACCCAGATGGCCATAGGAGCTCCACGGTTTTTTCGAAAACACTTGGAACTGTCATATATAAATTAATTTGCTGTCGTGACATAAACATGTACCCAGAAGGCCATGGGACCGTCGTCCGCAAGATCTAGAACATCTTTAAAAATGGTCCATCCTCAAAACTGATCCTAGAGTTCTACGGTTTTTTCGAAAGCATGTGGAACTACGATATAAGAAATATTTTGGGGTCATGACATAAATATGGACCTAAATGGCCATGGAGCCATCCTCTGGTAAGTCCAGAACATCCGTAAAAGAGGTTAACCAATGAAACTGATCCTAGAGCTCCGCAGTTTTTTTTTTCCAAAAAGATTAGGAACTGTGATATAAGAATGAATTTGTGATCGTGACTTAAACATGTACCTAGATAGCCATGGGACCGTCGTCCGGAAGATCAACAACATCCGTAAAATGGTCAATCCATAAAATTTAGAGGTGGAAGCATTACTATGACGAGCACCTCAACGGTGATGCAGCAGAAAACGAAGGTGGCACGGCAACAGACGTTGGAGCACGTGCAGAAGGCGACAGGCTACTGGCCCTGATCTTCCAGAAGTTGAGGATGAGATCGGTCGGTCGACTGAAGAACAACAAAGCAACTGGTGTGATCAACAACCAAGTGAGCTATTAAAAAACGGTGGTGAAGCACTGGCTAGAGCGCTGTATTGGGTAATTGCCAAGATTGGGTAATTGCCAAGAGGGGATATTACCGCAGGAGTGAAGCAAGGTGTTGTATGCCCAATCTACAAAAAGGGCGACAAGTTGGATTGCTGCAACTACCGCGCGATCACACTGCTGAGCGCCGCTTACAAGGTACTCTCCCAAATTATACGCCGCCGCCTGTCACCATTTGCCAGATATTTCTTGGGCAATACCAGCAGGGATTCATGGGTTCATATTCGCGATTCGGCAGGTTCTGCAGAAATGCCACAAATACAATACATTTGTTCATCGATTTCAAATCCACATACGACACAATCGATCGTGATCAGCTATGGCAGATTATGCACGAGTACGGATTTCCATATAAACTGACGCGATTGGTCAAGGCAACGATGGATCGAGTGATGTGCGTTGTTCGAGTATCGGGGACACTCTCGAGTCCCTTTGAATCTCGAAGGGGGTTACGGCAAGGTGATGGACTTCCGTGTCTGCTATTCAAAATTGCGTTAGAATGTGTGATCAGAAAAGCAGGGATAAACACGAGTGGCACGATTTTCAGAAAGTCCATCCAGCTTCTTGGCTTCGCCGATGACATCGACATCATGGCACGGAAATTTGAGACGAAGGCGGAAACGTACATCAGACTGAAGGCTGAAGCTAGGTGGATTGGACTTGCCATCAACGCATTAAACACAAAATACATGAAAGGAAGAGGTTCTAGGGAAGACAATGTTAGCCTCCCACCCCGAGTTCAGATGGACGGTGACGAAATCGAGGTGGTCGATGAGTTCGTGTATTTGGGCTCACTGGTGACCGTCGAAAATGATACCAGCAGAGAATTTTAAAAGACGCATTATGGCAGGGAATCGTGCCTACTTTGGACTCCGGAGGACGCTACGGTCGAATAAAATTCGCCACGAATTTGACTATCTAAAAGACGCTGATTAGACCGGTGGTCGTCTACAGCCACGAGACCGTGACTTTGCTCGTGGAGGACAAACGCGTCCTTGGATGACAGAACGTGGAGGAAGCGAATGAACTAAGAATCACATTACAAAAATTGGGCGAGTACTGTAGGCTGGGCATGTCGTAAGAATGTCGCACGACGACGCAGCGAAAATGGTTTCCGAAAGCGCCCCAACAGGAACAAGAAGAAGAGACGCGCAGCGGGCAAGGTGGATCGACCAAGTAGAAGGTGACCTGCGGACCCTTCGCAGACTACGAGGCTGGCAAAGTCTGGCCATGGATCGAGTAGAGTGGATACGACTTCTTCGAACAGCAGAGGACAACAAGGCCTTAGCCCGATTGCAAGCCATAAAATTGATCCAAGAACGAAAAACCGTGGAACTGTGATATTAGAATTAATTTGGAGTCTTAACATAAACATGGAACAGAATGACCATGGGACAGTCCTCCGGAAGATCCGTAAAAATTGTCCATCCATGATACTGTTTCTAGAGCTCCGTAGTTTTGTCGAAAACACTTCTAACTGTGATATATGAAAGAAATTAGGGTCGAGAAATAAACATGAACCTGAATAGCTATTGGAACTTCCTCCAGAAGATCCTCATCATCCGTAAAAGTGGATCATCGATGAAACTGTGAAAAAACCGTGTTTTTTTTTCGAAAACTCTTGGAACTGCGATTAAAGATAGAATTTAGGGTCGTGACATAAACATGGATCCGGATGGCCTTGAGACTTTCCTCCAAAAGATCCGGAACATCCGTAAATTTATCATAATGTGAAACTGATCCTAGAGCTCTGCAGTTCTTTTTTAAACACTGTGATATAAGAAACCTCTGGATCACTTTTACGGAAGTTCCGTATCTTCCGGAGGACGGTCCTATGGCCATCCAGGTCCGTGTTTTTTATCTTTATTAAGGAGACTTTCACCTCAGGTTCGTCTCCGGTACGTGTTTATGTCATGACCCCGAATTCTTTCTTATATCGCAGTTCGACATGCTTTCGAAAAAACCGTAGAACTCTAGGATCAGTTTCAAGGATTGACAATTTTTAGAGATGTTCTAGATCTTGCAGAGGATGATCCCATGGCGTTCTAGGTACATGTTTATGTCACGACCGCAAATTAATTTATATATGACAGTTCCAAGTGATTTCGAAAAAACCGTGGAGCTCTAGGGTCAGTTTCATACAATAACCACTTTTACGGAATTTTCGGATTTTGCGAAGGACGGTCCGATGGCCATCTGGGTCCATGACCCAAATTCATTACAATATCACAATTCCTAACGTTTTCAAAAAACCACGGAGCTCTAGGATCAGTTTCGTAAATTTTCCACTTTCACGAATGTTCCGGATCTTTCGGAGGGCGGTCCCATGGACATCCAGGTTTATGTTTATGTAACAAGCCTAAATTATTTCTATCATCACAGTTCTTAATGTTTTCAAGAAAACCACGGAGCTCTAGGATCATTTTCATTGATTGACCACTTTCACGGATGTTCCGGATCTACCGGAGGATGGTCCTATGGACATCCAGGTTCATGTTTATGTCACAAGCCCAAATTCTTTCTATCATCACAGTTCTTAATGTTTAGAAAAAAACGCGGAGCTCTAGGATCAGGAGAGTGGATTTACCACTTTTACGGATGTTCCGGATCTTCCCGAGGACGGTCTCATGGTCATCAAGGTCCATGACCCAAATTGATTCTTATATCACAGATCCTAATGTTAAAAAAACGCGTAGCTCTAGGATTAGTTTCATGGATCCTCCGGATCTTCCGGAGGACGGTCCAATGGACATCCAGGTTCATGTTTATGTCACAAGCCCAAATTATTTCTATCATCACAGTTCCTAATGTTGATAAAAAACGCGGAACTCTTGGATCAGGATCGTAGATTTACTACTTTTACGGATGTTCCGGATCTTCCGGAGGACGGTCCCATGGCCATCTGGGTCCATGACCCAAATTCATTCTTATATCACAGATCCTAATGTTAAAAAAAAAAAACACGGAGCTCTAGGATCAGTTTCTTGGATTGTCCACTTTTACGGATGTTCCGGATCTTCCGGGGACGGTCCCATGGCCATCCAGGCACAAGTTTATGTCACGACCCCAAATATTTGTTTATATCACAGTTCCTAATGTTTTCAAAAAAAAAACCGCAGAGGTCTAGGATCAGGATCATGGATTGACCATTTTTACGGATGTTCTGGATTTTTCGATTCCGTTGTCTACATGATCCATATATAGGAACCATGACTGTATTCTGGCTAATTGTGAACATTTGTGCCCATTAATTTAAATTACAGATCTTGCGCCACTTGCAAAACCCTACAAACACACCTTTCAAAAAAACGTGTAACAACTCTTTTCGCTTTTTAAAAAAGTAGACGACTTTATTTTCAAGTTTTTTGCAATCAAAATCATCTAGAAACCCTAGGAATTCTAAAGGTACCACAATTTTTGAAATTCATTAAGAAATGGCTAAGTTGTGCCATTGCAAACTTGCCGTTACACGTTTTTCGGAGGCTTCGTAGTCGGCGTAAAGTTTTTTACCCACCGTATTCGGAGTGTTAAAAAGTCATTGTACTTTCGTCAGATTGTACTGTAAACTAAACAGCACTAACGGTTGTCCTGTACAATTTTCGGAATTATTCTACGATTTATGTCTGTCTATGCTTCTATTTTACGTGGTCTCAGCTACTAAAAATTAATATCATCAAATGTTTTGAAGTTTGGATTCTTAAAAATTCCAAAACACAACATGATGATATTTTCAGATACATGCGTTTGGTAAAAAGTAATGGTTTCTATATACCTATTTTGATTTTTGGACCACCCTAATGAAGAATAATTGGACCACCCTAGTGAATTATTTAGTACTAGATCCTTAATGGTGGTTTAATTCGATATATAAGCAGGTTGGAGACAATTGTGAACAGTTTTAGAAGCAGACTCATCAATCTTCTATATTCCAAAAATTTTTTAAGTCCCAGAAAATCGATTTTTGAAAAAAAAATGTTTTTTCGAGATAACACCAAATCTTGACGTTTCATGCATTTTTAAGACATTTGGCATCACATTTTTTTTTTTTTTTTGATTTCCGGAATTTCATGTACCCCCCCCCCCCCCCCTCCCTTTGGGAGATTTTCGAGAGTGAAAAAAGTCAAACCTTGACGCGTTTGCGCCACCCCTAAATCATGTCCGATTGAGCTCAAATTTTGCATAGGGTCAATTTTCGAGGCAATAAACATTTTGTATATGGTTTGTTAGCGAAATTTGATGGTCAAATTGTTCCCATACATTCATTGGAAGTCTAATATATAGACGCATTTCGTGCCAAATCGTATTCGGAGCTGGCAGCACCCACTCAGATTTCAATTAAACTTTCTGGATGTGTGGACCTTGACTAAATATGCCACTTTGCATACTTAGTTTTTCCAAAATTTATCTAGACTAACATTTGAGAAGGGCCAAACTTTTTCTGTCGATTTTTTTTCAAAAAAATATTATGGAAAAATGACAACTCCAACAAAAATATATTGTATGGATAATTTTTAAGAAATTAAACAAATTATTGAAAAAAAAATACCGGAAAAAATTTAATTTTAAACCTACACTGAAAAAAATCGATTTTTAAAATTTAAAGTCGATTTAAAAAAAATGGCCATGTTTGATTTGGATGAAACTTTGCCTCAAGATAGGTAATTATGTTTACAGGGCGGACTCGATTATCCGGTGTCTTGAAAAAAATTTCACTCCGGATAATCGAGCCATAAAAAAAAACTTTTTTTTTTGGTCTTATGTGGTCTCATTTAATGTTTTTAGTGGTCCCATTGAACGCTATTGAAGGATTATAGAATTGGACCACTGATTGTGTAGATAGGGCCGGAACAAGTTCCGGCGTTTATGGGCCATGAGGCTAAATTTGACTTGAAAGGAACAAAACCCAGTAAGCGACACATCAAATTAAATCAAAATTTGATATCAAGATCAATGGTGGAAAAAATTAAGTACCTTGGACCATATTGGCCACTTCCGTACAAGTTCCAGGTTCCCCGGGAAAGTGACCAGAATCGGACTTGGATAATAACCTATCATGAGGCACATTAAAATCTCGAGATCCTGACCAGATAGAAAATTACTGTCTTCGGCAAAGTTGTTCTAGAGATCATAATCTTTTCGCTGGTGGAGAGTAGTTCAGAATTTTCTCACTACGTAGAATACATGTGAAATTATCGCATGTGATATATCTCGAGATCATGACCAGATAGAAAATTACTGTCGTCGACAAAGTTGTTCAGAAGGTCAAGGCCTTTTCGTTGGTAGTTCAGCGTTTTCTCACTTCGCGGCACTAGTATACATGTAAAATTCTGGCAAATATATAAAATAATTCTAGATCCTTACCATATAAAAAGTTACTGTCTTCGGCAAAGTTTTTCATGAAGTCCAGATCTTTTCGTTGGTGGAGTAGTTCAGAAAATTCTCACTACGTGGCGCTAGTATATACATGCAATTTTTGCATATACAATAGCTCGAGATCCTGAGCAGATAGAAGTTACTGTCTTCGGCAAACTTGTTCAGGGTGTCAAGTAGTTGTGGCTGGTGGACAGTAGTTCAGAATTTTGTCACTACACGGCGCTAGTATAAACGTGAAATTCTCATATAAAATATCTCGAGATCCTGACCAGATAGAAAGTTACTGTCTTAGGCAAAGCTGTTCAGGAGGTCATAGCTTTTTTTCTGATTAACAGTAGTTCGAAATCTTCTCACTAAGTAGTGCTCGTATACATGTTAAGTTTTCGCATGTGATACATCACTAGATCCTGACGAAATAAAGAATAAATGTCTTTGGCAAAGTTTTTCAGGAAGTCAAGATCTTTTCGTTGGTGGACAGTTGTTCAGAATTTTCTCCCTACTCTGTGCTAGAGTACACATGCAATTCTTGCATATACAATAGCTCGAGATCCTGAGCAGATAGAAAGTTTCTGTTTTCGGCTTACTTGTTCAGGGGGTCAAGACTTTTTGGCTGGTAGACAGTAGCCTAGAATTTTTTCACCAAATTGCGCTAGTAAACGTGTACAATTCTCGCGTATTCTAAACTCAAGATTCTGAACAGGTAGAAAATTACTGTTCTCGAAAAAGTTGTTCAAGATGTCAATGTCTATTGCTTGGTGCACAATAGTTCAGAATTTTCACACTACGTGGCGCTAGAATACACGTGAAATTCTCGCATGTGATTTGTTTCGAGATCCTGACCAGATATAAAGTTACTGTCTGCAACAAAGTTATTCAGGAGGTCAAAGTCTTTTGGCTGGTGAACAATAGTTTAGAATTTTCTCATAAACTCTAGGCTTTAAACTCCTGAACAACTTTGTTCAAGACAGTAACTTTCTATCTGGTTAAGAACGTGAGATATTTTATATGCGAGAATTTCACATGTATACTAGCATCATGAAGTGAGAAAATTCTGAACTACTGTCCACCAGCCAAAAGACCTTGACCTCCTGAACAACTTTCTATCTGATCAGGATCTCGAGATATAGCATATGTGAGAAGTGTACATGTATACTAACGCCACGTGGTGAGAAAATTATTAACTACTGTTTACCAGCCAAAAAGTCTTGACTATTGTCACCCAACAAAAAGATCTTGACTTACTGAAAAACTTTGCCGAATACATTTACTTTCTATCTGGTCAGGATCCAGAGATATTTTATATGCCAGAGTTTCACATCTATAGTAGCGCTGCAAAGTGAGAAAACTCTGAACTACTGTCCACCTGTGAAAAAGCCTTGACATCCTGAACAACTATGCCGAAGACAGTACCTTTCTATCTGGTTGGGAACTCGAGATATTTTACATGAGAATTTAACGGGTATACTAGCGTCGCGTAGTGAGCAAATTCTGAACTATTGAGCACCAAGCAATAGGCTTTGATCTCCTAAAAAACTTTGTGAAAGACAGTAACTTTTTATCTGGTCAGGATCTCGAGATATATCACATGCGAGAATTTCACATGTATACTAGCGCTACGTAGTGAGAAAATTCTGAACTACTGTCCGCCATCGACAAGGCTATGATCTCCTGAACAGCTTTGTCAGAGACAGTAACTTTCTATCTTGTCAGAATCTTGATCTATTCCATGTTGTAATCAATTAAGTCAAATCCCACGTAGATTGGTCACAGTTTTCGCGGTTTCTATTTACATTTTCCCTATTATCCGCATTTTTTAGGTGTTTACTGTAATCAAAGTTTAGCTTGTTTAGATCAAAACAAGTTTTTCGATGAATAATCGTTGGTTTCAGATCGATTGGTAACTCAGCAACAAAATGGCAATGGAAAACTCATGTGTGTTGTACAAAGTACAACAGCGCGAGTAACGGAGGGTTAAAGGCCCTTTGGTACATTTTTTTAAGGATCTTCAAAAATTTTTGTTCGGTTGACATTACCCCCCCCCCCCCCTGAAACGTGACGTTATAAGTGAACGGACCATCATGGGATTCAGTTTTTGTATGTTGTTGTGGCACATGATATGTTTGATTCCTTTCAGGCCAAAGTTAATCCAAAACCCCTTAACGCCGGATTTTGTAACAAAGGCACACAAACACTTAAACATAGTCATTTCCCGATCTTGTCAGACTGAGTCGAACGATGTATGTTATTCGTCTTCGGATCGAAAGTCGGTTTTCCAAGCGGTTTATGAAAAATAATTTGCAAGATAGGTTAAACAAATATGACTCCGGATAATCGAGCCCCGAATAATCGAGCCTCCGGATAATCGAGTCCGGCCTGTATTACCATCCGTCCATACATCGCGAGATGGGCACTTTTAAGCAAAAAAAGTTTTTCTTACAAAAACTTTTTCATGCCTGAACTGATCTTTTTTTTTTTGATTTGCCATTTTTACACAAAACTAAACCAGTGAAGCTCAAAATCATCTCAGAATCCAATGAAGCTCAATTTGCAATTCAATTTTGTCTAATCAGCACTTAAGTTCACTACTTCTCGTCAAATCGTATTTGGAATTGGCAGCACCCTCTCAGAGTTCAATCAAACTATTTGGACATGTGGACCTTGTCAAAAAATATCATTACCTTATTCTGTTGTCTACTACTGATGCAAAATTTGATAATATGCGAGAGAAAAAAGACAAGATTTTTCATATATCATTTATTTATATATTTTCAATGTTTTAAACCTATTTTCATACATGCTATTTTTTCCTTTTTTCAAACAAGATAAATATTTTTGGTTCATCTTCTGAATTAGAATACCTTTTTGCCGCTTAATTGATCATTGATAATTGATAATGATCAACAGTTTAAGAATTATGTCACAAGATGCAATAATAGAAAAAAATGCTTTGTAATATTTCTACTAGAACAACTGATTGCTTTTTCCGTGCTTGCGAAAAGTGTGCTTCCAATGAACATATTGAAGAGGAACTTAGGAACTTAGTCAATTTTTGTCGCGTCCATCCATCATACTTTATGTATTTATTATTATTATAGTCCATCTGACTTATGAGGGTGCCGCTAATTCGGTGGCGTCTCGTTGAGTAAGTACTACATGAAAATTTCCTTCCCTATCCCTAGTTACAGTAACGAAAGGCGTGGCCGGGGATAGCAACAGTCATGCTTTTGGTATTATTGTTTAGATTTCAAATAAAGTTTACTCCGCAGCATTATTCCTGAAATCAGTCTTACTAAAAATTTCAAAAGAGACGTCAGTGTCACTAGTATCCAATCTACGAAGTATACCGTAACAACACTGAAGCTAACGCTAACGTGTTAGCGTTATCAATCAAATCATATCAAATCCTTCTCAAGAGCAGGTGTTGTTGTCGTCGGTGAGGTCACCACCAGGATCGAAATCTAATGACAGGAAGTTGAACGGGAACTTGATAGTAATTTTTTTTTATATAAAGGGCTCGGTGGCATTGTGGCCACTAATTTTGCTTATTGAGCAGAAAATCATGGGTTCAATATCAAGCACCCTCACATTATAGAGTAGTAGATGCTCTGAATGATGTTTGAGACGTTTTTAGTTTGCACGGCGTGCAGATTAGCGGGGTTCAAACTAAAAATTGTTCAGATTAAAAACAGTCAGATTACCCGGGGCTTCACAAGATAAAACAAATTAAAAAAAAAGCGAATTCTCTACTAATCTGCCCACCGTACAAAAGGTCTTGGTGATCTGAATAACTTCACCAAAGACTGTCCTAAAGTTGTCAAAACTTTTCCGAAGCTATTAGTCTTTACCTAAAGATCCTTAAACTTACCTGAAGTTTTCTGAAGTTTCTTGAAGTTCTTTAAAAATTCCTGAGAAATTTTCCTGAAGTTCACGGAACTGCCCTGAAATTCTTTTTTTTTTTTTAATAATCCATTTATTTGTCAAGGCTCAAATGCGTTAGCTTTGCGGAGCCGAATATTTTTTACATTATTGTGTGTGAATATCATTTTCTTACAACTAATGTTAGTAGAACGGGGCCGATTACTCGCGGTTTACTCGAGATTAGGGATTACATTAATTGATCATTTGGAGGGAGGACAAGGGAAAGCATTTTGAACTAATTTAAAACTTAAACGTAAAGGATGACTAAAACACAAAGCATTAAACACATACATCAACAGCTTTAAGAAAGTCGTAAATAAGCTTCATAATGTCGATATCACGGCAAGCCAAGACGTCTCTAATTGGCTTAAAGGGTTGTTTTCCTCGGACCCTAAGGGAATCACACAGAACGGATCTCGCCTCATGATGCAAGGAGCAAAACCAAACAACATACTCGATGTCGTGATAACCTTTTCCACAGGTACATAAGTTGCTGTCGGCGAGCGTAAAGGGTGTCCACGATGAAATTGCCACACACAAAATTGATTCGCAAAATTCGAGTTTTCATCCGATTGCCATCAAATTTTCAGGGATTGAGAAATAACTATTAAACTTCATTTTACCATTTTACTCGTATTTTATTTACAGTCCATACGCAAATGCCCGCACCTTGGCCTTAACCCCGGCCATAAGATTCTGCACAACCTGTGAATCAACCGTTTTTTGCATGTAAACCCATACTTTTTTCAGTTCCTCGACTGTCTTCACTACCTTAGGTCGTTTAAGAAGGTGCTGCTTCATAATCGCCCAGTACTTCTCGATGGGGCGGAGCTCCGGAGTGTTGGGAGGGTTGAACATTTTCGGCACGAAATTGACCTTATTGTCCGCATACCACTTCAGCACGTCCTTGGAGTAGTGGCATGAGGCCAAATCCGGCCAGAAGATTGTTGGGACGTTGTGGGCCTTCAGGAGAGGAAGCAGCCGCTTCTGGAGGCACTCTTTTATGTACACCTGTCCGTTCATCGTGTCCTGGGTCACGAAAGGTGCACTCCGCTTCCCGCACGTGCAGATGGCTTGCCAAACCAGGAATTTCTTCGCAAATTTGGACATCTTCTGAGTGCGGACATGCTCCGGAACGCTGAACTTATCCTTGGCCGTGAAAAACAGGTTGCCGGGGATCTGTTTGAAGTCGGCCTTCACATATGTTTCGTCGTCCATGATGCAGCATTCAACTTTCGTCAGCATGTTGAGGTACAACTTCCTGGCACGGGTTTTGGTGGACTTGTTCTGCTTCTCGTCGCGATTAGGGGCCTTTTGTACCTTGAACGTTCGAAGCCCAGCCTTAGTTTTGGCCTTCTGGACAAAACTTCGGCTTAGGTGCAGCTTCTTAGCCACATCCCTAACGGAGGCGTTCGGATTTCGGTTGAAGGCCCCAACCACGCGGTTGTGATTTTTGGTGTTGTACGGAATACTTTTTCCTCCACTTCTGGGCTTCCGATCGGTGGTCAACCGTTCCTAGAACCGCTTAATCACTCGCGACACCGTGGAATTCGCGATTCCCAACGTTTTAGCGATGGAACGATGCGAGAGATCCTTGTTCTCGTGATGAATGCGCAAGATTTTATCACGCACGAGCTGTTCTTTCGACTCCATTTCCGCGAGTTTTGATCACATGACTTTAAAACTTGCAGGATGTAAATAATGCACTATGAACTAAATCCACCCAAATTTTCATTAAATTCTACCCAACGGTTAAAAAGTTAGAGCAATTTCATAGTGTGGCAATTTCATCGTGGACACCCTTTAATACGGAAGAGGTGGGCGTTTAACGAACAGTGATTGGACATGAGCCTGGACATTACACGAATAAAATCACGACTCATATCCAACCCTTTGAACCAGGGTTTGATCGACACCTGTGGGACAATATAATGTAGCCATCTTCCCAGATCACCATCATTCCACTTTTGTTGCCAGTTGGCGAGGACTTGCTGACGAGAAATCGTGAAAAATTCGTGGTAGGCGCTTTGTCGCTCGTAAATATCGCCTTCCATAGCGCCCACCTTCGCTAGCGAGTCCGTTTTCTCGTTCTAGCAGCTTCTCAAAGTTTTCGATCACCAGCGGGTTCATGACTTCACAGCGGATGAGGAACCGGAACGATAAATCCGCAAAACGATTTGTTAAGGGGAGGACGCCCGCAAGAACTTCAAGACTCATGGTATGCGTCGATTGCATACAACCTAGCGCGATTCGAATGCAACGATATTGAATCCTTTGGAGCTTCAATATGTGCGTCCCCGCCGCCGATTGAAAGCAAAAAGCTACCGTACTCCAAAATCGAGAGAATGGTGGTCTTGTAGAGTCTTATCAGATCTTCCAGATGGGCTCCCCATGAAGTGCCGGTAATGGAACGAAGGAAATTGATTCGCTGTTGGCATCTCTGCCTCCGATACGCTATGTGTTTTCCCCAAGTGCACTTGGAATCGAACCAGACACCTAAATACTTAAACGACATGCTGTGAGTGATTGTTCTACCCATAAGTTGAAGCTGAAACTGTGCTGGATAAAGCTTCCTAGAAAAAACAACCATCTCTGTTTTCTCCGGAGAGAATTCGATACCCAGATTCATTGCCCAAGTAGACAAATTATCCAAGGTATCTTGCAATGGTCCTTGCAGGTCCGGTGCTGTTGGTCCAACCACGGAAACCACGCCGTTATCTGCAAGCTGCCTTAGCGTGCAATTTTCAGCCAGACATTCATCTTTGACATAGAAATTGTACAGGAGGGGACTTAAACATGAGCCTTGTGGAAGACCCATGTAGCTGATTCGTGCAATTTCCGTGTTGCCATGAGAGAAGCTCATTCGTTTCTCGGACAACAAATTAAAAACCCAAATTGATCCACCGGGCAGGTGAATAGAACCTTTGTTACCCAGTATAATCTCGTTTTTGATATTATCCATAGATATACGAGGCCTTAGAGGATATTTTTATTTTTACTGGTCTCAGTTTCTGCTCTGCCCAATTGAACAGCAATTATTATTCAATAATCAATTGATTAATTTCCTTACGTTAATTTTCTAACATGACAAAAATTTTAAGATATAATTGTGGCTTATCTATGAGGAGCTGATATGAGTTTTACGTAGTGCAAAGTATATATAAATCACTTTCTTCTTCTTGGCTTACAGCTGGAGCTTTATTACTTTATACTTAATCGGCTTTATTGTGCTCTACATACTTTAAGAACAATCTTATTATATACAATACTGTGAAATCCCAAATCCACCAGGAAATCACCCATTACGTGGGCTGCCGTCGCTGTCTCGGGAAACACATCTTACCTGCTTAACACTTGCACACTTTGTGAATGCTTGCGTCCAAACGGTAGCAGTTCGATGAAGTCGAGTCGACACAGAGAATACGCAATATAGAGTGGCACACAACTATGTCGACTGTCTCCACACAAATACCAATACCAATAAAGTTAAATAATCAATCAGCCTGATTCTCTTAATCGATATTCTCTTTCGCGAATAACCCGAGTGCAATTGAATTTCCCATTCAGTGTGTTGATTTAGGCGCAAGCTAACTATAGTTGCTATATTTATAGTCTGGCGGATAGAATTTCAATCTATCAAAAAGCGGAACAAATTAAATATATTGTAGACCAACAATTGAAATGGTACTATCAAGTTTTATAAACAAAACGTTGATTATTCTTTCCTCACCAATCGAACGCAAATTACCGGCTTCATCGAATAGAGGAAATTTTCCCCAAAGATGGTGTTAGTTTGCGTAGGTGAGCCTTAAGTCACGAGAAAACGGGTTCCGAAAGTTTTGTTCGCAATAGCTGATGTGCTCTTTTCTGTTGTTGGTCGTGATTTGACAGCTCAATTGGTCAAACAGAACAGCTCAATTGGTTCGCGAGATTCTATACAGAATGCTATGAATATAGCGACTATAAAGCTAAGATCATCTTCTGTCGAACTGTCTTGTGAGCTTAGCGAGAAATTCATTTATGTTGCCGTGGTTAATCAAAGAGAAAGTCACAAAGAATCGATCAACGAGGATAGGTCCTTTTCAAATGTTACGCGAGTTAAATTCAACAATTGTGGCATCACTGCCTACGGCACCCCCAATAGACGAGTGCACGGATGGATTTGATTCAATGCGATTTTTTATGTGTCCCACACATGAATTTTTGCAATGTGATAAACAAATGATATATAACTATATATGTCGGACACATAGTTCTTATGTGTACGCATCAAATTCATGTGTAAAATGAATAACATACTATTCATTTGACTCATAAATATCATGTGTACTTCTGGGTGGATTCTGTTTATGTGTGGCCACATGAAAATCATGTGATATTTTACATGGAAAATTACCAATAAAATGTGTCGATATTTAACAGTGTAGCAAATTGTTTACAAAAGTTGATAGCTCCTGTTCAAATGTTACGCGAGCATTATTCCGGTATTCATTTACAGTAAACAGGGCCACGCTGTTATGTCAATTTTTTCAGCAGATTAACGTAAGTTTACCCGTGAACTCGGCAGGAGCTGATCCGTGAGAGATTCACGATGTACCAGTTCTAATAGCGATTTTTAAAACTGAGGGTGATATATAGACCAAGGTTTAAAGCGTCAGTTACACTATCCTCCTTGTGAATATTATACATATTATATAATATATAGAGACCAAGGTTAAAATTGAGTAAACAAAGTTGAGACTGACAAGATGGCGAATGAACACCTGAATCCGAATGTTAATTTGTTATCTTGTCAGTTACAATCTAGTTCGCTATATATTGTTTAGCCCTAATTCTAATGGAAATGAGTAGATCTTACTTAAATTTGGATTGTTTAGAAATAACGTGTGCAGACAGGTGGAAAAACTCTCTGCACACGGCCAACGAGATTAACCCAAATTTGATTTTACTTTACTCATTAATCGCAAAAAGTGCGATTTACTTCATGTTTTTCCAGTTGGTCTATTGGTACTACTACTAGACTGTGTAAAATTTTGGTAAATTTTCCTCATTTTCCAGCAGATTATTGAGGCTTTTATTTGGGTTGATCTCATCGGCCGTGCACAAATATGAAGGGACAACATCTGACTGGTCTACTAGAGCTTCTCGGCGTCTAATCGGCGCACACTACTGTACAATTTAAATCCAACGAGTGCGAGCAAGAGGGAAACACATTAGTGGGAAAATACACCGTCGATTCATACATGTGTGATAAATAGAGAAAGACGATTAAGCATCGAAAAGGTCTATTGGAATACGTAGAGTAGGATGGTTCTCAACGCACCCATGGCGTGAAATGGCCCTACGCTGTTTTTCATAGCTTTCCGATTGTCAATTCGTGAATTTAAAAATCAGCATTGCTAGTTCAGTGCTTGAACTAACATTCTGGCACATGATATTTCCAGAATTAGTAATGGATAAGCATCGAATAACTGCACGGGGCCATTTTATCCCAGGGGTGCATTATGGACTATTCTCCCCTACATTCCACTATTTTGCGTACGATTTCTTCTTCTCATCATAACGCCCAAACTAAACATAAAGCCTTCTTCTGACATAAAAAAAAAAAAAAAAAAAAAAAAAAAACAGGGGTTAACCGACATGCATGTATCAAGCATATTCTTGATTTATTATTGCAGGTATCATACGATGTCGTAATTAAACTGTCGAGCCAGATCGCGCCGAGTTCTATCGATTGAGAATGTTTTATACAGGTGAGATAGCTTGTGTGGATGGCTATCGGGCGCAGACGGCAGGACGTGTGAAAATCGATTCTAATACCTATGTTACGCTAGTAACAAAGGTAATAAGGCGGAATCTCAAACACCAAACGTCAGATCGGTATGAAATTTTTTCTGCAGGTAGATATGGATGAGGTCTTTCCACTGCTGCAAATTTCACGTTGATGGGATGTACCGTTGATTTGTAAAAAATCGTTAGCTAAAATCATTCTATCCTGTAAATCTCCGGAACCGGAAGTCAGATCGGTATGAATTTTTTTCCCCAAGTAGATATCGATGAGATCTTTCTACTGTTAAAGAAATCATGTTGATAAAGTGTACCGTTGATTTTTAAAAAATCGTTCACTAAAATCATTCTGGCCTATATATCTCCGAAACCGGAAGTCAGATCGAGAAAAAATTCAATAGCGATCAATGGCGCAATGGGGCCTATCGAACGAGATATCAACCATATTGATCGCATGAGCCATCTCGAAAAAAGCTTGCCTAGATGAAACGCGTCCACAGACGCACATACAGACATCAGCAAATTTCACCTTGCTGGGTCGATTTGTCATATTCAATTTGATTCTACGATGTCGTAATTAAACTGTCGAGCCAGATCGCGCCGAGTTCTATCGATTGAGAATGTTTTATACAGGTGAGATAGCTTGTGTGGATGGCTATCGGGCGCAGACGGCAGGACGTGTGAAAATCGATTCTAATACCTATGTTACGCTAGTAACAAAGGTAACAGGAAATTGTTGATAATCGGAGAAAGCCCACTCGCATGGAGTTTTTCCGAAAGGATGTCGATGCAAACAGAATCAAACGCCCCTTTAAGGTCCAAGAAAACTGAACCCATCTGCGGTTTTTCAGCATAGGCTAATTGGATTTCAGTTGAAAGCAACGCAAGGCAGTCGTTCGTCCCTTTGCCCCTACGGAATTCAAATTGCGTATCTGAGAGTAAGCCATTCGCCTCGACCCACTTGTCCAGACGAAGAAGAATCATTTTTTCTAACAGCTTCCGAATACACGACAGCATCGCGATGGGACGGTACGAATTATGATCCGACGCGGGTTTACCAGGCTTCTGGATGGCGATAACTCTCACTTGTCTCCAATCATCCGGAACAACGTTGAGCTCAAGGAATCGATTGACCAAGTTCAACAATCGCCTCTTTGTGACTTCTGGGAGGTTCTTGAGCAGGTTGAACTTGATTCGATCAATTCCCGGAGCTGAGTTATTGCATGAAAGAAGAGCAATTGAGAATTCTACCATCGAAAACGGGGAGTCCATGTCATCGTTTTCCAGCGGCGGATCGCGAGTGTTGCATCGGACCGGAACCAAATCGGGACAAACCTAACGCGCGAAGTCGAAAATCCACTTATTCTGAAATTCTTGGAACTTACCCTTACAGACCTTTATTCTTTCCATAGTTCTGGCCCTTTCTGTTTTTTTGTGTAGATCGTATAAAAATACTATGCAGTTTTACAGAAATTTCTCTACGGTCGCTGCAAATGGCAAGTCGCATTCGGTGGATACATAAGGAATATATTCAATCAGATGATGATTTGTGTCAAGGACAGATAAAAGCAGTGGACGTCACTAGAAGCTCCAACGAGCATCTACGAGGTGACATTTGGGTTGACGTACTTTCCCTGCTCGATCCAATTCGTCAAAAACCCAAACAATGACGAACTCGCCGCTCAATATCCAAAAACAGCTACAGCCATTACAAACCCATACTAAGTCAACATGGTGGATGATGCAGTCAACTCACCAGAAGTGCTTCGTTAAAAGCTTCGTCAAGTTCAGAAGTCTTGATGGCAGCATGCAAATCTCAATGGAATTCTGGAAGCTGAAGTCAACCTTTCTTCGAAATCGGAAACCCGTTCATTGCGTCCTAACTAAATTTGACTTACCCTAGCCATTGTTCGCTGCTGTAACCTTCTAGCATTCCCAACAACCAAACAATCGAAAAACCGTAACGATAAATTGGGCAAACGGGTTCGGAACAATACACACATCTGCAGCATGAAACGAGAGCATAGCCAACAGACTTTCGAATAAACAAAATATATGCCGCATATAAGTGGCTCAGCACGGTAGCCCAAACAGGAAAAGGCCAAACGGAACGAGGAGAAAAGTTTAAATCGATTTCCCAACCCGCCTTCCCCCAGTTTCTGCCAGTCAGTCAGTGAAGCAAGATTGTTGCAACCCAACCAACAATAACGACTTGACCTCTACTCCTCTCAACACTACAACTCCTCCCCTACAGAAGAAGTAGCTGTTTCAAGATGTTGGATCAAACCTCCTAGAAGACTCCAAATTTCTTTCTCACAAAACCCGGCAACAACCTTCTTAAATCCTTCACTCCAATTCATTCCTGTTTCGCCTGCATCCCGTCAAGCATTCTTTCAAGAGGGTTGATCCAAGGAAAGAGAAAAAAACCCAGGAAGTGAATACTGACCCAAAAACTAAAACAGAAATGAAATGAGATATCGAGAAAGCGTCCCACGTCCCCCTTCCAGCCGCCATTTGGCAGAAGCTCGAGAACAGTTACTTTTCCGCTACACTGGCACTGGTGGCGAGCATCGAAATTGCTTTCGGCCTCCTATCCTACACAACACAGTCAACGGAGTCAACAGCAGCAGCTTCTGGAGTTGTTGGCTGTTTTATTTCTTTATTCATTTCCTCCGTGCCGGGCCCGGTTCGGGGGTTGTTGTTCCGATTGTTTGGAATGGGAACCGGTTCGGATCTCGAAACAACTTTATTCGACAAACTAGAATTTATTGAAATTTCTTTGCCGCCGAACTCCCTCTGACATGGTATGGACAAAGGGGAACTTTGGGCGATGGGGATAGGGTAGAAAGGACTCCGAATAAATGGGAAAACTCGCACCCAGGGATCTATTTTCTTAGGAAGGCTGGGTAAACTAGAAAAGGGAGGTGATACTTCACATATGCTGCCCAAGGGTTGGTTGAGAAAAGTGTTTGACTGTCGAATCGGAAAAGAAATTGAACCCAAATTTAAAGGTGGTGGACCAAGAATGCAGCAAAATCCCGCTTGGGGTTGCATCAGAATCCCGCGGGGGGTTTCATCAGAATCGCACTTGGGAATTTATCAGAGTTCCGCTTGGGGATTCATCAGAATCCCGCTTGGAGATTCACCAGAATCCCGCTTGGGGATTGATCAGGATCCCGCTTGGGATAAATCCGGGATTCAAAAGTTTAATTTTCCATTGATGTTGTCCTTGATTAAAGGTTTAAAGAGATTTTGAAGCTCTACAGATGACTTCTTGAGGAAATATAATTCCATGAAAAGTTTACGCATATCTTCTAAAACCAATTGAAGATGACCTGACAGTTCCTGAAATGTTATGAAGTCCACATCTGCTGCACTATCATGGTTTTTGTAAAGCTGGATCTTCACTGATTGTGCACTGCCGCTCATCATAAGTCGGTCCCAATTGCGTTTTTGTCAAAACTGAGTTCTCCAATGGAAATAATAGTTAATTGCAAATGCGCCAAACGTCAAATGCTAAATCCGCCCAATTCCAAATTCCAGAAATGCCAACTGTCAAATGCCAAATGTAGCGGCGCCGGTGGTGTAGTGGTTAGCGTGATTGCCTCTCACCCCAGCAGGCCTGGGTGCAATCCCTGTCGGCGCCGCCGGGATGTTCTGAGACAAAACATCTATGATCACGCCTTCCTTCGGAAGGGAAGTAAACCCGTTGGTCCCCGGTTCATGAGTTGATTAGTCGATAGGTAGGGTCCAGGTGTGGGAGCTGTCTCCCTGGCGTCAGTAGCATTGGTGCTCAGCACGGAAAACAAGATCGACGGAAAACAAATCAAGGGAAAAAAAATGCCAAATGTGCCAAATTCAACCCAACCAGCAAACTTCCATCACAATAAGATACTGCAGCTTGATTGCAACAGAAATAAGTTGCAAAAAAGTAACCACAACGGTTAAGTGACAAATGTGCTGCTAGGAAAAATGTCAAAAGCGTCGAATGCCAAATGTCAAAATCATGAAATACTAAATGTCGAATTCATCAAATACCAAATGTCATATGCAATACGCACCAAATTTCAAATGCCAAATTTCAACTGCCAAATATCTCAAACACAAAACGCCAAATGACAAATTACGTTTGCAATGCCATATATCAAATGCGCCAAATGTCAAATGATAAATGAGCCGAATGCCAAATTCGTCAAAACTGACAAAAGTGCAAAATTTCAAATTCCAAACACCAAACGCCAAATGCGCCAAATCCAAAATGTCAAAAGCGCCAAATACCAAATGCACCAATTGCCAAATGTCAATAGTCAAAACCGTTAAACGCCAAACGTAGAATGCGCCAATTGTCAAATGCCAAATGCAATACGTGCCTAATGTCATATACCAAATGCACCCAATACCAAATGCCAAATTTTAAATGCCAAATATATCAAACGCTAAATGCTAAATGCGCTAAATGCCATACGTGAAATGTGCCAAATGCCCAATAACAATTGCTAAATACCAAATGCGTCCAATACAAGGGGTAAGTCACTCAGCACATTGTGCCGAAATTAGATTCGGCACAGCTTGGGCACTTCCATCGGCACACCATCGGCACAATCTCGTAGGCATTAGAACTCAGACCAGCAGTTCACTTATTGATCTAAATATGAAATGTAGGTTCTAGAGTGGACTCAAGAGAAAGACGCAGATAATCAGACCTCATTAGTATCCTTAACTCAAATAATGCTGCAACTCACACAAAACAAACTAAAGAAGTTTGAATCATCCTCTATAGTCTGCCTCCAACAATGCTCCCCACCGGTTCCAATCCTTTCCGGCCAGCACATCACGAAAAGCTAGGTTTCTGGTCTTAATTTGAGGGCATTATAAAATCCTAAAACACAGGATTGTTATGATCCTATGATCACAAAATACCAAAATTTTGCACACCCGCCAGTACCCACGTCATCCGCAATCCTTGCGATTTCAAACCAAAACAATCAAGGTGTCAAAAATACAAACAATCGCAGCTTGCTCTATGCCCGGCACAATCAGCAAACCTGCGGAACACAGACAAAAAAGATGAATCAAGATTGGTGTGCGAAGTGACCCACCCCTTGGTCCAATACCAAATGCCAAATGTTGAATGCCAAATTACAAATTTACAAATGCCATACGTAGAAAGTGCCAAATTCCAAATTTCAAATGCTAAACGAGCCGAATGCCAATTCGCCAAATGCGACAAACGTGAAACGCCAAGTGTCAGATGACAAACGCCAAATGTGCCAAATCCAAAATGTCAAAATGACAAATGTAGAATGCACCAATTTTCAAATGCAAAATGCAATACGCACCAAATATGATATGCCAAATACGTCAAAATTCAATTTTCAAATGACAATATTACATATTCCAAATGCGCTAAATACGTGAAATGCGCCAAATGCCAAATGCTAAATGCTCCAAATGCGACAAAAGCGCAAAACGTCGAATGACAAACGCCAAATGCCAAATGACAAATGCGCTATATACAATATGCCAAATGAGCCAAATATCAAATGCCAAATCCGTCAAATTCCAAATTCCAGAAGTGCCAAAAGACAACATGTCAAAAGCGTCGAATCTAAAATGTATCAAATTCCAAATGCACTAAATGAGGAAAAGGCAATGCCAAATGTCGAATGCACCTCATGCCAAATGCCCTATGCTATACGCGCCAAATTTCAAATGCCAATTGCCAAATGCGCTAAATATCAAAAGCCAATGCCAAATGCTCAAAATTCCTCCAAATGCCAAATGTTCTAAATGCCAATTGCACCCAATATCAAATGCTGAATACCATCTTACAAATATGTCAAACGCCAAAAGCCGCTAGTTAAATGTTCTAAATTCTACACGCCCTATGCGTGAAATGTTTATGCGCCAAATCCAAATTATCAAAAGTGGCGAAGGACAATTGCCAAATGGACCAATTGCCAAATGATTGCCAAATGATTGCCAAATGCCAAACACCAAAACCAACTCTAAATTCTATACACAATACACACCAATGCAAGATGTAAAATGCCAAATTCCAAATACCAAATCCACTAAAAATGGGCCAAATGCCATTTGCATCTGATGCCACATTGCCGATCAGTTTTGCGATGGCCTACTAAAAGAGATTTTGAGAAAATGAGGCTTATTGCCATTTGCTGATTTCTCACTGAGAGCACGGAGGTTCTGGTAGAAAGATTCTCAAAAATATTGTTCGCAATATATATTCCGCAGCCAAGATCCAGTAGTAGGAAACGTCATTTTGAACTTCTTTGATGATGTGATCCATTCCAAATGTCAAATGCTAGATGCCAAATTCAAAATGTGCCTAATATCAAGCATCGAAAGCGTCAAATGCCAACTGTGCCACATGCCAAATGTCAAAAGATTTAGACAGGGATTTTTTTTTTATTATCGGACAGGTTTGATCTAAAGGGTCTCAGATTTTATGAGTTTTTACCCACAGGTAGAATGTATGTATATTATATGAAAAAATGGGCAAAAGTATATCAGAATTCAAAAATTCGGTAATTCCAAATGCCAAATTCGAAATGCCAAATTCGAAATGCCAAATTCGAAATGCCAAATTCAAAATGCCAAATTCCAAATACCAAATTCCTAACGCCAAATTCCAAACACCAAATTCCAAATGCTAAATTCCAAATGCCAAATTCCAAATTCCGAATCCCAAATGCCGAATTCCAAATGCCAAATTCCAAATACCAAATTCCAAATACAAAATTCCAAATACAAAATTCCAAATACAAAATTCCAAATACCAAATTCCAAATTCCAAATGCCAGATTCCAAATGCCAAATTCAAAATTCCAAATGCTGAATTCCAAATGCCGAATTCCAAATACCAAATTCCACATGCAAAATTTCAAATATGCCAAATTCAACATGCCCAATTCCAAATGCCAAATTTCAAATGCCAAATTCCAAATGCCGAATTCCAAATGCCGAATTCCAAATGCCGAATTCCAAATGCCGAATTCCAAATGCCAAATTCCAAATACCAAATTCCAAATGCTTAATTCCAAATGCTAAATTCCAAATGCCAAATTCCAAATGCCAAATTCCAAATGCCAAATTCCAAATTCCAAATACCAAATTCCAAATGCTGAATTCCAAATGCCGAATTCCAAATTCCGAATTCCAAATTCCAAATTCCAAATACCAAATTCCAAATACCAAATTCCAAATACCAAATTCCAAATGCCAAATTCCAAATGACAAATTTCAAATACCAAATTCCAAATACCAAATTCCAAATACCAAATTCCAAATACCAAATTCCAAATACCAAATTCCAAATACCAAATTCCAAATGCCAAATTCCAAATACCAAATTCCGAATGCCAAATTCCAAAGTCAAATGCCAAATTCCAAATGGCAAATTCCAAATGCCGAATTCCAAATACCAAATTTCAAATGCAAAATTCAAATACTAAATTCCAAATACCAAATTCCAAATGCCAAATTCCAAATGACAAATTTCAAATACCAAATTTCAAATACCAAATTCCAAATACCAAATTCCAAATGTCAAATGCCAAACTCCAAATGCCAAATTCCCAATGCCAAATTCCAAATTCCAAATGCCAAATTCCAAATGCTAAATTCCAAATGCCAAATTCCCAATGCCAAATTCCAAATGCCAAAGTGCAAATACCAAATTCCAAATGCCAAATTCCAAATACCAAATTCCAAATGCTAAATTCCAAATGCTAAATTCCAAATGCCAAATGCCAAATTCCAAATTCCAAATTCCAAATGCCAAATTCCAAATGCATAATTCCAAATGCCAAATTCCACATGCCAAATTCCAAATGCTTAATTCCAAATGCCAAATTCCAAATGCTAAATTTCAAATGCCAAATTCCAAATGCCAAATTCCAAATGCATAATTCCAAATGTCAAATTCCAAATGCTAAATTTCAAATGCCAAATTCCAAATGCCAAATTCCAAATGCATAATTCCAAATGTCAAATTCTAAATTCCAAATTCCAAATGCCAAATTCAAAATGCCAAATTCCAAATGCCAAATTCCAAAAATGTGCATCATTGCCTATAACAAACAATCAACCAAAGATTCAAGCAAATTGGAGAAGGTTGAATTTGTCTAATTCGTCATTTGGCGTGGAATTGCCCCAAATGTCAATTGAGCCAAATGTGAAATACTAAATGCACCAAATGTTAAATGAAAAATATCGAAAGTGTCAATTGCCAAATGAGCCAAATACATAAAATGCCATGCTAAATGCCAAATTCCAAATTCAAAATGTGCCCCAAGCAAAATGTTCCAAATGCCACATACCAAATGTATCGAATGACAAATGCCATATTCGTCAAATGCTCCAAATCCCTATGAACTATTGACCTGTTGACCTGTTAAACTATATTCAAGATAGAAAATTTTAAACTTTAAAAATCAACAACTGCCGTTCCCACGTAGATTCCACTCACACACCCCACCCCTAAAGTCCGTTAATAACTGAACAGAGGAGAAAAAAACCCTGATGATTTGATGGACTTATGATGGCCCAGCCAGAGCTATTTAATGCGACCAGAAAGCTCCTAACATCCCTTCAGGGCAGCCCCATTCAGAGATACTGTTTTCAGTGACAAAAATCCCATTCCCAAAACATAAAAGACAGACGGACCTGTTTACCTTTTCTATCAATCTGCAGCAACCGTCACAATACACATTCATAAAACACGACACGGCTTGCTCGAGGGGTACGACACAGAGCAGGAGAGGCGGCGAGTCGTAGCCGTCAAAAAAGGGAAGGTGCTCTTATCGTATTAGATTGCTGTTTGCTGCCATTCCGACCCAACCACCCCATCGGGTTCCTTGTAGAGCTTCCCCATTTTAGAAAGATTTTCTGATTGGTCCTTTTGGGTTGCCAGGTAGCATCATCCAGAGTTCCCCTTTCAATGCTTTTCAGAATTATTTATTTGCTCTGCTCGGAAGAAGTGAAGTTTTTGAATGAATCAGTGGTGCAGTTGTTTTTTTTATATTTCGGCAAAATGGCTAATTATAAAAGAAATATTATATCGCATAAGACTAATGCGATTGAAAAGATCCTAAGCGTGCTTGATGAACGCTTACTCAAAAATTCGATTGAATTTCGGATTTAGCCATGAAAATCAATCCTCCTACAATGTGGCCATTTGGCATAAAACTGTGATGAACCTTTCCACTAAATGCACCCCTACTCGGCGACTGCTGCAGCACTTCACCATTCCGACGAGAAAGTAGGTAGAAAGGTAACAGAACACAGATCTTTGTCTGGAAGGTGTTTCCCTTCACATTTTATGTGTCAACCAGATTTTTTCCATTGAGCTTTCCTACCGCCCCCGGTCTTCTGCCCGCCCGTTCCACCTTTCTCATCCAATAAAATACCCTGCTCAAAATATGAAGTGTTCACCGCCACCGTCGGCTGTGCACTGGAGCAGAAGGCCCCAAGATTATAAGGATTCCGTTCCGTTTTGGTTGATTTTTTATTTCTCCCAGTGAGAAGGACCTTCCTTTCTTCTGTGAAAGAGTCTGACCTCGTCGTTGGAAGCACTTCATCTTTAAATCTCTCTATCTGTCTCCTGGCGTTGCTGCGGCAGCAGATAGACGTAACGCGTTCCATTTCGGATGGGAAAATCTGTATTCACAACGTTTCTTCCCACTAGACGGAGTTTCAGCAGCTTTGGCTTTGTTCACACTGCTGCCACTAGGCAAGTAAGTAGCGTTAAACAGCCAGCGATGAACGAACCTGGTGAAGGTGAAACCAGTGATAAATTTTTGGCTTTGCATCCCGTTTTGGGGGAGTGAAACAATGCATAGGGCTTCAAGGTCGGAACATGGAGACGCCTGGTTGGTTGAAGATGCCAGGGTAAGGGACTCGGCTGGAGGAGAATTTATGACCAATAAATCATACCGCTGCTGTCACCGAACGAGTCCGGTTCGCTCTGATATGATGTATGTTTTCGGTTGTAGAGAGGTCTTGTTGCGTTTTTTTTTTGTCCAGTGCTAGGGCGAGGAAATGGGTCCTTTTTGAGATGGGTACGAAGGTACAAGATACTGACGTGGTTGAAATTGTAGATGATGCTTTTTGACGGGGGAAGACATTTTTTGTAGTAAACGCAGAAACGGTAGGAAACTGGAATCAAAGTAACTGAAATTTGAACGTCGAATAAATCTTTGCACATAATTTCTTTGCGAAAATAAAGATCACGTTGAGGGAAGTTTGAGGCAGCTTCAATTGAAGCTCAAGGCAATTCGCCGAAATGATTTTTTCTCCTGTCCACTGAATTCCGCGTATTTCCCCCAGATCAGAAGTCAATATTTCTCAATTACTTCCAAGAGCCGGCAAACGCATTCAAAATTCCATCAGAACTGGACCTACTCCAACGAAATTCCCCATTTGGCCTTCACCGACAGCGAAAGATTTATTCCTGACAGGCTTATATCTCTTTCCATGCAGCCCCATAGATGAAGTGGCCATAGATTGGAGAGGAGGGGGGCACGGAACGATGATGAACAGACCACGCTCGACTCATATCGCCGCAGCAATCCATCACCTGGTTCGCTCGAAATCAGGCCATTCTCGCCCTCTCTCCACAATCGATGTCGATTTAGAAATGACTGAACGGATGATGTTTTTTTTTCTCTCGCCCTCTCGAAAAACTTATTGCCAATCACACACACCAATACCGTATGCTCGGCTAACCGGCAGGGGAGAAATAATCATTCAACTCACCTCGGGTGGGATGGTCCCTCGACGGCGATCGCACTGCGTCCGATTTCGAACAACTATTAAAATGAGGGAAAAAAAAAGCGAACCGATTCGGAAGAGGCTGAAAGGGACGTTTGATTGCTGAAAAGTTTGCCCGGTCCAGCGCAAATCCCCCGGGGGGAGCACAAGTATTTCGGACCGGGTGGGGGTCTTTTGGAAGCGAGCAATCAATTCCAACCGTTGCGTCGTTTGAACGTGTGTAGTGAAATAAAGGTGGGGGTTGGAAATTTGATCGAAATCGAATCAGGTGGGCAATTTTTTGAATAACATTAGTGTGTTTATTTGACCTAGAAATTTTTTTTTTGTTTATTATAGAGGTTTTAAGCTAACGGGTTAATTCGCCTCTACCTAGAAATACTTTTTGTCTCAGACGTCATTTTCATTAGAGGATACGGTTTCATACTACAATTTATTTGAAAATGTCAAAAATGACATTTAAAAAAATCAATACTTTACTTTACTTTCACTTTACTTTTACTTTACTTTTACTTTACTTTTACTTTACTTTTACTTTACTTTTACTTTACTTTTACTTTACTTTTACTTTACTTTTACTTTACTTTTACTTTACTTTTACTTTACTTTTACTTTACTTTTACTTTACTTTTACTTTACTTTTACTTTACTTTTACTTTACTTTTACTTTACTTTTACTTTACTTTTACTTTACTTTTACTTTACTTTTACTTTACTTTTACTTTACTTTTACTTTACTTTTACTTTACTTTTACTTTACTTTTACTTTACTTTTACTTTACTTTTACTTTACTTTTACTTTACTTTTACTTTACTTTTACTTTACTTTTACTTTACTTTTACTTTACTTTTACTTTACTTTTACTTTACTTTTACTTTACTTTTACTTTACTTTTACTTTACTTTTACTTTACTTTTACTTTACTTTTACTTTACTTTTACTTTACTTTTACTTTACTTTTACTTTACTTTTACTTTACTTTTACTTTACTTTTACTTTACTTTTACTTTACTTTTACTTTACTTTTACTTTACTTTTACTTTACTTTTACTTTACTTTTACTTTACTTTTACTTTACTTTTACTTTACTTTTACTTTACTTTTACTTTACTTTTACTTTACTTTTACTTTACTTTCACTTTACTTTTACTTTACTTTGGCTGAAATTTAACTGAAATCTTGCTGAAATTTAGCTGAATTTGGATGAAATTTTGCTGAAGTTTACAGGACCTGAATTTAATTATTACATTAGCTGATCTTTAACTGTAATTTGACTAAAATTTCGGCTGTACTTAAACTGAAACTTGGCTGACATTTGACCGAAAGTTTGCTGAAATTTGACTTAGAAGCTCAAATGAAATTTGCCTCAAATTTGGCTGCAATTTTGAGTAAAGTTGACTGAAGTATTGTTGAAATTTGGTTGAAATTTGCCTCAAATTTGGCTGAAGCTTGGATGAAAAATGTCTGAAATGTGAAATCTGGATACAATTGGGCTGAACTATGATTTGATGATTTTTTTTCTGAGATTTGTCTAGCATAAACTTTACTATTATTTTAGCTGAACTTTGGAAAATCTTTGGCAGAAATTTGACTGAAACTTGACTGAAGTTCGGCAACACGTTAGCTAAAATTTTGTTGAAATTTGGCTGTATTTTGCGTCAAATTTGTTAGAAAATAACCCTAGTCTCTTTGTGACATGAACTTTACTATCACTATTGTTGAACTTTGACTGGAATTTAGATGATCTTTGGCAGAAATTTGACTGAAGTTTGGCAGCACTTCAGCTGAAATTTGCATCAAATTTGGATAAAATTTGACTGTAATATGACTTTAATTTGGATAACATTTCTCTGAGCTTTGCCTGTCCTGAACTAAATTGTCCTATTCTAGGTCCTATTACTTTAGATGCACATTGACTGATCTTAAGATAATCTTTGGCAAACATGTTTCAGAAATTTTCGACAAATTTGGATTAAATTGAAAGAAAAATTGCTGTATTATGACTGAAATATGGATGTAATTTCACTGATCTTGAATGAACTTCAGCAGCACTTTAGCTGAAATAACGCTGATCTTTAGCGTAAGTTTGACTGATATTTTGTGGAACTTTAACTGCCCTGAGCTTAACTATTACTTTAGTCTAACATTGACTGAACTTTAGCTGAAATTTGGCTGAAAGTTTGTTACAATATGCCTGAAATTTGAATGAAATTAACTTAGCAAAAATTTTGTTGAAATTTGGCTGAAATTGTCTGTAGTCTTTGCCTGACACGAACTTTTCTATTACTATAGTTGAACTATGACAGAAATTTAGATGATCTTTGGCAGAATTAAAATTTGACTGAAATATGATTTAAATTTGGATGAAACTTTAACTATTACTTTACCTAAAATTTCAATGAAATTTCTCAGGCCTGACCTGAACTTAACTATTACTTTAGCTAAACTTCGATTGAACTTTAGATGGTCTTTGGCTGAAATTTGCCTCAAATTTAAATGAAATTTTTAAGAAAATATGATGAAATTTCGATGAAATTAAGATTAAATTTGGATGAAATTTCACCGAACCTTGGCTGATCTGAACTTAATCATTACATTATTAGAACTTCGATTGACTGACTTAACTTTCCTATTACTTTTGATGAACGTTGACTGATCTTCGGCTAAAATTTGATAAACTTTTACTGACCTGAACTTAACTATTACTTTAGCTAAATATTGACAGAACTTTGGATGATCTTTGGCAATAATTTTGCAGAAATTTGCTACAAATTTGGATTAGATTTGAAATAAAAAATTAATTGGATACAATTTCGCAAACCTTGGGCAGAACTTTAAATTATCGTTGGCAGAAATTTACTGAACGTTGAATGAACTTAGGCGGTACTTTAGCTGAAATATTGCTGAATTTTAGCCAAAGTTTGACCGATATTTTGTAGAACTTTGCCTATCCTGAATTTAACTATTGCTCTAGCTGAAATTTGACTGAACTTTAGCTGAAATTTGGCAGAAAGCTTGCTGCAATTAGGCCAAGATTTGACTGAAATTTTCCTCAAATTTGGCTGAAATTTATATAAAGTTGACAAACATTTTGTTGAAATTTAATACATGACTGAAATTTGTATTACATATCTCTGAATTTTGCGTGACGTGAAAAGCTAAAAGTTTCTAGAAATTTGGCAGAAATTGGCTGACTTACTGAAATTTGGATAAAATTTCTCTGAACTTTGCTGAACTTAACTATTTATTACTTAAGCTGAAAATTGACTGAGCATTAGATGAGCTTTGGCAAAAAATTTACAGAAATTTATTACAAATTTTGTTGCGATTTGTTACAAATTCGGATTAAATTTGAAATAACAAAATTCTGAAATATTACTGAATATCTTTGGCAATTATCTTTGGCAAACATTTTAATGATCATTTGATGAACTTTAGCATCACTTAAGCTGAAATATGGCTGAACTTTAGCTAAAGTTTGACTGATATTTTGTTAAACTTTGTCAAACCTGAACATAACTAACCAATCATTAACTGAACTTTGACTGAAATTTAGTTGATTTTTGACTGAACTTTGACTGAACTTAAGCTGATCTTTGACATAAATTTTACTAAAGTTTGGCAGTACTTTAGCTGAAATTTGGCTGCTTCAAACTTGGCTGAAATTTTGATGAAAAATTGCTGCAATATGACTGAAATGTGGATAAAATTTTTCTGAACTTTGTCTAGATAAACTTAACCATTGCTTTAACTGAACTTTGACTGAACTTTAGCTGCAAAGGCTGGAAATTAGACAAAGCACGTTGACTGGGGTTTGGCAGTGCCATAGCTGAATTTGGCCTCAGATGTGGCTGAAGTATTAATTAAAAATAACTGATATATGACTGAAATTTGGATGAAATTTCTCTGAACTTTAATGAACGTTTAGATGATTTTTGGCTGAAATTTGACGAACTTTGACTGACCTGAACTTAAGAATTACATTAACTGAACTCTGACTGAACTTTAGATGATCTTTGGAACAATTTGACTAAAACTTGACTGATTTTCAGCAGTACCTAGGCTGAAATTTGACTGAAACTTTGTTGAAATTTGACTGAAATTTGCGTCAAATTTGGCTGAAATTTGGATAAAATAGAATTAAATTTCTGTGAACATTACCTGACCGGAATTTAACTATTAGTTTCCCTGATCATTGAATAAACTTTAAAATGTTGCTAGTTAGAAATTTTACTGAACGTTGACACAAGTTTGGCATTAGCTGAAATTTGGTTAAGATTTGGCTAACACATGGCTAAAAAAAACTTCAATTTAATTTCTCTGAACATTTCCTGACCCGAACTTAACTATTACTTTAACTGAACTTTGATTAAACTTTAGATGATCTTTGGCTGAAATTTTCTTCAAATCTGGATGAAATTAGGAGTCAAATTGGACGAAATTTGGATTAAATTTGGATGAAATTTCTCTGAAATTAGCCTATCCTGAACTTAACTATTATTTTAGTGGAACTTCGATTGAACTTTCACAGATCTTTAACTAAAATTTGCCTCAAATTGGAATGAAATTTTCGAGGGGAGCAACACACAAATCTCAATTCTAAATACCCAACAAGGTTCGCATTAACTAATCAATATTAGAAAAATATTCTGTAATTTCTCGCATCTACTTGAATCACGAATCATCTTATTGCATGAAATCTTCAGAATCGTCATCAATCTTCTTTATATCTACTCAGCGTGCACACAGCTAGTCACAACAAAACACAATCTTTCCTGTATCGTAGATAGATTCGCCCCCTCGGAAATTTGGATGAAATTGTGAAGAAATTGTGATGAAATTGTGATGAAATTGTGATGAAATTGTGATGAAATTGTGATGAAATTTTGATGAAAATTGGATGAAATCAGGATAAAATTTGGATGATATTTTAATAAGATTTCTCTGATCTGAACTAAACAATTACAATTACAATTACTTTAGTTGAACTTTGATTGAACTTTCGAAGATCTTTGGCTAAAGTTTGCCTCAAATTTTGATGACACTTTAACTATTACTTTACCTAAAATTAAAATTAAATTTCTCTGAACCATGCCTGACCTTAACATAACTAACGGGTGTTCAATAAAAAATAAGAATTTGTACAGTCATACAGCTAGTAAAAAAAAATCAACGTTTATTTTTTACTAAAAGCATAATGTTTATTCTTCCAGAACAACGTCAATGAATATTGGAGAAGGGGCCCTGGTCAGCCATACGACGCAACTTAGTCGCGATGCTCTCACAAGAGCGTTGGACGGCACTGAAATCATTCTTATTTTTTATTGAACACCCGTTATTACTTTAGCTGAACTTCGTTGGAACTTTAGATAGGCTTTGGCTGAAATAAAACTCAATTTTTTATAAAAAATTGATGTAATTTCGATTAAATTCGGATTAAATTTTGATGAAATTTCTCTGAACCTTGGCTGATCTGAATTTAACTATTACTTTAGTAGAACTTCGATTGAACTTTTGCAGATCTTTCGCTTAAATTTGCCTCAAAATTTTGATGAAATTTGGATTTAATTTGGATTAAATTTGGATGAAAATAGGATACAATTTTGATCAAATTTTTACTTTAGTCGAACTTCGATTGAACTTTCGCAGATCTTTGGATGAAATTTACCTCATCTTTGGATTTAATTTGGATGAAAATTGGACAAAATTTTGATGAAATTTCTCTGAAGTTTGCCTAATCAGAACTTAACTATTATTTTAGTAGAACTCCGATTGAACTGATTGATTATTGACCCTCCCCCTCCCCCTCCCCCTGCGTAGACAATTTTTCATACAAAAAATAATTTTGTATGGGCCGTGAATAATTGCCGTCCTCCCCCCCTAAACGGTCTACGTAGTTTATGGACAGCCCCTAACACATCTAAATCTCAATTCCAGATACTCAACAAATCTCGCACTAACGAATCAATATTCGAAAAATCTTCTGTCACTTCTTGCATCTACTTGCATCACGCATCATCTTTTTGCATGAAATCTTCATAATCGTCATCAATCTTCTTTATATACACTCAGCGTGCGCACAGCTAGCCACAGCAAAACAGAATCTCTCCTGCATCGTAGATAGAGTCATCCCCTTGGAAATTTGGATGAAATTGTGATGAAATTTTGATGAAAATTCGATGAAATTTGGATAAAATTTGGATAATATTTCAATGAGATTTCTCTGATCTGAACTTAACTATTACTTTAGTCGAACTTCGATTGAACTTTCGCTGATCTTTGGCTGAAATTTGCCTTAAATTGGGATGAAATTTGGATGAAATATTGATTAAATTTGGATGAAATTTGCTAGGAGAGCGACACATCTAAATCTCAATTCCAGGTACTCAACAAATCTCGCACTAACGAATCAATATTCGAAAAATCTTCTGTCACTTCTCGCATCTACTTGCATCACGCATAATTTTTTAGCATGAAATCTTCAGAATCGTCATCAATCTTTTTTATATCTACTCAGCGTGCGCTCAGCTAGCCACAGAAAAACATAATTTTTCCTGCGTCGTAGATAGAGTCGTCCCCTTTGGAAATTTGGAAGAAATTTGGTTAAAATTGTGATGAAAATTTGAAGAAATTCGGTTGAAATTTTGATGAAAATTGGATTTAAATTTGGATGAGATTTCAATGAGATTTCTCAGATCTGAACTTAACTATTACTTATGCCGAACCTTGATTGAACTTTCTCAGATCTTTGACTAAAATTTGCCTTAAATTTGGATGAAATTTGGATGAAACTTCAACTATTACTTTACGTAAAATTATAAAGAAATTTATATTAAATTTGTCTGACCTGAACTTTACTTTTACCTTTGCTGAACTTCGATTGAACTTCAGATGATCTTTGGCGAAAATTTGTCTCAATTTTTAATGAAATTTGGATGAAATTTGAACGAAAATTTGATGAAATTTATATTAAATTCGGATTAAAATTGGATGAAATTTCTCTGAAACTTCGCTGATCTTAACTTGACTTTTATTTTAATAGAACTTCTATTGAATTTTTACAGATCTTTGGCTTAAATTTGCTTTAAATTTTTGATGAAATTAGGATCAACTTTGGAAGAAAATTGGATGCAAATTTGATGAAATTTGGATTAAATTTGGATTAAATTTCTCTGAAATTTGCCTGATCTGACCGTATCTATTTCTTTAGTCGAACTTAGATTTAACTTGCGCAGATTTTTGGATGAAATTATGATGAAATTCGGATGAAACTTGGATGAAATTTGAAAAAAAAAATTGATGGAATTTGGATGAAATTCGAATTAAATGTTAATGAAATTTTGATGAAAATTGCCTGATCTGAACTTATTCATAACTTTAGTCGAGCTTCGATTGAACTTTCGAAGATCTTTGGCAACAAATTTGCCTCAAATTTGGATAAAACTTCAACTATCACTTTACGTAAAGTTTCAATGAAATTTCTCTAAACTTTGCCTGAACTTAACTGTTACTTTAGCTTAACTTCGATTGAACTTCAGATGATCATTGGCTGAAATTTGTCTCAAATTTTTCTTGAAATTTGGATGAAATTTGAACGAAAATTTGATGAAATTTATATTAAATTCGGATTAAATTTGGATGAAATTTCTCTGAACCTTGGCTGATCTTAACTTAAATTTTACTTTAGTAGAACTTTTTTTGAACTTTTACAGATCTTTAGCTTAAATTTGCCTCCAATTTTTTATGAAATTTGGATTAACTTTGGAAGAAAATTGAATGCCAAATTGATGAAATTTGGATTAAATTTGGATTAAATTTCTCTGAAATTTGCCTGATCTGAACCTATCTATTTCTTTAGTCGAACTTCGATTGAACTTTAGCAGATCTTTGGATGAAATTTGGATGAAATTTTGATGAAACTTGGAAGAAATTTGGAAAAATTTGATGAAATTTGGATGAAATTCGAGTTAAATTTTAATGAAATTTGATGAGCATTGCCTGATCTGAACTTAACTAGTAATTTAGTTGAACTTCAAAATTACCTCAAATTCGGATGAAACTTCAACTATTACTTTACGTAAAATTCAAATGATTTTTTTCTAAACTTTGCCAGAACTGAACTTAACTATTACTTTAGCTGAACTTCGATTGAACTTCAGATGATCTTTGGCTGAAAATTGTCTCAAATTTGAATGAAATTTGAATGAAATTTCTCTGAACCTTGGCTGATCTGAACTTAACTATTACTTTAGTAGAACATCGATTGAACTTTTGTAGATCTGGATGAAATTTGGATGTAATTTGTATGGAATGTGCATTAAATTTGGATGAAAATTGAATGCAATTTCGATAGAATTTGGATTAAATTTGGTTGAAATTTCTATGCAATTTGCCTGATCTGAACTTCACTATTAATTTAGTCGAACTTCGATGGAACTTTTTCAGATCTTTGGATGTAGTTTGGATGTAATTTTTATGAATTTTGATGAATTTTGGATGAAATTTGGATGAAATTGGCATGAAATTTGGATAAAATTTTGGTAAAAATTGGATGAAATTCCTCTGAACTTTTCCTGATCTAGCCTGTATAAAATTTTGATGGAATTTGGATTCAATTTGGTTTCAATTTCTCTGCAATTTGCCTGATCTGAACTTAACTATTAATTTAGCCGAACTTCGATGGAACTTTTGCAGATCTCTGGATGTAATTTGGATGAAATTTGGATGTAACATGGATGTAATTTTTATGAATTTTGATGAATTTTGGATGAAATTTGGATGAATTTTGGATGAAATTTGGATGAAATTTGGATGAAATTGGTATGAAATTTGGATGAAATTTGGATAAAATTTTGGTAAAAATTGGATGAAAATCCTCTGAATTTTTCCTGATCTAGTCTGTATGAAATTTTGATGAAATTTGGGTGAAATTTGCATTAAATTTGGATGAAGATTGGATGCAATTTCGATGGAATTTGGATTAAGTTTGGTTTAAATTTGTCTGCTATTTGCTTGATCTGAACTTAACTAATAATTTAGTCGAACTTTAATGGAACTTTTACAGATCTTTGGTTGTAATTTGGATGAAATTTGGATGTAATTTTTATGAATTTTGATGAATTTTGGATGAAATTTGCATGAAATTTGGATAAAATTTTGGTAAAAATTGGATGAAATTCCTCTTAACTTTTCCTGATCTAGCCTGTATAAAATTTTGATGGAATTTGGATTCAATTTGGTTGAAATTTCTCTGCAATTTGCCTGATCTGAACTTAACTATTAATTTAGCCGAACTTCGATGGAACTTTTGCAGATCTCTGGATGTAATTTGGATGAAATTTGGATGTAACATGGATGTAATTTTTATGAATTTTGATGAATTTTGGATGAAATTTGGATGAATTTTGGATGAAATTTGGATGAAATTGGTATGAAATTTGGATGAAATTTGGATAAAATTTTGGTAAAAATTGGATGAAAATCCTCTGAATTTTTCCTGATCTAGTCTGTATGAAATTTTGATGAAATTTGGGTGAAATTTGCATTAAATTTGGATGAAGATTGGATGCAATTTCGATGGAATTTGGATTAAGTTTGGTTTAAATTTGTCTGCTATTTGCTTGATCTGAACTTAACTAATAATTTAGTCGAACTTTAATGGAACTTTTACAGATCTTTGGTTGTAATTTGGATGAAATTTGGATGTAATTTTTATGAATTTTGATGAATTTTGGATGAAATTTGCATGAAATTTGGATAAAATTTTGGTAAAAATTGGATGAAATTCCTCTTAACTTTTCCTGATCTAGCCTGTATAAAATTTTGATGGAATTTGGATTCAATTTGGTTGAAATTTCTCTGCAATTTGCCTGATCTGAACTTAACTATTAATTTAGCCGAACTTCGATGGAACTTTTGCAGATCTCTGGATGTAATTTGGATGAAATTTGGATGTAATTTGGATGTAAATTGGATGTAATTTTTATGAATTTTGATGAATTTTGGATGAAATTTGGATGAATTTTGGATGAAATTTGGTTGAAATTTGGATGAAATTTGGATGAAATTGGTATGAAATTTGGATGAAATTTGGATAAAATTTTGGTAAAAATTGGATGAAATTCCTCTGAACTTTTCCTGATCTAGCCTTTATGAAATTTTGATGAAATTTGGGTGAAATTTGCATTAAATTTGGATGAAAATTTGATTCAATTTCGATGGAATTTGGATTAAATTTGGTTGAAATTTCTCTGCAATTTGCTTGATCTGAACTTCACTATTAATTTAGTAGAACTTCGATAGAACTTTTGCAGATCTTTGGATGTAATTCGAATAAAATTTGTATGAAATTTTGATGTAATTTTTGGCAAGCAATTTGAATGAAAATTGGATAAAATTAAGGTGAAAATTGGATGAAATTTCTCTGAAATTTTCCTAATCTAGCCTGTATGAAATTTTGATGCAATTTGGGTGAAATTTGGATGTAATTTGTATGAAATTTTAATGGATTCACTATAGTAGAACTTCTTTGAATTTTCGATGAAATTCGGAAAAATAATTGGATCAAATTTGGATGAAATTTTGATGAAATTTGGTTGAAATTTGGATGAAATTTGAACTAAATTTTGAAAAAGTTTTCATCAGAGTTGCCTGATCTGGACTTAACAATTGCTATAGTAGAACTTCGATTAAACTTTCGCCGATCTTTGGCTGAAATTTGCCTCAAATTTGGATGAAATTTGGACGAAATCTGGATGAAATTTGGATGAAAATAAAAAGAAATTTGGATGAAATTTTATTGAAATTTTGATGAAATTTGGATTAAGTTTGGATGAAATTTTGATGACATTTTGAGGAAATTTTGATGAAATTTTGATGAAATTTTGACGAAATCTGGATGAAACTTGGAAGAAATTTGGATGAAATTTTGATGAAATTTGGATGAAATTTTTATGAAATTTGGGTGGAATTCGGAGGAGATTTCCTTGAACTTTTCTTCTACTTTAGATACCCGTTGACTGATCGAAACTGAACTTAACTATTACTTTTGTTGCTTTTTTGTTTATTTATTAAATAAAATTTTGTTAAAAAAATGATTTTATGGTATAAATTAACGCTTTAGCAAGAAGTTCATATATTTCACCAAAAGTTTTCACTCTACGGATTTTTGCAATTATTATGTGTCCATAATTTAAAACATTCCTAAGGTTTGTATTTTTCGTGAGTTTATTAAAAAAAACTAACAGTGACGTTTTGACGTATTTTGATAACTTTATCTTTTTTACTTGAGATTCCTAAAACATGTACGTGTTTGTATATTTTTCCCAAAAAAAACATTATTTCTCGTAAACAACTTTGTCTCCGACGTAATTTCGATCAGAAGTCGCGTTTCAGTGCTTCAATTTGTTAAAAATGGTCAAAGACGCCATTTTAAAAATTGTACAAGATTCAAAATGGCCGAATTCTACCAAAAATGTCTATCACTGCCCATACCAAACAATTATGCAAAGTTTCATGCAAATAGGCGATGGTCTAGTGTTTTTCGATTCTTCATTTGGAGTGGAACTGCTCAAATCTAAGGAGATGTTTGAGAAAATCCAAAAGAATCCCTTTTTCTTTTACTTTTATAAACTTCACTGAATTGGGTTCTTTAAGGGTATTGAGGTAAATGCATATTCGTAGTCTGCATTAAAAATGGAACCCAAACCCAAAATTTCATCAATTTTGGTACACTGGAACTATTTTAAATAAGAACGATTACATTCGCAAAAATCACCTTATTAGCGCCCCTCGGTGTCACTTTGTATGGGAGCGAGCTGTCAGTTTGTCAGTTTAGTGTCAAACAGTGAAGTTATTATTTTGCTTTAAATCTTGATTTAAAAATCGAGATGAAAGTGTGTGGGTTCGAAAAAAATATCGCTGTGCTCAGAAAGCGAAGCTCTTTCAGATGATATATAAAAACCGATATATTTTTCAAAATTAAAGAACCCAATTTCTCTACAGAGCATTTCCAGCCCAACGCTAAACAAAAATGTCAGTTTTGTCTCGACCCCATCAGATTTGAATGAAACATTGCTCATATGTTCGCTACTACCAATGATCTGATTCGTTATCTAAATATTTTTTAACTCAAGAGCAACGTTTGAAAAGGGTGTATTCTAAAAATGAATTATATTTTCATAACATGCAAATGATTGATCTTATAAAAATAATAGCTCGAAATAAGTTGTAGTTAATTAAATTTTCTTTGAGAAAAAAAACTACACTCAAATAAAAACTGAGGTAGTTCATAGCAATATAACAAAAAAAGCTAATTTTCTCAAAACAACCCAAGAAGTTTTCGTGACACAGGCACTTTGAATAACTATTAAGAGAATAATGGAATTTCAAACGAAATTTTGAGGAGCAATAAGAATAAATTCTAGGGATAACGCCAAAGTATTGCAAAGATGAATTTCAATGGAGTTTTGGAAATTACCTTAAGAGAGTTTTGAATAGAATTTATAGTCAAATGTAGGAAAAGATCCAATGTTTTTGTGAGAAGACTAATTCAAATACGTTCTGAGAATAATTTTTAGAAAGTTCTATTAATAATTCCAAGAAAACTCCGAGGATACTGAATTCTGAGGATAGTACCACGATAGTTCCAAGGAAATTCAGATAAGAAGCCCAAGGGAATCAAATTTTGAAATTCTGAGAAGATTTTTAAGGAATTTTCAAGGATAATTTCGAGATGAGTACAGATAATTCAGAGCATAATCTTATCTGAGGTGAATTGTTCGGAAATTCTATGGAGAATTCAAGCGATTTTAAAATAGCATTATGAAAGGAAGGTTTTTGTAGACTTTTGGACGAATCATTTAAAAATAATCTTAGGATGGATTTCATGATTTTTGTAAGAATTTTTCTGCATGAATTTTCTCAACTGTGATTAAGAAATGTCAAGGAAATTCCAGACAAGGGTTCTCAAATTTGATTAGAGAAATTCTTTAAAGAACTATGTCAACGAAAATGATTTAAGAAGAATGATTAGAACATTTAACAAAAAGATTTCTATGCGAATTTTCCAGGCTGTTAAAATAAAGACCAACTCAGCTATCTTTGTAATTTCTCATTTAAGTTAGTGATGCTTTCGGCTGAATCCTGAATCGCATTCGGCCTATGCTTAATTTAAATGAAAATCGCTCAACCGACAAGTTAAAACGAAGAACAAATGACCTGTCAGAGGCAGTCGACCGAATTAATCACAGCTTTCGGTCGGGGGTGAGTTTTAAAATCAATCAACGGGGAATTCGACGGATGACAATTTTCCGATGAAATCTGCGAATCTTAAAATCAGCTCCGTTTTAAGCAACCGACATGAAGTCCTGCATACATCTGAAGGTGGCTGAAAGCAATAAAACCAGAGGAAGCCATAGTAACCTGGTAACATTTTATTACTTTTCGCGTTGGCTTCTGCGGTGAAATGCTACGTTTGCTGCGTCAGGAGCCACTAATGTTAGCACTCTTTCCGTTTGAATGCAATCATAAAACCAAGATTAATCCATCTATCGACGTGACGTGAGCCATTTTTCCTACGCAGTGCAACTTATTCGGTAGGCAAATGGCAAAAGGATCAAATATTTCCAAACAATACTACAGCCTTTCGGAATACCTAGATGAACGAAGAATAATAAAAATGGCAAAAATTCACCCACCGACCGCTGTTCAATATTCCTATCGAAAACTGGTGAGAGAATTTTACCACCCCGAACCAGCGCTCTTGGAAGAAGTCAATAGCAAAACTTGAAATTCCATTTCCCCTAATCGCCATTGTTTCTCCTCCTACAGCAAAAAACGATTCTCACTGCTGCCACTCATATTGAGGCCTCTATTGCTTCTTGCACAGCGAACTGGATTTACGGCTATCGCAGTGATGCCAGATTCATAGATATAAAATGTGCGGATCAACATTAAACATTCGGAATATTTAAGTCATATTTATAGAGTTGAAAATTGAGCAGATTTCCAGGTGATGTCAGATTCAAAGTTCACAAGAAACTAAAGAATTTACAAACGATTTTGAGACATAATTCAAAGGGAATTCTTAAAGTGGCACTCCAATGGAAGTCGAGATTTATTTGCTATGAGGGCCTTGACATGTTCTCAAGTGTTCGAGGTGTATACATAGAGTAGAAAAAGGAGATTCCTTCCACACATAATTTGCTCCCCCTGGATGGGGAATACATGTTATGACGGGAATAAAAATAACTGCTACATATGCAAGACGAAGGAACACCCGATGACTTCCAGCTCCATACGAAAGGTTCAAAAGCAGCTCGAAAAGCAACCAGATAAGAATCAAAAACAAAGAACCGAGCGATATCACCTCGGATATCACGGCTATGTTCTTAGATAAATAAGAGCTCTTTCAGAGGTTTTTGAAGGCGTATCCAGAGAACTTCAAGGGTCAGCCTATAGGCCGTCAGAGACAACTTTGAACTGCTTCTAGGGGAGTTATAATTCAAAGGGCTAGTTCAAAATTGCGCAGCTACATTGAAATATCGATTTCTACGTAATCCAGTCGATGCTATTCGTCCAGTGCTTTAGGATGACCATTTTACTACAACAGTTTTATCCATCCCTTTTTCGTTTCAGTGCGGTGACTCACCTTGTGATTTGACGGCCATTCCACGGGAAAAAGTGACACGGGTAAGTACAGAGTGGCTGTCTATCTATCTTCTCTGCTCCTAGCCCATCCATGCAAAACAATAAACACAATATTGCTAGACGCTAATGATCGTTATGAAACTGTAATTATTGGTTCAACGGGGAAAGATAAATAAATGGGGAACCAATCAATTGCCGTGCTATTAGCCATCGATTAATGTACTCGATGATAGTGTATTGCTAGATGGAACTGAGTAAGGTAGTTGGGGATCCGTCGTCCGAATGATATTGCTTTTAATTTTTTAGCCATCAGTTATCGTTTGCAATTTTAAGTTTTCGTTATCAATATTGAATTTTTAATAAAGTCTACTTAATCATCGAATTTCCAATAAGAGGCTCACTTAACCGAAGCAGACGAGAGAAAGTGCTTCAGATCCCATATCAATAAAATATGATTAAGGGCCCAAAATAGTAAAGACAATTAACACCGCAGCTATCCAAGTTGCTCTCCGAATGGGATTAATGAATCATTCATCAGCATCGTTACCCCCGGAAAATGTGCTGCTACCGTCAATTGCCCAGTACTAGAAAAGAACACACAGCCAAACCAAATAATCGATCTTCCTCCCCCTCCAACCCCAAACCAGGCACACGAACCAACGAACGAATGAACGTCCTAATTGGGTTACCATTAGGAGCTACTTACCCATTCCCCCGTTCCTCCGGTTCACAATAATTCACCACCCGAGACAGACTCAATGAATGAAACCAACGACGACGACGACCACCACGATCAAGAGGGTGAACTGGACTCTCATACTCCCCCATGTACGTCATGTCTATTCACATTGATTTTTACTCGCTTTTCATCCTCCCCCACGAACAATGGGCTCACCGCAGTTCAGAACAAACACGAAACTCCAATCCATCTTGCACCGCCTACGTCAAAGCGTGAAGGGCAAGAGGAGGGATGCCACGTGTGAATGATGAGCGAAGTTGTTTGCCGCTGACTGCCGGCCGCGTCTTCCCAGCAGTTGATCCGAGCGCCCCGGCTGACTGAGTGATGACGAGATGGTAAAATGGATCGACGAAGTTGCTGCAAATGTCGGCACATTTGGTTAATTTTGTTAGTCGGTAATGCTTTCATGGAGTCGAGCAGAAATGTTTTGGACGTGGTTGGACAGTTCCAAGCTAGGCAATATAGGAAAAGGAACACCTGAAAATTTGACCCTTCGAAACGGAACGGTTCAGTGGCAAGCAAATTTGCGGGCTATTGAAATTCATCGCTTTGTTCCATTAAATTGAATTCGACCATTTGTTCCTTCGACCTTTTGTTGATTTAGACCAAATTCCGTTCGACCATTTGTTCATTTCGATCTTTCGTCCATTAAAAATCTTCCTATCTTATTTAATTCGACGTTTTGTACGTCAAAATTTAATTCGACCTTTTGTCCATTCGACTATTTGTCCCATTTGATCATTTCGACCTATTGTCAATTTCAGCCTTTTCTTTATTTACACTATTTGTCCTTTTCGACCATTAGCTCTCTTAAATATCATTTGACCTTTTGTCCATTTCGACCTTGAGTCCACTTCGACCTTTTGTCCATTTCGACCTTGAGTCCACTTCGACCTTTTGTCTATTTCGACCTTTTGTCCATTTCGACCTTTTGTCCATTTCGACCTTTTGTCCATTTCAACCTTTTGTCCATTCCACATCGAACGCTCGACTGTTTCGGTCAAGTATTGCTTGCACTCCGTAATCGGTACTAGTTTTTTTCCCCTATTGAGGTTTTTTTTTTCAATCCGCTTTCATACTGAGTGGTGTTGTAG